>NC_138374.1:1382676-1402787 GCF_054177405.1 Leptonychotes weddellii
GGTTTGATCCCCATCCAGCTGAATTCCTGAGACCAGACGAAATCCAGGTCTCCTACTCCTCCGCCATCTTGCTCCACCCCCCAACAGCTGTGATTTCTTAAGTTCGGCATGAGAAAGGTCTGTAGGAAATAAAAGAAGGATTCAATTTGATAATGTGATTGTAAAAGAGTTTTCAGGGTATAAACTTTGTTTTTCAAAGTCATGATTTTGACAGACCCACTGCTGAAGATGCCTTTATATAAATATACGTATAAACATGCAATCACCTGCTATTATAATCCTATTAAAATGTGCTAGTTGTCAATTTAGTAGACATTCATTCTTGACGGAACTGGAAACTCAGACAGTGGGCTGTAAACTCACTCTTGGAGGAGCATGAACTCTCTTGGTGTGCGGCTGTCCCATGTGGCCTGGGCCCCACGTCTGCACCGAGCTCGTGGTCTGTCCATCAGGGCAGGGCGGCCACCACGGGCACAGCCTACTGGTTGGACAGGTTTCATTTTTACTTTCATTGTCCCTGTTGTCACTTGCAATGTATGTAAGTTTTGAAAATTTGCCACACTCTACAGTGTGATGGCAGTGCATTCGAGAGTCAACACGGTTCCATGTTTCAAACAGGATGGTGGGGCTGGAAGCTCCCATCGCTCGTTCACCCCCAGGAACATTAAGTGAGCAGCGGCAGATTGGAGATAGCGGCTCAGCCGCAGCTCTGGAAACAGTCAAGTGTAGGCACCACTGGGTGATTGTCGAGTCGAGAAAAGGCCACACCCAAAATGGCAGGATGTTTTGTGACCTTTTTGCTTGCTCTTGCCTAACCACCTCCCCCGTGCGCCATGGTATCGTAGGGGGGAAGCCCTGGGCTCTCCGCATAGGGCAGAGGAAAGGAGGGGAAGTAGGATGGGCCGCCTGTGGGGCTGGTTTGTGTTTTCTGACTTGGAGCCGAGTAGGGAATGGCGGCATGGTTTGGATCTCAGGCCGGAAGCCACTGAAGGCCGTGGTGGAGCCACGGCCCGTGGAAGACTTGCAGAGGCCTGGGGGTGAGAGGTGACAGGCCGAGGAATGCAACAGAACATACGAGGCTCTGAGGAGAAGCAGTGGAGAGACCCTTGGGAGGAGTTAAGACACCTAAAAGCAGTCATGTTGGCAGGGGAATTGGGAAAAAAGCAGATGTACCTGCTTGCGGGGACACACACCCAGAAGAGGACTGAGAAGACCTTCAGCCTTCTGGGATCATTAGGACAGGTCTTCCCACGCACAGTCAGACAAGGACTGGGACAGATGGATGTTTTATCAAATGGTCAATTTTTAACAAAAGATTACAAGGCATACAAGGAAACAGGGAAACATGGTCCATTCAAAGGAATAAAATGTATCTCCAGAACTGACCCTAAGGAAACATATGCTTCAAATTTGCTTATTAAACAAAGCCTTTGAATATCTCCCTTATGTATAGTCCAAGAGTTAAAGGAAAGCACAAATCAGGAAAACAATATATGAACAAAATGAGAGTATCAAAAAAGAGACATTATAGAAAAGGGACCGAATAGAAATTCCTGAGCTGAAAAACACAGATCCAGACCCACATGCGCATGGTTAACTGACAGATGTGTGGAGGCAATCAGTGAGAGAGGGTGATCTTTTCCACAAATGATGCTGGAATAGTTGGCTGTCCATGTGCAAGAAGAAAAATTAACTTCAATCCGTATCACACATCAAAGACAAAAATTAACTCCAAATGGATCATAGATCTAATTGTAAAACCTAAAACCATAAAACTTCTAGAAGAAAACATAGAAGGGAACCTTTATAATCTTAGGTTATGCCAAAATTTCTAAGATTTGACAGCAAATAGACAATCCATAAAAGAAAAAAAGACAAATTGCACCATATCATACTTAATAACCCTGCTGTTTGGGATGCACTGTTAAGACAATGAAAAGACAAATGACAGACTGGAGAGAGTATCTTCAAAATCACATGTCTGAAAAAGGATTTGTACACAGAATATACAAAACTCAAAATGAAATAATAAGAAAACAACTCAATTTGGAAAGGGCAAGAAAATTAACCATACACTTCACAAAGATGATATGTAGATGGAAATAAGCACATGAAAAGATTTTCTCTCTCTCTCACACACATACACATTAGTATAACACAATATTTCAAAATGAGCCTATTTTCATGGAAACATAAAGCCAAAACCTACAATAGATATATGAAGGATAAAGAGAAGGGAATCAAAGCAAAGCACTACAGAAAATCATCAATTCACAAAAACGACAGCAACAGACAGAGGAACGAGGCCGCTACAAAACGACCAGAAACAGTTAATAAGCCAGCAGTAGTAATTATCCTTCAATATCCTTGCCCATCAATAATTACATTAAATGGGAATGAATTAAATTCTCCCATCTTTTGGCCTGGAGTGGCTGGATAGTTGAAAAAAAAGCTTGAAATATATGCTGTAAGAAACTCATTTCAGCTCAGAGGACACACATGGGCTCAAAGTGAAGGGGTGGAAAGAGATATTCCATGAAAATGGAAACCAAAGGAGAGTCGTGGTAGCTATACTTACAACAGACAGAATAGACTTTTAAGTCAAAACTGTAACGAGAGACAAAGAAGGTCATTACATAATAATCAAGGAGTCACTTCATCAGGAGGATATAACAATTATAAATATCTATGCACCCAACATCGGAGCACCTAAATACAGAAAGCAAATACTAGCAGATCTGAAGGGAGAAATAGCAAGACAGGAATAGCAGGGATTTCAATACCCACTCTCAATAAAGGATAGATCACCCAGACAGAAAATCAATAAGGAAACATTGGACCATATCTTAGACCAATGGACCCAACAGACATGCACGGAACATTCCATCCAACAGCGGCAGATACACATTCTTCTCAAGCACACAGAATGATCTCTGGGATAGATTGTATATTAGGCCACTGAACAGGCCTTAGCAATTGTAAGAAGACTGAAATCATACCAAATATCTTCCCTGACCGCAATGGCGTGAGACTAGAAACTGGTAACAAGAGAAAATAGGAAAATTCACAAATATGTGGCAATTAAACAGCACATTCCTGAACACTTCCTTGAACTGGGTCAAAGAAGGAATCAAAAGGGAAATCCAGAAACATCCTCGGGGTGATAAGTTCTGTCTGTCTAAAGAATGAACGTGAGGGAAGCCCAGCACCAGGCGGTGGCCCGAGCTGGGCCTCCAGCTCTTGATGGACAGAGGCCTCTGGGATCTGGGAGAGAGAGGGGATGAAGCCAGGACAGTCCCTCCTGTGGGGAGTGGGGCTAGGAGGTGTGACAGTGCGTGGGGCCTGGGGGACCCGTCATGTAGGCAGGAGCTGGGAGCCCCCTCGGTGAGTGCTGCCGGCCCGGCTGAGGGGGCAGGGGCCTCATGGGGGCCTCTGAGGGCAGACGGTGAAATGCATCCCTTCTCTCATCAGCAGCTCAGGCCCGCGTTGTCCCCACCCTGGGAGAGGGCTGCCCAGGCTCAGACCGTCTGGCCTTCCCCAGGGCCAAATGCAGGCATTCTTTGGGGAAGGCATGGCCGGGGTGCAGGGTCTGTAGAGGCAGGAGGCGTCCAGGTGATGGGCCTCTCTGCAGGCCATGCCGGGCATGTCGGCTCACCCCACAGCAGACTCGCTCAGCGTCTGCGGGGCATGCCCTCCCCTGGCTGGGCCATGAGAGCGGGCACCTCCGAGGGCATCGAGTCCTCGCCAGGCTCACCCGCTGCCTGCTAGCAGCGTCCCCTTCAGGACCAAGGGAGGCGCGTGTCAAACGTGGTTCTCCACCCCCAGGAAGTGAGATTCTATCTATCTGGACCGAGGCCCCAGTTCTCATGACTTTGCTCGCAGAGGAGGCTCCATCTGCCAGGTCTGCGCAGCAAAGCCTGCCCCTACCCAGAAAAGGATCAGTGGGTGGGGGCCACGGCCGGCGGCGGGGGACAGATGGGCCCTGGTCCACCGGAGGCCATTTCCAACTGTTGACTTCCGGAGGACAAAGACCGGAACGCCTTCCCAGTGTGAACAGGCCAGGCAGAGAGAACTTACCGTATTCATGCGGAGTTGAATTAATCAGACATTTGCTGAAAGCTCGAGCAGCAGAGAGGTCCTTTATAATGAGATGTTACTGTATCTCATTTAAGGAAATACGAAACAGCAATTCAGAGGCCTATTCTCCATGGTGCTCAGAGCACCAGATACTCAGCTTTGCAGCAAAAAGGCAAAAATGGGCTTTCACAACAACCAACTTCAATCACACAGGTAATTAACCCAACAGGCGGGTTGTCTGCATAAGCCTTAGAACGGGGGTCTCGCACCGAATGTGATGATATTCAGTAGCCAGCAGCTGTGGATCAGCGAGCTTCGACGTTCATGGGATTTAGAGTTTTATGAGTGACAGAAATGGCCATATGGAGTTTATACGAAGAGAAGCTCTCTGTTTCCACAGTTCATATTTTGGACGTGTGCCATATTTACATAAGAAATTACATTTGGGTCTTATTTGCATATCACGTTGACAAAATGCTGTTTCTGAGAGTGGCGGCCAAGTCAGCAGCCAGAGACATGGGGCTCGCCAGCTGCTTTCCGAGTTGACTCGACTGTGAGCACCCACTCTCAGCAATGCCGCTTCAAACCTCAACCCACTGCTCAAGCGTCCACATAAGCAGTTAGGTTAAAGTGTTTGACCAAAGGTCTGCAGTCCCTGTTGTCTGGATGGGATGGTTTACAGAAAGCCGCTCACGCACGGGGCTGAGCCTGTCGGATCGAATAGAGAACGAACGTGCAGAGTGCTCTCAGAACCAGATATTTGGGCCACTTTTGTGTGCTTTTCTTCTTGGCATTCTAGGAAGCATCCAGGACCTTCCAAAGATGCAGGCCCAGTGTGGGAGGAGAGGGGACCCTGGCCTTGTTCGTGGTGGGTGGGATCTGCCAAGGGCCATCGCATGGAAAACTCCAAAAACCCATGGACAGAGGGTGAGGATAGAAGCCACGGATTCCCCACAAAGGTTCTGCAGCCACCCACTGAGGGGAGCCAGGAGGCTGGCTGCTTCTCTCTCATCAGAGCGGAAGGGAGACCCTCCCTTTCTCTCTGCATCCCCTGCATCCTGGGGACTCCCTCCCTAGGCCCCAGGAGAATGAGCTTCCCACCCATGGAGACCTTGAGCTGGTGGTGCCTCGGGCCACTGTGTGTCAAGTGCAAGAAGAGGAACGCAGAGTTATCCTGCTCGGCCAGTGCTTGTTCTTACACTGTGCACCCCACACCTGAGCGCGGTGCGGGGACCCTCCCTCACGGGTGCAGGGGTGGGGAGCCCCAGGGCAGAGCCACGGCAGGCCCGGCCTGAGCAGCCAGGCACGGGTTCCAGGCCCCGGACCCGCAGCACCCTGCGGTGGACAGGGCAGAGCAGGACAGGGACCTGGCTGACGGAGTCCTGTCAGACACAGGGCAGGAGGGGAGCCAGACCAGAAAGTGCCCAGAGCTCCGTCAGGGGGCTGCCTCCTCAGACTCAAGCCCCCAGCCCCTCAGAGAACAGTCCGGGGTTTGAGGCCAACGGACACCTCTCCCTCCCTCCCGCCCTCCGAGGTCTGGGCGGGCCCTGGCTGTGTGTGGGCTGCTGAGTCTGCATGAGGCGGTGTTGTCATGTCTTCCTCTGTGTCATCGAGGGTACTGGTGACTCAGGCCTGCAGGAGGCTCTGAGCCAGCCCCCCACCCCTCACCCCTGCCAGGCACATGCCCCTTGAAGACAGGGGTGTTCCTGCAGGGTTCGCCCCGCGGTGTCCGGCTGGGCGTGTGCGTGGATCAGTGTCTATTAGAAGGAGGAATGATGATGACACTGGGCTCGCTGCCTTCCCGGGTGTCCTGGGCGCTGGGCCCCCGGCCAACTGCTCCCCACCGGCTGTCCCCGTCCTGCAGCCCTTTCTTCAGCTGCCTCGAATCCCGCACACCTGCGGGTGGCTGAAGGCCTCTGCCCTCGGGTCTCCGTGGGCAAGCGCACCCTGCTCCTCACTCCCTGGGGTCCTGGCCAACTTCTCTCTGTTTTTGGACTCAAAAAATCAGGTAACTGCTGCAACTCTGTCTCGGAAAACCCAATAACCAGCTATTTTTATAAATGACTGGGCTTGACAGGAAACAAGATTGAACTTCCTGTTTGATAAATCCCTTTTTCGACTGGTGTGAATTTTTCCCTTTGGGACTCTGAATAGGAACAGAGATACAGGAAAAGAAAACCTTTATTTCTTTGTGCAAAAAATGCTCCTAGAGTTTAACTGTGGTCAGGCAACATTCTGTCCCTTGAGAATCCTGGAGGATTCAAGTCTGGCCCTGCTCCAGTGACACTCTCCCGGAGCGCTCTCCTTCTGGGGCCGCTCCACCCAGCTCCCCCAACCGCTCTGGCTGCATGGCCAGTGGGGTTGGCTCAGCCGCGTGTGCCTGACGCATGTCCGGCGCAGGCCCTGCGGATGGTGGGACCCTTGGGGACTCTGAAATGCTGAGCCCGGTGCAGGACTCGATCCCAGGACCCCGGGATCATGACCTGAGCCAAAGGCAGACGCTTCACCGACCGAGCCACCCAGGCTCCCTTGATCTTTATGGGGTTTTCCTATTTCCGCTCCACCGTCGGGCTGAGGCCACTTACTCAGCAGGCCCGTGTCCGTGCTTTTCGTCCCCACGTCCTGCTCATGGGTCGCCCGGTTTCCTTCTCACACCACCTGTGCGCTTCACTCGGCCTCTCCCCCGCCGTGGTCCCCTCTGCTCCCGGGCAGGGCTCTGGTTGGATGCTGCCCGTGGACTGTCCTCTCCAGGGTGGGCTGGGGGAGAACAGCTGCAGGGTGCGTGGACTTGACCTCTGCTGCGTGCTTGAACCTACTGCCCGGTCGCGGGATCTTGTCCAGGGAGGCGGGGCCCTCTCGGGGGCACCGCCTGATGCCAGCCAGCTGGGGGAGGGGCGGGATGTCGCCGTGAGCCAGTCCTGCAGCCCAGCGCTCTGCAGCGGCTGATGTTATCTGGACTCAGCACAGACCATGCTGGTTCTCACACACGGTCGTTGCTGCAGAGGCTCCCGGGCTGGGGATGGCACCAAGGGGACACGGCGGCGTGTGGGCTCCGTTCTGCCGTTCCCGGCCTCGGCAGGCCAACGCCGTCTCTGGCTCACCGCTCACTGCTGGCCCCTCTTGGTTTTAGGTGGCCGGTGCTCCAGGGGCTCCCCTGTGCCTCCCCGGTCCGAGCCCACAGGCTGCCCCGACCCTGACTCCCACTAAATAGACTCATCACCAGTTTTGAATGTCATGTAAATATAATCACGCAAGATGAACCCCTTTGTGCTCTTTGCTTCTCTTGCTCCATATGTTATTCCTGTGCGACCCTGTAGTATTTCATTGGATTAATACACTGTAATGTATTCATTGTTTGGTGGACCCCGTTTGGGCCGTGGGGAATAAAGGTGTTATCGCATTGACATTCCTGAGTTTGGTGTGCATGTCAGCTTCCGTCTCTTGGCTGGAGTAAAACTGCCGGGTCCTGGGACATGGGTGTGGCCAGCACTGGAAGTCGGACAGCGCAGTCCCTCCTGCACCCCCCTCTCTCCCCCTGCCGCCGCCGCTGTGGGCCCCTCATGGCACATCTCTCTGTCTGGGGCAGGGTCACCTGCTCTCCTTGCAGCTGGGGGGAAGGCAGAGGCCGAGGAGCGTTTGGGGGCCCCATCTGTGAGCCTGTGCTTGGGGTCCTGTCCCCCACCAGAGTCGCCCTGGCTCCTTGCTTCCCCTGCTAACTTCTCAGCTCTGATATCGGGGCCTCCCTTCTGGTGCTGCTCCCACACCATGTTGCCTGTCCTGCCCAAGTCCCCGTCACCCCGAGCCTGTTCCTGCCCCGTGGCCAGTCACACCTACAGAGCGTGGGTTTGGAGGTCAGGGGTCACGGTCCCCGTCCCCACCCCTCGGTGTCGGGCCGCGGCTGGGCTTCAGCCCTGAGCCGTGGCTCCGGCCCTGTCCGTCCGAGTCCCCGCCGCGCAGCAGTGCTGAGCGCTACCCTTAGCCACCCTCTCGGGAATGGCTGTTTAAAGCCTTTGTTTATTTATGTTTAGTCTGGCTTAATACTTCAAGAAACTCCAGTAATCACTGAAACAAGAAGAAATGGTAATCGATTATTATTATTATTATTTAATCCAGTGTTTTTCAGAGCTGAGCACCAGGCTCCTTCCATGGAGCATCATGAAGACTCACAGGCCGAGGGGTGTCCGATGGGGGGAAGCCCCCTGAGTGGGAGCTGGGCGCCTGCAGGGATGGGCGCTGCTCTGTCGGGGTGCCGGGGCTCCCCCTCCGCTCACAGCCTCGTGGGAGGCGGCCGAGTCTGGCCAGCCCCACCTCTGGAAGCAACCCTTGAGGGAATCTGGAGGCGTTCAGGAGGAAGGAAGGGGAGAGGCTCCAGGCCTGGCTTCAGTGTCTGCGGACGCAGCTCTGGATCTGGGGCTCGGCTGTGGCTTTGGTGACTGCTTCTCCCCATTCTGACCGTACGTTTTTGGTGGGGGGCGGTCAGGGCGTGGGTTACACAAGGGACAGCAGAGGAAGGACAAGTCCCTACGGGCTTCCTCAAAGGCCTCTTGGTCCTTTCAGTTCATGGCCCATTCACCTGTTTAATTCCGGAGCTTCCCCTGAGGGACAAGGTTAGAAGGCTCCGGGCTCTGCCGCTGGAGGCTACCGCCTGCTGGACGGTCCCCCCTCTCCAGAGCCGGCCGCCGTCCACCTGCGGAGGTGCACGGGGCCCTGCCTTCCTGGCCTCCTTGCTGCCTTTGTCCTGGGCTGGGAGGGGCATCTGCAAGTCCACTGGACAGTTCTTCACTGGTTCCGTAAGAAATACGGATTGCAGGGTGGTGATTTTCTCCTGCCAGAAATGCACCTCCTGCGATCTGACGTGGACACGGTGTCTGCGCCCCGGGTGGGTGTGCGGAGGCCCCTGCTTCTGGCATCTTCCTGCTGAGCCAGGGTGGCCGCCCGGGCTGAGGGCGGCGGGACGAGAACTCCGAGCCCCGAGTTTGCCGTTGCTCTAGTTGACATGTGTGTCCCTCTGCTGGGTGTTGTCACAGGAAGGACAAGGCGGTGGCAGTGAGGACCAGGACGGACCCACGTCGGTAGAGGCAGGAGGACCTCCCCTGTTGGGTGGATGCCGTACAGCTTCTGGCTGCTGGAACCTCAAAGACTCAATGTTTATAAGCAGCAGGGAAAGAAAGACCAGACAGAGAAAGAGCATCAGCTTCTGGTAATCCCAGAGAGGCTTGCTGAGGTACTTCTCCACCTTTGGTTAAAAATGAGAGACACAGAGACACAGAGAGACGTTAAAGAAGGTAAGGGACGTGACCGTGGAGGTGAAGAACGTAGCCCCAGGCTCTTGTCGGAGGGAAGTAACAAAGTGAGTTGTCCTCCTTGCTTCTCTCCTGTGACCGACACTCGCGCACGCACGCACACACACACACGTGCACACACGGACCGGCCTCCATCACACTCGAGTGCACGAGATCTGCGGCCCCAGAGCACGCTCCATCTTCGTACCATGAGTAGTGAGCTGGCCCGTCGCCGTGCCCCGTCCTGCTGCCCACGGGCACGTCCAGTCCTCCTTCCCTGCGCACACGACGGGGTCACAACCCACTCCCTTTCTCCTTAGAGTCAGGACAGCCGTGCCCTTTGCTCTGGCCGGCGACGCACACAGACACGGGGCACCTGGGCAGGGGGCAGCATGCACAGGCCAGCGTGTGGCGGTCAGCGCTCTCCTCCCTGGCGTTGCGGGAGGCCGCTCGCTCCCACGAGGGGGTAACGGGAGAGTGGGAGCCTCGGCCAGACCAGCCGCTGAGCAAACGTGTGCTGGGCCCGTGGTCCCTCGCTGGGCCCTCGCCGTGGCGGGGAGAGGACTCTCCGTGGAGCCGCTGGGTTTGGGGCCAGCAGCTGCTGACGGCCCAGGCCCCCGTCCCAGCCACGACGACACTTCTTGTTCCCCAAAGTGGACCTGTGGCGGGAGACCCCTCTGCTTTCTCTTCAGAAAAGCTCCTTC
Source organism: Leptonychotes weddellii (assembly GCF_054177405.1). Lineage (NCBI taxonomy): Eukaryota > Metazoa > Chordata > Mammalia > Carnivora > Phocidae > Leptonychotes > Leptonychotes weddellii. The sequence continues at coordinate 1,392,740 of NC_138374.1, forward strand.
CGAATCATCCGCCTCCCTCCAGCAGGCCTTCCTGAGAAAATGGGGCGGCACCACATCCATTGGGGCACCAACCGGGCCGTGGAAGACAAAGCCCTGCGCTGACCCAGAAAAGCAGCCTGAGCTGCCGAGCAGAAAGCGGCCCAGCTCCCGGGGGAGCATCTCTGCCCGCCTCATTCAAAGGGGGAAACCAGCACCTGCAAACCCACCTGCTGGGCCCCTGCCCCGGGAGCATGCCTGCCCCAACACCGCAGACCCACTGGGCCCGGGGAGCAACTGTCTACCATTGTCAGAGTTTTCCCGCTGTTTAAAACACTCCACATGCAGAATTGAGAGATTTAACCTTAACCATTTAAGTAAATATATATTTTAAAGCCTTCTATACCTAAGGCTTCAAGGAAGCTTCAGCGTATTTCTGACATTGGGGACACTGCAGATGCGTTGTACATTCCGTGCCCTAGTCCTTCTGGGCAGGTCTGTGGAGAGGAAGCCAGGCAGGACCGGGTCTTTGTTCTGAGCTCACGGAGCTTGGAAGGAAGCCTCCCCTCCCCAGCATCTGTTTAAGCCTGTTTGGCTTTCAGCGGCTGCTGGGACAGGGATTACCCCTTCCTCTGGGAGCAATGCCCTTAAAGTAAGTCAGGTTGTCCCTGTGTGGGGCAGGAAGACGAGCCAGAGCCCCGGGAAGGGGCCTCAGGCTCGGTCCCTGGCCTCCCGTGTGTCCCCAGGGGACAGTCCGCTGAACTGAGTGGTGGGTAGACCTGAAGTCTCAAGTCCCTGTGGCCAGCCCAGAGGCCCTCCTGTGAAGGGCGGCATGGTGGGGCTCCCTCGGCGGGTGGCGCCCCGGGCAGGGTTAGCCTCGTTGAACCCCTCCTCCTGCACAGCCACCGAGCTCTGTGGCTCTGGGGCCTGGATGTTACCCTGTCCCTCTCTCGGGAGCCCCTCGGGGTCGGGGTGGCGTGTCTGTCCCTCACCACTCCCAGCAGGGCACGTGGGGTCTGAACTGTGTGAAAAGCCCTTTCCAGGATGACACGCCAGGACAGAGGCCCCACCGTGGGCATTTAGTTCCCATGTCTGTGGTGTGCGGGTCTCTTCTTTGGCATCAGGCACTGTCAGCCAGCAGAAAGCTCAAAACTTTGGGCAGTAAAACCCGTTTTCTTCGGGACTCACGCCGTTACCACCACACTCAAGCCTTTGCTGCCCGCGGCCATCCCACCACTCACGTACAGACCGCGGATGGCTCTGTGACGGGGCTGGCCGATCCCACAGACTGCACTGCTCCCAGACGACCAAAGCACAACGCTCTCCCTCCATTCCATAGCACGGAATGGGTTTTTTTGGTGACCATTGTTTAAAAATGGTCACCAAAAAACCCCACAAACACTAGGTTTTGTTGGTCTTAAGATATGGAATATCCCTCAGGAAGGAGAAGCTGGGAGACGTCTCTCAGATGGGAGATGCATGCCTTCCTTCCATCCTCCCAGGGCTGAGGGGGTCTCTGGGATGGCCCCCTTCTTCCTCACCTAAAGGCCTGGCTGCCAGAGATGGAAGCAGGGCTCCTTCCCTCTCTGCACTTTTTCTTGAATTGTGATTTTTGCTTCGCTTTCATATTTTATATCATCCTCAAACCTCATTTTGAAATAGCACATGACAGTTTCAACGTATGGCTCGAGCCTGAGGTTCTGGTATGCTCCGATTGTCCAGACAGATCTTATTCCATGCCTTACCTCTGTTTGGAGGGTAACTTTCTTCTTGGCTCGTTTCCCACCCTGTCTTACCCGGACCCTCTCCTTGTCCTCCCTCCCAGAGCCCCAGCTGTTGGAGAGCAGTCATGGCCCTCCGGCTGGCGTGTTCCCAACGGGCTCGCCTGCAGTCTGGGGTGTCCTGTTCTTGGGGGTGTCACACATCACTTCCTCTGCTTCCTCATGCACAGGTGCCCACGCTCTGCCCACCCTGTCGCCCTTGGTCTTTTGGCGTCGTCCCTTTGGGGTTTGGTGTTCTGGAGGATGCCTAGCTTTTCTGCAGGCATTTTCCAGGGGCTGTTGCTTTGTCAGCTAGTTGACGTGCCTGTTTTTACGTGAGGATCTGGAGAGATGAAAGCACTATGCTGCCACCAGCTTTATCTGCCCCACATCCTCCGGCAGCCTCACCGTCCTTAACATGAAGATGGACCAGCAGCTCAGGCCCTAACAGCCTGGTCCATTCTTTGTAACATTCTTCATCAGTCCCGCCTTTAACGGTCTCACCCTCCGGGGATGCTGTGCTACTCGACCCAGCATCTCCCTGGGGGCTGCAAAGGAGGAATGTTCTAATCCTGTTGTCTGTTCCTTACTGATAAATTGGGTTCTTCTGAACAGGAGAGTGTTCCCTTATCCACTCTCGATGTCTTCAGAACATAATTTAGTCAGAAAGGCAGGATAAATGCTTCATTTCCCTCCATGTAGCCAGCTTCAGAGTCATGTTGGGCGCTAGCGACCGGCAACGCTCTGTCTGGCGAGTTCTGTTTTGTTTCTCTTCGCCCTCCCTTTTTTTGTTGGAGTCAAGACCATTGTCCCATCTTTGGCTATCTTTCAGATGGTTCCTGTACTCCTGTAAAACTTCTGCATTAGACGTTTTAGCTTCCTCAATTTCTGGCAGATTGGGATGTTCCAGGCTCATTTCCTGCCCTAAACCTGGAAGCAACCACTTCTCCAAAGACCTCTGGTTCTCTTTAGCGGGAAATGATATTCAGAGACCTTAATTTAGGTGCCCACTGCACTAGTTTTCATTGTTTCTATGCCCTTTAAGGTAATCAAGCTGGAAAATACTACTTTTTAAAAAAAGAGTAAGAAGTCGAAAGTTTAATTTTATAAATACATTCATAGCATGACCTTTAAAGTATTCTCTTGCTCCTTTGCCCCTAGATATTATCTCTATGTATATCTATCTATCTATCTATCTATCTATCTATCTATCTATCTATCATCTATCTATCTAGATACATATATGTACAATGCAATGTATTTTCAGTATATATATGTGTGTGTATATATATGCATATATATATAATTTTTATTTATATATGTCTTTAATCTACTTAAGGTTTCAGTCTGAGTTCATTTCCAAGGGAAATGTGGGAGTCAGATGCTACCACAAAGAAGCCAGGGACCAACCATGCCTATGATGGGGGTATTCTATGGGACAATAGACAGGGCAGTGAGTACAGAGAGGAGAGAAGGAGCCTTTGATCATACACTCTGGGCTCCCATGCACTCTGGGCTTCCATTGGGTTTGGCCAATGGAAGGCATTTGTAGAAGATTCAGACAGGATGGGAGTGAGTCTGAATAGTGGTGTCCTGGATTGGTCTCGTAGATGTTTTTGTTTGGCTACTTCCCTCTACTAGACCTTCTGATCCTGCCAAGTGGCCTTTCAAACTCTCTTCTCTTAGGGGTACTTTGTTGCAAGGACCTCTCTCTTCTGGTGCTAACCCTGGGATAATTCAGTGCCCTTATGATTTCCCTAGATCCTCCATGTCCTTTATTAAACTTATTAACTTGCCTGGTCTGAGTGTTCCATCTATTTTCCCTGTGTTGATACCGGGGTGAGATGACATGATGTCTACAATGTGCCTTTAAAATATCCCAGCATGAGTTCCTGTGCACACATAAGTGGACACATGCTAACTCGTTGGACATGGGGAATAAATGTAACACATATGTCAAATGGCTGTTGAGGTTGTTCACATGAAAATTTATTATACTCTCCATAATATTATTAATAAAAAGTCATTAGCAATCCAGCCCTTCCAAAAACCCAGAGAGTTCAAAGGACAAGATCTTTCAAAACTCAAGGGCAAATAGTTACCATGCTATTATATTATTTCAGGGTAAAAAGAAAATTCATTCTCTAGTTAATTTTAAAAATTCATCATAACACTGCACCCAAACCTGATTCATGGCCCCCCTAAAAGACCACTGTAGTTCGATACTGCTCATGAATCTTTAATGCAGAAATTCTACGTAAAATAGTAACACTTTGTTACGGGTTGAATTGTATTCTCTTCAAAAAGTATGCTGGAGTCCTAACCTCCAGTACCTTACATTGTGACCTTATTTGGAAATAGAGTCATTATAAATGTAATTGGTTAAGGTGAGGTCATACTGGGAGAAGGTGGGCCCTTAATCCAGTATGACTGGTGTCCTTAGAAGAAGGAGAACACACACGCACGCACATGTACAATGTCATATGAATACAGAGATGGAGGTTGCAGGTGCAGCCACAAACCAAAGAGAGCTTGGGGCACCAGAAGCTGGGAGAGGCAGGACGTCTTTGAGGAAGACTGCTCAGAGTCTCTGAAGGAAGCAGATGCTGCCAGCACCTTGATTTTGGACTTCTAGCTGCCAGAACCTAGATTACAAATTTCTGTTGTTTTAAGCCACCCAGTTTGTGGTAATTTGTTATAGCAGCTCTAGGAAACTAATACACACATCTAACAAGCATTTAATAAGATTAATATGATACACACAAGTATGGCTTATTTTAGGAATGAAAGGATGGTTTAATATTGGGAAATATATTAATATAATTTATCACATTAATTGTTCTGAGAAGAATGCACATAAAATCACCTTGGTAATAGGGATTTGATTAAAGTTGCAGACGCTGTGCCCAGAGAAATGCACACATGCATCTGCCACACACAGACCATCCTGTGCTTGTCCACCTGGAAAGCCTGAGAACATCTGAAAAACTATGAGAACAAACATGAAAGAGGAAGAATGACCAACGAAGAAATACACCCAAACCAGGGGCGTTTGTGAATGCCAAACATCAGGAATGGTCAGAAGGCATAATGAATAAAGTAACCTCATAACAGCACCAAACGTAAACTCCTGGAAGGAAACTTAAGCACTATGCAATCCCATATGAAGCATCTATAAAATTTTACTGAAAGATATAAAATAAGACGAATGGATGGAAGGATTACTAACTGAATATTATAAAGATGCCACTTCTTTCCTAATTAATCTAAAAGTGCAATCTCTATCAAAATCCCTCAATGAGTCTAAAGGTTATCAAGATGAGTAAATGAACAAATAAAACATTTTTGATATTTTCATACTCTTGAGGGGAACTTGTTCTAGTAGGTACGGAGTCAAAATTAAGATGGGGTGTGACTAGGTCAGAGAGAGGACAGGAAATCAGTGAAACAGAACACAAAATCTCAGAGCACGGCAGGAGAGAATGCTGTCTATGCAAAGGTGGTACTTAAATTTGATGTAGGTTACCCCGTAGATGGGAGTGGGACCGCTGATGAAATTTGCAGGGGAAAAGGTAAATTCAATCCTTAGTGCAAAAAACAAAAACAAAAGATTTGGGTTGTTTCACTATTTAAGGAGAAAAACACATGAGTACATCAAAACATGAAGAATAAAAACAGGTGATTTTTCCCGACAGCAGTAGGTGGGAGGTAGGTCGGGAAGCAGAGGCAGGAGGGGGCGGTAGCTGAGGGCCTCCCGCTGTGTCACCCCTGGGTGGGCAGTCTCGGGAAAGGGACTCTGTTCCAGTTTTCTCATCTCTGAAATGGGATTACGGGGTTGTAGCAAAGATGAAATGAAATGACATGTAACTTGCTAAAAATAGAACATTTGAGAAACATGAGCTATGTTATTGTTGATGTGACAATGAAAGATTATGCACAACAAAACTACCCCAACACCACGGACAAATGTGACAGGAACACTCGTGTGGCCCATGCTGGGCACCATCTTGGCCACAGTGTTTGGAACATTTATGTCTTTGTTCCCTTCGTGGAGGCAGTCCCGTGGGGCCGCGCTATGCCCCAGCACGAGCAGGCATGCACTGGACCATGTTTAGCTCACAGTAGACCCCGTACCTGACACACACTGGGGAGCCAGGCTGCCTGGGCTTGCTTCAGGACCCTGCTCCTGGCAGCTTTTCCATCTGTTCCTGGTGCTCTGGGAGCTCTTGGTGTACATATTTACACGACCTCCTTGTGCCTCTGGCTTTTCATCTACAAAGTGGGGCAATAATAGTACCTTATAGTAGGGCTGTTATGAGGATTAACTAAGTTAATATTTGCAAAGTGCTCAGAACTACGATGGGAATGCCGAAAACACTATGTAAGTATTTGGTGATTGGTAAATACCCCCAAATTTGCTTTTTCAAATTTTAATGTGGTTTTTCTCTTTTGCATTTCCAAGTATATGACTTTTGTCATATACTCCCCCCCTCAGGGGGGAGAAGCTGGGAGACATCCCTCGGGGAGGAGAAGCTGGGAGACATCCTTCAGGGAGGAGAAGGTGGGATACATCCCTCGGGGAGGAGAAGCTGGGAGACACCCCTCGGGGAGGAGAAGCTGGGAGACACCCCTCGGGGAGGAGAAGCTGGGAGACACCCCTCGGGGAGGAGAAGCTGGGAGAGACCACTCGGGGAGGAGAAGCTGCAGACATCCCTTGGGGAGGAGAAGCTGCAGACATCCCTCGGGGAGGAGAAGCTGGGAGACACCCCTCGGGGAGGAGAAGCTGCAGACAGCCCAGGCTACAGCCAGTAGAGTTGCGGCCCTATCAGAAGATGGTCAGATTCAGTGGGAGCCGGAGGGAGGCCAGGGCTGCCCTAGGGTCTGAATACACAGATGGATCAGATTGCATGTCACGGCAGCCTCAACCCTCACCTGACACCCCAGCAGGGCAAGTGGCCGCCCGGCAGGAGGCTGAGTCCTCCCTCCCCCGGGAGGATGTGCCCTTCACGCCGTGCCCCACCAGACACCTGGACACCGGACATCTGGACACCAGACACTTGGACACCAGCTGGGAGTGAGGCCTGTCTGGGAGGGATGCGGCGGTGTTGCCTGATGTCCAGGACGGGGCTGTGGTTCGAGCCAGCGGAGTGACTTCATCTTTGCCTTCACCTTATTATTTATTACCTTTTACTTTATTATTAGTTATCTATCCCCCTGCTGAGCAGACCAAGAGCAGATCCAGAATGGACAAAATAAGTAGGACACATTTTCTCTGAAACTCCAAGTTGCAGTGAGAAATTCTTCAAGCTCGTTCTGCAAATGATTAATATATTAACATAAAATCCCTTAATTAGAAGTAAGACAAAGCTTGTGGAGAGGTGGAGGCCCCTCGGGACACCAGGTGCTCCCTCCACGGGGCCCGGCCGTGGGTGCCCTTGGGAATCCAGTCCCAGCTACGGGGAAAGAGGAGACTCCCAATATACAAATGGGAATAGATGTTCTGATGTTGGTGCCTAAGCATGAGCAAGACATAAACGAACAGCTCTGCCATCAGGCGATTAATCATTCCATTAAAAAGAGGGCACAAAACTCCCAACTTAGAGACAACATAACTCCCTGGAATGGGGAAGAGAAAAGGAGGCTTGTAGGAATAAGGAAGCATACTCACCACTCAAGTGATCCGGTCCCAGAACTAAAACGTGTTGAGAAAGTAAACAGAAATAGAATGTGCATTAGTGTGGGAATGCCTGAGCTCGGGAGGAGGCATTAGGAAATCAGGAGTAAGAATTGTGGAAGGCGGGGAGGATGAACCAGATGGCGTGGGTCCTCAGAGAGCCCAGAAAATGGGGTGAGATTCGTATTCAAAGCTACAACATGAGGAGATCCCCACAAAGTGGAGAAAAGGGACATAGGGACTGAAAATGTTCGACACGAAAGCCTCGGTGGGGACACATCTGGTGGTCTGCGTGGGAGGCCGACACTCGGGGAGGCCCGCACCAGCCCACTGCCCACTTGTCTCCGGAGGATGGGGTCTTGGGTCATTTATTTTATTGGTGTACTTTCTGATTTTTTGGACAGTATCACTGGATTCCTTGTGCTGTGAAATGCTGTGAATACACAACCAGCCACCAGCACGACATCCAGTGGGCCTTGAACAGCCTGCGCAGTTGAAAACCCCGGGTATAACTCTCGACTCCCTGGAACTTACCTACTGATAGCCTGCTGTTGACCAGAAGCCTACCGATGACCTAAGCAGGTGATTCACACATATTCCTTTGTGTTCCATGTATTATATACCGAATTCTTACAATAAAGGAAGCTGAGAAAAGGTTATTGAGAAATTTTAAGGCAGGGAAAATCCATTTGAAAATGCATTTTCAGTACTGCATTGTATTTATCAGAAAAAATTTGCGAGCAGGTGGATCTGTGCAGTTCACACCCGTGTTGTTCATAACCGGCGTGAAGGTGTGGGGCGTGGGGGTGAGCACTGGGGGGGGGACAGTTAGACCGCTGCCTGGGGCCGAGCTCCCGGAGAAAGAGTGTCTTGTGAGGATGGGCAGGTCTCCCTCTGCGTGGACTCTCAGTTTGGACTGGTGGACCTAATCTGGCCCCACATCCCTTCCAGTGTCTCTGCTGGTCTGGGTCCTGGGAAAGGCCTTTCCCGCCTCCGGAGCCCCGAGGCAAGCAGGCCAGCGTTCCTGGGAATGGGGCCGGTGGCAGACTCTCCCGTGGGGTTTGCTCCCGTTAGGCCGGCCATGCCACCGAACTGCTACCGTCTGTTCTAGGAAGGGATGCACTTTGGTGTCTACAAGTATTCCTCCTTTCGGTTTTCAAATAAAAACTTGGTTTCGCAACACCAGGACTTTTAAAAAAGATTTAATGAATGATTCATTCTTGAATTCAAAATTTCAGGACTTTCTTGGTGACATATAATGTGTCCCTTTTCTATTATTTCTTGTAGATGATCCAGTGTCCTTGAATTTCACTGTCCCGAGGGAATGTTTCCGGAGACCTGCCTGGAAATCACATCTCAAGTGAAGTTTTAATATAAACTGCAAACAAAGAAGACAAGCGGCTTTATTATATTAAGAGATCATTTATTCGATACATTTGCAGAATACGGTTATCGGTAGAGTCTCAGTTTTATAACCATCTGCAATTTAAATGAGGCTCTTTTTATTGAATCATGACGAGTCATGCTACCGTACACCTCAGCTGCTGCTTAGAATAAGACAACGCTTTTTTAAAATGAAGTCTTTCCCCTCCCCATCACACAGAATCCTGAGCATTACCATGTATATTGTAATGTTTTTTACTTCAAAATGCAAAAAGAGTCTGTTTTTAAAACAGCAAACACCAGCTGAAGGATCGCATGGTTTCACAACCTAATTATAAACACTCAGTGATCTCTGAAGACACAGCAAAGCAAATAAATGCATTTCTTTGGCAGAGGAATGGCATTTTTATAGTAAAATACTGTGTGCTAGGAAGTAATTAAAGCAAAGCATTCGTTCTGATCCATCATGCTAACGTGGACTGAGGCCGCACTCGAAAAACGTATTTCATTTCTCTGCCTTATGGAGCGGTGAGGATCTGAGAGAGAGCAGCCCCGGACCCGCTGCGGGACCCTAGCCTTTCACTGAGCCATGAGGGGTCAAGACAAAAGCACGGTCCTCCTCGCTCACGTCAGGCGCAGACCACGACGTGCGCACTGTCCCCATCCCGGTGACCAGATCCCCGTCCTGGCTGATGCGAGGTGGCTGCAGCTTTCCCAGGCCCGCTGAGCCTTGCTCCGTGTCCGTGCCGTCCGGGTGAGGTGCACGAGACCCCCATCGCAGAGCCGCTGCCCCCTCCCCCAGCTCCGCGTGCTGCGCCAACCCGAGTACTGCGGGGGTGGGGGGCTGCTCCTTGCCGAACTACTAGATAAGCCCACTCGTGCAGTAGGAACACGGGGTGGTGCTGGTGTCTGGCTGGAGGGCTCTGGCCGACGCCAGGAAGGACTTACCAAACTGGTAACTCGGAATTCACCGTCGAGCGCTGAGGACTCGCCGGGTTTTCTCTCCTGCAATATCCCACTTGCATCGCTTGCTTGTAAAGACGTCCCGGGAACACTCGGCATGCCTCCTCTGCCGGTCGCTCCTGGTCCAGCTGCCCCTGGGCCCTCTCCCCTGAGCACCCCCGTCAGGTTCTGCAGGATCTGATCTCTGGCTCGTAAGACCTGAGCTCATCGACCTCCCTCTGTGGGGGGGTGAGAGGCACCCTCTGCTCCAGGGCCGGGCCAGGCTGTGGGTGGTGCCGGGAAGGTCTGACCC
>NC_138374.1:1403287-1430699 GCF_054177405.1 Leptonychotes weddellii
AGGGGTCAGGAGGGACAGGGTAGGGTTGGGGGAACAGCGAGGGGTCGGGAGGGACAGTGTAGGGTTGGGGGAACAGCGGGGGGTTGAGGGGGACAGTGTGGGGTCAGGGGGATAGCATGGGGTTGGGGGACAGTGGGGGGTCGAGGGGTATAGTGGGGGTTTGAGGGGGACAGCGAGGGGTCGGGAGGGACAGTGTGGGGTCGGGGGACAGTGGGGGGTCGAGGGGGATAGTGGGGGTCAAGGGGGATAGCAGGGGGTTGAGGGGGACAGGGTGGGGTCGGGGGGACAGCACGGGCTGGGACGCGGCTGAGACAGCGCATCTCAGGGGCTCTTGCCGCAGGAGGTGTGACTGTCACGGTCACCTCACTACTTGTAAATACATCACATCAGCATCTTGCACACCTTATGTATGTATAATTTCATTAACATAATTTTAAAAGGAAAAAGAAGAAAAAGAAGACTGGCGGTTAGGGGCTGTCTAGAGGGAGGGATGTGAGGTGTACTCAGATGTAGATCTCGCTGTTGCTGATTTCTGTGCGATGCCTGGTATTTATTTATATGAGCAACTGCACTGAGATATTTTGTGGTGATTTTTCTCCTGATTAAAAACAAAACAGATGCAGGAAAGCGGCACCTGACACCGTCCAGTCCCACAGTTGGGAAGGGGCTCTTTGGCTGACGTCTGCATTCTGCGGCCTGCCCTCTGATGTTTCCACGCTGGAAGCAGTTGTCCGGGTTGCGGGGCCGGCGGTTATGACCGTGCGCGTCTGCCTTCCCCCCGGACACTCCCTGAAGGCCCTTTCCCTGGAGAGGCCCCCGCCCCTCGGCGCCCCCGCTGTGCCCCCATGTTCCCACCTCGGCAACCCAGCCTCCAGCACCGGTGACGCCCTGTCTTGTTGGATGACTTTGGGGTCAATGCACACATCCCAGGTGCTAGTCCATGAAGCACAGGCTAGTGATCTTAGCACACATTTTTAAATTTCCTTGGACACTACGCAGACTGGTTCCTCTGGCCTGTGGATTGAAGCCCTTGGAGGGATCCTCCGTGTCCTCGGGGACCTGGGAAGCTGCGTGTGGATGAGATGCGAGGGTTGGCCAGCCAGACGCCCCCACACGATTCCTGGAGGTGGGCGCGAGCATCCAGGCTCCCAAGGAACGGGCCATGGTCCCCGCTGACTGTCGGGCCGAGGTCACGGAGGAGGCCCTCCCGGCCAGTCCTCAGCCTCGGGGACCTAGGGTGGTGGCAGTCACAGTGGTGGGATTCTTGGGGGCACACGATCTGGGTTTGTCTCCTGGGTCTTCCAAGCCTGTGGCAATGCCCTTCTGTAGGTGCTGTAGGTGAATCCATCCTCGACGGTAGAAGCTGCTGGAGTTGGATCCGGCGTCTGTCCCCGGCAGTCCTGCCTCAGTGGTCTGAGCTCCTTCTCCGGGTCCCGTGACGGGGTTCTGGCTCCTCAGCCCTACTCCGTGTGAGCACCTCGGAGTCTGGGTCAGAGCTGGGTGCCTGGAAACCCACTCACTCAGTTAGCAAGCTGGCACATGGATCCAGAATCCAATAGGCTCACAGTTTCCATAAATTAAACTTCAACCGAATGTGCATCTTCTCACCGACAAGCAGCATCCGCAAATGCGTATCCACGTCTACACTTCAAGCCTTCCTTATGGTATCAATTCGTCAGTCTCGCCGTTCTTATGGGGCGTACGTCTTCCCTGGGTTCAGTGTCGTAATTAGTTTCCCGGGTCGTGAAGACAATCTGTTTCTAATCATAGAAGGGAGTAGAGGCTGTTCACGGTGCGGCAACGGCCCTGGTCTCTCATGCCATAGAACAGCCGCGGGGAGAAAGAGGCACTGCTCTTTCTGGCAAGGGAGGCTCGGCGGGCTGGTGGTTTGAGAGGGGCCCAGATTTACCACAATCCCCCCAATGTCCCTCTCCAGTTTCAGTCCCCTGCTGCTCCCAGTCACTGCCCTACTCTTCATGTCAGAGACCCCCCCCAACCTTTGCAGTGACCCAACAACCCCCGAATCAGCCTCTGCCTCGGATTTTCAGAAACAGGACGTAAGAGACTCATGTAAGGCAGTTCATAGAATCTTCCCGTTCCTTGATCATATCTTAAGCTGAGAATTTTTAGCTTTGAACTTGTTTTATTTTTGTTTCTCATCATAATTAGAAGCCACCAACCTGCTCAGCAGTGCTTGAATTCCTCACGCCCATCTTAATGACTTTCAAATGTTGCGGCCTGGTCTGCCAAAGCCTCGGCTCCTGAAGGCCCTTTCCCTGAGTGCACGTGACAGCTCGAGTAATGGCTTCCGCACCGTGAGCCATTGATGGCCCGCACCCCGTCCCCCGGAGCTAAGCCCCCTGGCCGTGAAACCCCACATTCGCTACCTGCAAATACTTCTGGAAGCAGTTGTAGAGAGTGTGGGTTCTCAGCTACAGGCGACAGAAGATACCCCAGCTAGTTCTGGCCTGAAGGGGTTGGCTTGTGCAGACTGTTCGGGAGCACCGGGTACTCACAGAATTTACGGGACAGTCAGAGAACCAGGAGGGAGTGGCTCCAGTGAGGAGCAAGGCCACCAGGAGAGAGGCCCGGCCATGAGGGGATGAGCCCAGTGACAACCCCACATCCTCTCACCAACCATGACTGGGGCCAAGAACCAGAGCCTTCCATACGTTTGTCCTTGAAGAGCCAGAGGCCCTGTTCAGATCGGACCCTCGGATCCCCAGCTCGCAGCCGCTGCTGCACCTCGACGTGGCTCACGTGTGCTTCTCAGGGCTGGGGGCTGCTTGCCGGATCTGGGGCGCACCAAGCCCCTGCTCTGAGCCATGCTGGGGCGTGCAGTGTGGGAACATGCACCATGAGGGTGGTGGGTGCTGCCGAGCGAGCCATTCCGCCCTTGGCCCCGCACTTCCCAATACGCCCCGACGTTTCTCAGCACGTGCTGCTGTGGGTTCCAGCAAAAAGCCCGGGCCTCTTGCCGGCGGGCTGCGTCTCAGCGGGCATTCCCCAGAGACCTGGAGGCTACACGCCCCTCCCAAGCGTTGGCCTAGAGGCTGCTTTGTGAAGATGTCCTTAAACTGTTCTGCAAATGTGAATTCTGTCCACACGGCTCAATCTCCGCACCTTCCTTTCCTCCGGGGTTCTGAATTACAAGACACAAAAGATTTGTTAGACTCTGAAGCTTGATGTGTAAATATGCACACGACCATTTCTACCTGCACTCCACTTAGTGAGCAACGCCTCCAGATGACAAATTCTACTTTTCTCTGTTTGAATACCTAAACTGTGTGTATCTTTCATGCGCTTAGATGAACCTTATTTTATTTTGCACATAGTTCTGAAAGCACAATGCAATTGACTTGTAATCGTTAGAAACTGCTTTGTCTACAATAGCTCCGAAAGATTAATTCAATTAATGCTGACTTCCCAGTCTCCACGCATACAGGAGGCGTGACGTGAACATGTGGGGTGTTTACCTCTGGGGGCCTCTCTTAACTGAAAGTCTGGAGAAACAGAGTCAAGACACCGTAGAAAACTGGGATTAAAGAACAGTCTGGATGGACATGGGAGTCCTGCTCTGCTGTCTCTCAGGCGCTGCTGGGTACTCCTGGGTACTCCCTGACTCACCTCCAAGCCACGCTGGGGCTTTGAAGCCTGCATGTGGGCTCCCCGGGGGAGCGAGTCCGGGCGGCTGTCCCCAGGCGGCTGTCCCCGGGCAGGGAGCTGGCTTCCTCAGATGCTAGGATTCTCGCTGTGGCTGGAAGTGAGATGCCCCGGGGGCAGGTGCCGTTGGGATGCTGTCTGGAGAGGGGCTCCTTCCTGCCTGCTGTGCAGCAGGCATCTATGAAGACCTACTGTGTGCTTGCACCGATTAGGGGTGGAGGTGACCCAGAGGCTGCATGTGTGCGCCTCCTGCTGGGGGTGGTGGGGAGCTGCTGGTACGGATGCTGGAGGGCGGGATCCGGGACCCTGTGTGCACTGAGGGGGCAGTGCTAGCCAGAGGGTCAGGAGGGCGGGTGCTGGGTCCTGGAAGGGAAGACGCTCGCGGGCCCCCTTCAGCTAGAGATGTGGGTGGTGGGCAGTGACCTGCACAGGTGGATTCGTGGGTGGGATGTGGGGAGCGGGATAGTCCAGGGCTCTTGTGGGGTCAGCTCGCAGGGAGGTGCAAAGAGAAGGTCTGGGGCTCCTTGATTTGGCGGGAAGATGGGTTCTTGAACATGCAATTCCTGTAGGCATTTGGGGAAGCTCTGTGGGATTTGGGGGATAGCAGAGTCTGGCGCTCCGGGGCTGAGATCCGGCCTGGAACTCTCAGCTTAGGGCAACCTGGCTTCCTGGTGAATTCTGCTTCCTCGGATTTCTTTTCCGCAGAGAACACTGTATGCGAGGACCTGTCAGGCTCTGGGCTGTGATTGACATCGGCATTTTGCAAAAGTATTGTATTTTATGGAAATTGTCGGCTGTGACTCGGGAGGAGACTTTCATGCTCGGTGGCACACTCCGTGTCCTCTTGTTGGCTCTGGGGCCCCACTTATGGCGGCTTATATGCTCCAAGAGCACAATTCACTGTTTGCATTTTGGAATTTGATGTCTGCAAGTTTGTAGGTTTTCCACTTTTATTCCCAGCTGGGAATTCCTCACCAGACAGTCACTAAAGATTGAGCTGCCAGGAAAGTGCTTCAGCTCATTCTAAGATGCATGGGATGAATGGAAGCAAACCAACAAAATCTTACAACCACTCATCTGGCCTCTAGTGAGCCCCGGGGCTCCCGGCAAGCAGTCCACGGCCGCAGAGGGGGAAGGAGCGCCTGGCTCCCTGCTGTGTGCTGCACCCGGCCTCTGTCTGTCTGTCTGTCCCCTACCTGTGATTGCAGGGGAGCGGCTTCATCGAACAAACCAGAGCTAAGGCCCCAAACAGCACCCGGCCCACCAGCCCTGCGGGGCCCCCATGACTCCAGTTCCTAAGCCAGAGATCTCTGGTGTTGCTGGGCAGAATGCACGCTCGTCTCCAGGAAACATCTGGAAAGCCACAGGTGAATACACTCACAGGCTGATGCACACACAGGAAAGAGGCGGGCTTCCCCGTCTGTCTCCATACACGTTTGCGCGGCGAGGCAGGCAGGCGGGCCCAACGCGCGCTGGCCTCCAACCTCGTGGCCTAACCCCCACTCACCGCCGGCCACAAGGCCTCTCCAGCTTTCTCATTCTGGGCAGCTCCTTGGGAAGATCTGCCAGCAGAGGACAGGTGAGGTGGAGGGTCAGCCAGGGTCCCTGCCTTTGTCCACAGATTTGCAGAGTAGCCGATTCCAGAGAGTTTGCAAACGGAGACCTTTGCTGGGACGGTTCTTTCCTTCTCCCCGTGCTCCACGAGCATCTCGTTGGCCATATTTCCCGGCTTTCAGCATGATTTCACCGGCTCCTTTCCAGAGTCCTGACTTCCCTCTGCCTGCAACAGAGAATGACAAGACCGATTTTTTTTTTTTTTTAAAGTAGGGAAGCTTCTGAAATCATCTTTGTGCCAGTTTTAAAAGCCCACGTCTTAGAAGGCCCAGTGGTATCTCACCATGTTCTAGACTTTTTACTGTGTGTCCCCTGGAGCCCACTGGCCACATTAACACATTCTTCTTCACATCGAGGCAAAAGTCGAATACGAATGTGGAAAATGTTAAGTGATTTTGCCCTTGGTTTTTACCACGACCCCTCGTCCATGAACGTGAGACTAGAAGGCACCCCCTGGAGTGAGGTCACCACTCTGAGACTCCCCATCCCTGACCTGCATGCTCGGTGTGGTAAACACCCCAGCTCCCAACACGGACGTGTCTGCTCTGCGTTGGTCTGAGTGCACGGCAGGTCACTGTCCCGTTCTGGGGGGTCCCGCCTGCAGTTCCCCAGTCTGAAGTCTGTTTGTGTGTTCACTGTCCCTTCCGGACCATCGGCTCCTCGAAGATGGTGCTGAACACGGTCTCCCCGCCACCCAGCAGAAGGCTTCAGGGTGCGTTTGGAGAGGATGCTGCTTTAGGGGCGGGTGGGTTTGATCGCTGAGAACTGTCGCAGGGCATTTACAGAAAGCAAAGGTGTTCTACCCTTGAGATTCCCGGAAAAAACCGACACTCCTCTGTTTACCTTCAGGAAACACACTGGGGTCCACGCCTAGAATCCAGCGCTGCCGTGTGGTATTTCTACCTCTTGGCAAACACGACTCATTCGATTTAATCAACTTACCATTTGGCTGAGCATGATTTCAACACTTTGTTGAGGATAAGTTAAGGTTTGAAACTGCATCAGTGGAGGCTTCCAAGGACATCAGTGATGCTGCTGATGTCACGTCAGGATGCGTGTCCTTAAGGAGAGCCGCACTCACGGGCCGTGCCGGGAGGAAAGCTCCATCTGCTTTCTTTAGAAGCCAAGTATGTCCTTAGACAAATCAGAACGCGGACATGCAGATCTTTGCTGAATACACAGATGACATGAACGAGTGTATTAGTTGGCGTTACCATGTCGTGAAGAGCACGACTTGGCATTTTACCGTAAGCACTTTGCCCAAACACCAACCCAGTTACTATAGCTGTGCTGGAACCTTCAGCGGCTCGGAGAGCTTCGTGTGAGACCCATTTCCCGGAAGCAAAAGCTGCCGCTGGTTTTAGACTCTGTGCCCCCACAGAGCGCCCTTCCAGCGCCCGGAACGGCCCCTCTTCCAGGAGGGAGTCCTGCTCTCGCCCCCAGTGCTCCAGTGAGGACGCGAATTGTTTACAGTCCCCCCGGGCATTAGAAAAACTTTCCCCATGACAAGATTTTGGCGTTTTCTTATTGAGTCTTGAGGCAGAATGGCCACGACCCAGGCAAGCGAGCCAGTCACGCACGTGAATGGGGACACCTGAGCTCCCTGGTCGGTACAGAGACGACATCCTGGAATCCCAACACGCTTTGCTGAAAACCAACCCAACTCTCCTCTGGGCTCCCTGACGTCTTCTCAGGGGATGACCCATTCCCTGGATCCTTAGGGGCCACTCCGTGGGGCAACGCAGGCAGTGGGCCCTGGCAGGTGGTCCACGAAGGGGCGTTTGCAAAGAAGTTTCTGGGAGAAACTGACAGGGAATCCCGTTGTGCCCAGCCCTCTTGTCGAGACTTCTTTTTCCTAGAATGAGGATAGAAAGGCTGACTTCAGACGAGCATCTGGAATTAGGTGGGAGTCAGAGAACCCCGAGAAGCACCGTCTGTGGTAGGGAGAGTTACTCTGTCCAAGGTGAAGGGCTGTGGGCAGCCACCCTTCCTGAGAAGGCCTCCCTCGGAAGGGCAGGGGGCAGCTCAAGACACGAGGGGCGCCACCTGCTCAGACCCCGAGGGCCTCCCGAGCAGCCGCTAGGAAAGTTCAGAGAAGACGGGGTGGGCCCTCGGCAGACTCCAGGGCAGCGGAGGGGGGACGGAGCCCCTCGGGTGTGATGCGCACAGCCGTGGTCCTCGGAGGAAGGCACGTGGCGGGCCAAACGTGGCTCTCAGGAGGGGCCCAGACCCGTGGTGACCACGCCAGGTCAAGCTGGCGTTTGCAGAGACCTCAAGGGGGCACGGGGGCGTTTGGACGTCTGCTCAGAGGAGAGACACGGAGGACGTGCCCCGCGTGGGTCACGCCCGAATGTGGCACAGACACACGTGTGTGCACACGCACGCAAACAACGCTGTTTTACCAAACACGTTACTTATGCGACACTTACAGTTTGGGATGCTGCTTGCTTGTTTGTTTGTTTTTCTTAACATGCAGTCTTGATTTTTTTGATTAATTTTAAAACTCTGATGAGGACGTAGTGACTTATTAACGAACAGGTGGCCATAAGTGGGGCCACGGCTACGTCTGCTCGCTTGCTAGTCGGGTCCGCGTGAGTCATGCGGGCTAACCGAGGCCGAGCACACACGAGCATGGGAGTGGTCATTTCAGACGGCCCTGGAGACTGAGAAGCCGCTCAGAGGCTCCTTTCGCTCCTGGTCCGCAAAGAAGGTGAGGGTCCTTTCCACGTGTGTCTGTGTAGCCGGGAGCGCCCCGGGCGCAGGGGTTTCTGAGGGGAGTGAGAAGGACGTGTGAGCGGGAGGACCCGGGCGGGAGGCCCCGGTGTGAGTGGTGTCGTGGGTCAGGACCACGTGGTGGCGGTCACCACGGGGCAGGGCATGCCGTGGTTTTGGAACGCAGAGCTGCACGGTTCCTTGACCTGACATCTGGATGGTTTTGAGGAATTGCCCTGACATTCCAGGGGAAAGTTCTGGGGGACCTGCCGCTTGTGAGAGAACCCTGGCAGTGACGTGCGGGGTCACTGCCGGAAAATGATTGCATGGAACCTGCCGTTCTTCAAGTAATGTAGTAATGAGCCCCTCGTGTCCCCTTTAATGCTGTTTCCCACATGAATAGCGGGGTGCTGGAGCAGAAGATGCACGTTCGAACAAGGCAGGTCACCGCCGAGCCGGGCGGGCAGACAGCCGCCCTCGGGAAGGTGGGCTTATGCGCTTTATTCCCCTGTAGCCCCTTCCTGTTCCCACACAGATGCCTGCTGTTTTGAGGAAGAGGCTCTAAACTCGTGTTTAGAGGCCAGGTGCTCTCTTCACACGCAGGAGCGTCAGGCTGTGTGGGAGTGCAGTGGAAAGCGCTCTGGGGACGGATGGCCAGTGTCAGCGGCCCATTCAGCCCCCTCCCAGCTGCCCCCACGCTCCCCCAGCTGCCAGCCGAGGCCAAAGGGACATTCCTGAGGAGTTCTCTGCTCTGACTTTGAAGCTCCAGTCTTATGCCCCGGACGGCGCAGGGACCCACGGAGCAAGGGAACCTGCCCTTCCTCCTGTCCCTCCCCACCAAGCCTCACACCTGCCCAGAAGGACAGGACTCCCCCAGGCTCTCCCCCCGTACATGTTCCCATGTACGCATTTCCCTGATTCTTCCATTTATCGATTGCCGCTCTGAAGTGGCAAATGAAAGTGCAGACCGACACTTTCCAGCGTGGAGTGCTGACGGCTTTGAGCAGGATGTACTGGGCAAATGGAGCAAGATTCTTGTCCCAGAGGCCCCGGAGGCTGCCATGCCTGGGCCGCTCCCACCGCGGGCGCCTTGTGCAGGTCTTGGGATGTGCACTTGACTCTGGCAACTTTCTTGTTCCCACGAAGCGTCTGTTAACACAGCCCGGCCTGGGGGTGGGGTCCAGGTTTGCACGCTGACATCCCATGTTTCTGAGCTCGAATTCACTGGTCGGCCCTTCAGTCCTTCCTGGTGAATCATGTGCAGCGGCTTTCAAGGCCCCGCTGTGCTCGGCCCCGGGGTTAGACCTGTAAACGTGTGGATTAGCGTGCCCCATGGAGATCCCAGTACTGACCATGGCAGTGATAGACCGCAGCAGGTGCCTTGCCTCCTGGGCTCAGACGGTACCTCCATTTCCTTTCATCTCCAACGAGGGGTGTTTGTTCAAAACCCTCATTTTACAGTTACTTTGAGTCCTGGAATTACTTTGAGTCCTGGAATAACTTCTCATTAAATTGGAACTCATTAAATTGAGCTCTGGCCGCGTGCCCCTGGCCTGTGTGTCTCTTTGGGTCCTGGGCGGCTGAGCAAACCCTCGCCAGCAGGGAGGGCCCCCCAGCTCCCTGACCCCATGCTTTTCTCAATGCCCATCTTTCATCCCCATTGGCTGCCCTGTGCCAGGTAGGTGTTTGATGCTCCCTCCGTGTTGATGAATAATGAGAACTCTCCTCTGTGAGAAGGGAGACCTGAAAGCAAATGCTGGGTGGGTGGACAGTCCTCCAGGGGGCGGACAGAACCTCCCCGGTTGCAGGGGGGGGGGTCTGTCCTCGAGGGGCGTGGCAGCAGCTGTGGTCGGACACAGCGTCTGGACCCCGAGGAGGGGTGTGAGCAAGGTGAGAGACATACAGGTCTAAGACCCAAGGCACACTAAGAAAGCATTACTTTGCTCTAAGCAAATTAAAAATAATTTGATTTTCCTGTATGAATTTCTGCATTTTGCAAAATTTTCCAGTGCCCAGGTGGGCAATATACATTCCTCCACTGAGAGCTCAGCGGCGTAGCTGATTCCTGCGGCCCCTGCTTCTGCCAGGATCGTGCTGTGTGCATGTGTATCTCTACATCTTTCAAGGTCCATAGGGCTTTTTACCTTTTGCAAATATCTTTGCTGTCTCTAGGTGAAGAAGAGGTGAGGATGGTCTAAATGAAAATAAATATCAAAAGAATACACAACTTTATAAAGTGTCTTATTCCAATTCTTAGATATGGTATGTGTATTCCTGATGTGCTGGACAGTTATTGCTACATGAATGATGACATTCTTAGAGAACAGGGACGGGTGCCTGTCCTCAGCGCCCCCCACCCCCAGGGTCGGGTGTCTGTCCTCAACCAGACCCCCACCAGGAATGGGTGCCTGTCCTCAGCAGAAACACCACCAGGAGCAGGTGCATTGCCCTAGGCAGGCACCCACCCTCCTTCCACCTACTGTGAGTGGAATTGACCACTCCTGACACAGAGAGAGATGAAGCCTCCAATTAAGCATTACTATATAACTGTCCCCATCAGGGGATGAGGCAAGTAAAGTATTTGGGTCTGGAGAACTACCCTAACAGCTAATAAGAGGAAACAGATAATCATTTTTACCTTTATAAAAGGTTTTTTGTTTGTTTGTTTGTTTTGTTTTGTTTTTAGGGGTGCCTGGGTGTCTCAGTCAGTTAAGCGTCTGGCTCTTGGTTTCGGCTCAGGTTGTGATCTCAGGGTTTTGAGATCGAGCCTCACATCAGTCAGGCTTTGGGCTGGGTGTGGAACCTGCTTAAGATTCTTTCTCCCTCTGCTCCTCCCTCCCATTCTCTCTCTCTCTAAAAAAAAAAAAAAAAAAAAAAAGAGGTTTTTTTGTTTTTTTTTTTTTAATCTTAAAATAAAAGATAAAATTTTAGGTGCAACATCACATAATTTCTTCTAGATTAGTGTTTCCTTGTTCATCTTAAATTATTTTTAATTAAAAAATGATACATGTTTTTTTTTTTTTAAAGATTTTTATTGATTTATTTGACAGAGAGAGACACAGCGAGAGAGGGAACACAAGCAGGGGGAGTAGAAGAGGGAGAAGCAGGCTTCCCGCCGAGCAGGGAGCCCGACGCGGGGCTCGATCCCAGGACCCTGAGACCATGACCTGAGCCGAAGGCAGATGCTTAACGACTGAGCCACCCAGGCGCCCCTAAAAATGATACATGTTTAATGTTGAAAATTGATAGGGACGCAAAGAGAATAAGGAATCTTCTTCATTATCACTGCTAATATTTGGTTTCTATCCTTCTAAGCACTACAAAAGGGAAAAGGAAAACATATAGCACATTACATAGATTTAAACATCCCTTTTTCATTTAATGCAGCACACACATCTTTTTTACGTCAATATATACTCATTTTCATTGTTGACAGTTGACTAACACCACAAAATGTGTTTAATAAATCATCTATATTTGGCATTTAGAAAATTTCAGTTTTTCCACAATTACGAACAGCATATGTAAATATATATGCATCTAATTTATTATTTATTGCCGTGGCTGCCTGTTATAAGTCTATGTTTTGTTGTCTGTCAGTGTGGGAACGCTACCCTTTCTGCATATTTTCAGTATGTTTTTGTGGAATTTACGAGTAGACAAGCGTGTGCTCCCCAAATACCCACACTCCTCGCCTCTATGCCCGCACGTGCTCCCTGCATTTGGCGAACCCTCAGGTTGCACTGGGAAGCATTTGTGGGATGATGGTAAGCTCTGGCGATAGCAGGCACGTTGCCCTGCTCCACACGGTACTTGTCCTTAACGGCTGGATCAGGTGCGACACTGGCATTTAATTTGAGATAGATATATTTTGTCAAGGTAAGAAAATTTGTTTCTATGTTTAGTTCACTCTGACCTTAAAACATACATATTAAAATTTATCAAATGCTGTTTTAGAAATTGGAGAGAACTTTTTAGAGAACTTCTAACTTACTCATAGGATGAATTGTATTTATGTATCTCCTGCGAAATGTTAGTTCTTGCAGCCCCGTCATGAATCTTAAGTACCCGTGACATTTGTGTGTATTTGTACGTGTGTATGTGTGCACAAGCATGTGCACGCATGTGTGTACGCTCCTGTGCACACACATTTGTGCACATGCCTGTGTATGTGCACTCTTGTATGTGCATGCGTGTGTACCTGCCTGTGTGTATGTGTCCATGCATGTGTATGCATGCAAACGTGTGCCTGTGTCTCTGTGTGCATGCGCGCACGTCTGTATGTGCATGTGTGCATGCATTTGTGTGCATGTACACGTGTATGTGTGTGCGTGTCTCTCTGTGTGCATGTTCACGTGCACATGTGTGTATGTGGGTCCATGCATGAGTGTGCATGCACATGTGTATGTGTCTGTGTGCATGTGTGCATGTTTGTGCACGTGTCTGTGTATGTGCATGTGAGTGTACATGCCTGTGTGTATGTTTCTGCATCTCTCTGTGTGCATACGTGTGCATGTGTGTATGTGCGTGTGCACGCACGTGTGTATATGCATGTGCGTGCATGCACTATTTAGGATTTTGGATCTAAATCAATGATATCGGACCCAGCATTCTTGTCTGTGTTTCGTCAGGTTCTGTAACTAGTTCCACGTCAGCTTTGTAACTTAAGTTGGGATGTTTTCCTTCAACTGCATTGTCCCAGAGCCACCAAACAGGCACGGACAGTATTTGTCTCCTTTGATGGCACTGCTCACTTTCAAGTGAGACCATGGGGTCCCAGCTCATTGCAAGCTGCCTGATTATTTGTCTGACAAACTTTCTGGTTCCCTCTAATCCATGAGGTCGATACATTTCCATGAATTCCCATGGTGATTCTGGTTTTCCTGGAGGGTGAACCTTTTCACTGAGACTTTTAAACATATAACCTTCTTCGATTTCTTGTTTGCAGTTGGGGTTACAGCTGTTCTTGTGTCCTTTTCATCTCTATTTTTCTCCCCTTCTAATTAATAATATTTGGAAAGTTTTATTTTTATTGAAATTAGTTCTTAGCTTTATTCATAAGTCCTAGTCTTCTTTTTTTGTCTCTTTCATTCTGTCTTTAACGTTATCATTTATATGATTTTATTTGGGTGTATTCCGTTTTATTTTTCTAGCTTTTGAGCTAAATACTTCCTTTTATTCTTATTTTTAAATAATAGAAGTGCTAAAAGCTGTGCATTTTCTCTGAGCACCATGCCAAAGAAAGCCTGTGAGTTTTAACATGTGCTTTGTATTTCCTTTCATTTCACACTTTCTTTCAGTAATTCACATTCAGGCATTTACTTCTTTGGCATAAGAAACATGTTTTTTGGAAGCATGTTTTTGTTTAAATAAGAGATGTTTATTGTGTCAGACGATGACGTGTGCTGTGTGAAATGAATAACCAGCTGCAAGCCAAGGTCTTGGAAGGCGGCTCGAGGGTAACAGCAGGGCGGTTCTCGTAGACTGGTTAGGAGATCTCACTGATGAAGGGACATTTTCGCAGAGACGTGAACGCGATGGAGGAGTGGCCGTGCTGAGACCTGGGGAAGGGGCTCCAGGTGGAAGAAGACCATGTGCAAAGCCCGGGATGTGGGCGTGCGTTTGGTGGGGCAGGGGAGGGGTAGGTGGGGGTGCGGCAGGTCGTGGGGCTGGGCAGAAGGAAACATTGGGGAAAGCTGATGCCTAACATTTATTAGCACTCAGCGTGTGCTGGGAACTGTGCTAAATGTGTTACGTGCGTCGACTTGTTCTCAGAACTACCCGGTGAAGCAGGTGGTGCTATCATCATCCTCAGTGTCAGAGAGGGAAACTGAGGCACAGAGAGGCGAAGTGCCCAGCGGAGGGTCAGACAGTGAGTCTAGAGCCAGGTTTGGACCCAGGTGGCCTGGCCCCCGTGCTCTCCTTCACTCCTAAACCCTGTGCCCCCACGTAGGCACAGGGCCATGAGATCTGCAAGAGCCCTGGGGATACCGCCCGCCCCCGCCAGCCTCCCACTTTTCACATGGAGAAGGGGTGCTGTGAAGAGGCTCTGGGCCTGCCTACCGTCCCTGGGTGGACACTGTCCTCAGCAGGAGCCACGCTCTGCAAAGCTGAGGCTGCCTGGACCCCCTTCGCCAACAGATGCCCGAGGTCGCACCCCGTTATCCTTTCTGAAATATTTACTGGTCATGGTCTGCGCCTAGGATGTTCACGGTGTTGCAAACAGAGTTAAGGGCCTATGGGGCTGGTCTCTGGCAGGTGTGCACAGAGAGGAGCCGAGGTACCTGCCCGGGGCTCCTGGGCACCCTCAGGGGAGCACCTGGTTCTGTGGGTGTGGTTCCTAGCCACCTGGTGGCTCCCAGCCCCACGTTTAGGGGAGACAACCGGCCCCATCCCCATCTCCGAGAGGCAGCACTGCTGAGTGGCAGAACCGGGGCCCCCATTTCTCCAGCCATCATGCCCCCAGACTGGGGTGCAGACGGAAAGGGGGGTTCTTGAGCTCCTCTGCACCTTGCACTCCCCCACCGCGGCCGTGAGAGTTCCTGCTGAATGAGCCCCAGGACTCTAGCTGAATCTCCCAGGAGGTGACGCCAGCTCTAAAGGTAAGAAAACAGAGGGCTGCCTACCTGCGCAGGGGAGGCCAGGGACTGGCGGCAGCTCCCCAGACTCAGGGCCTGCGTCTCTGCAGCAGGGTGCCTGCTTGACCCAGGTTATAGGTTGTGGGGGGCTGCTAGGAGCAGAGGCGGGAAATGCCACTGGCATCGGGTTTAGAGAAAAATAGTTCGACAGAACTCAACTTATTTCATTATAGTAAATGAACACATTACTTTGGTGTGTACGCCCACCCAGTATCTTCTCTTACATTAATAAGCTTTTTATTAGATTATGTAAAAGACAACAGTGTTTGTCATTAACTTCTCCATGAATCATTTGAATAATGTTTGTGGTTACTGAGCTAAAATCCAACCTTAAAGCGTGTTGTGATGTATTTTTGCAATAAAAATATCAAGTTCATTTAAACAATTACTTTTTAAAACACTGTCTCTCTCCCAGTGGGTTTTCATTGATCAGATTATGAAAAGACAATTGCTGTCCTGATTGTCTCAATAAATTCCAGATACGAGGCAGATAAAATGATCATTAGGTTGACTCACTGGCCAGCCTCAAACTCGCATGCTCAAACTGCCCTAGATTACTAATAAATTGTGTTAGAAGGCTGCAAAAGAAAATTTATAGTTAACGTGAAGAACCACAAAAAGCTGCATTTTGAGGGATTTAAGCTTACTAGTATTATTCTCTGAAAATGAATGTTTGGAGTATTTCTGAATTGTCGTGGTAATAGAACAACGCAGTCTTTTCTTGGAAATCCAGTCCTGACCCACCGCCTTGCCCCCCAGCACTTGGTGAGGGAACGCGCTGGGGGGGGATGTGCACTTTTGTTATGGATTTGAGGGATGGGACTGTCTGCCCGATTCTCCCCAGTGAGACACCCTGGAGGACGCCCCCATCCCTGGGTCCTCTGATGGGGAGTGGACACTCGCGACCCTCCAGGCAGGGAGCCCTCGTCAGGCCCAGCTTCAGCCCTTCAGCAGGCCACAGTGGGGGCTCGTGCTCTCAGTTGCTCTCAGTTTAGAGGGAAACAGACACAAACACATGTACTTCTCAGAGGGCGGGGGACAGATCAGGGCTTTACCGTGGGGACGTGGGGACACACAGGGGCTCAGAGGAGGACACGCCTGAGCATGAGTGTATGGTGAATGAATCTGTGGGCCCATTGGGCCCCAGGAGCTGGGGGTGGGTGTCGTGGGGACCACAGCTGGTGGCTTGACTTAAGAGGAAGGATGCTCTCACACTGTGGAGGCCGAATGTCTGAAATCCAGGTGTCAGCAGGGACGGGCTCCCTCCAGAGGCTCCAAGGGAGGGTCCTTCCGGATTCTTTCAGCTCCTGTGGCCTCTGGAGTCCCTGGGTTGGTGGCTGTGTGCCCCAGTCTCGACATCCGTCTTCATGAGGCTTCTGTGTGTGTCTCTCCTCTTTTGCCTCTAATAACAACCCTTGTCATTGGATTTGGGACCCACGCAGATGGTCCAGGATGATCTCATCTTGAGATCCTTCATCTAATCACATCTGTAAAGACCTATTTCCAAATAAGCCCACATTCGCTGGTACTGGGGGTCAGTACTTGGACGTAGGTTTCGGGGGCCCTCACTGAATAGCTTAGAGTGAACGCACAGGTCTGTTCCGGGTGTCCTGAATGTGAGAGGCAAGTAGCTCTAGGACAGGATAACTCGTAGGCATGTGGGCAACCCCGTCTGCAGGGGTCCAGCTCCTGGTGTGGCGAGGAGGCTGAAGCAGAGACCACTGGCCAGGATGCAGGGGTGGCGGCGGAGGTCGTAGTTAGGAGGGGAGCGGGGGACGTGCCAGAGGGGAAGGCCGCACAGGCTGTGAGCGGCAGGCACTCAGCAGAGCCCTGCACCCACAGGATGGGCCTGGATGAGGGTCGCGGGAGGGGCTGTGGCCGAGGAGAAGGGCCAGGGGGGTGCAGTCGTTCCCGCGGATGCTGGGTGGGGACAGTGCACCCCCAGCGGCCCCCAGCCCCCGGAGGAAAAGCCCACTCTTTAACGAAGCCTGGACTCGGACGCCGTGTTTGTGCTGGGAGGGCAGGGCCGGGGCCCCCTCCTCACTCCCCCGCGTCATTCTGAGTGAGTGCCCTCCCCGTGACACCTGGCTCCTCACACACCCTGGTGGGGGGCACTCTGTGGAGGAACGTCTGCGGGCTGCCCCCCTCCACGATCCTGCGGGCTGAGCTCTGGTGCACGAGGTTCACAGAGGCCCGCACGTTCTGCGGCAGGCCGATGGGTTTTAGAGTAAGCTCGCACTTTCGTATTTCACAGAAGATGGCCCAAAGCGGTTCCTCGCTTCCTGTCTTGGAAGCGGGCCGCTGACGGCTCCTTGTGGTGCGGAGTAAGGCTGACTTGTGGGTGGGCACCAGTTCCCGCACATTACTCTGATATGGTCTCCAGGTCCTGTCATTGGCACGAGAGCGGGCCGATCGGATGCCGACCTGCGGTCCCGCCTCGGGCTGTGTTTGTTAATAGACGTTTCCGAGCCTTGGAGAAACGCTCTCAACCCACCACCGTCTATAAATGGTTCGCTGGCTTTGGCATCCCAGCAAAGGAGCTGACAGAAGTGCCGGCTGGCGGAGTGCCCACCAGCGGCCCGGGGGGCCCCTCCAGCAGACATCCTCCTGGAGATCCGTGGGCAGTTTGGTGGGCACGGGGTCCCGGTCTGCGTCTCCCGCCCTGGCTCTGATGGGACCGCCCCACTGCATCCCGCGGTGGTCCCTCCACGACCCCAGCTCCTTCTCTGGGGTTCGGCAGGTCGGTATGGCTTCGGCCCAGGACCACTTCCCTGGAAAATGTCTGGCTCGTGCTCCTGAGGCCAGAGCGAGGGATGCTCTGGGGAGACGAGCCTTCCTGACCCCACAGGGAAGTACGGCAGTGGACACAGCAGAGGGAAGCCATTCCTTAGAGATGTGGGCAAGACCGAACAGCTTTCTACCCCATTTTCTGTTCAACAAATGTCGACACAAATGTCCCCGTGGAGGCCCCACTTTGCCATCCGTTGGGGTCAATGACTTCCAGGAGAGGAAGGTAGTAGGAAGAGGTTAGGCCGTCCTACTCCAGAGGTGAAGACTCCAGTGCTGGGGACATTAGGCTTGGGGCCCCAGGGCTGTGAGCTGCCATCAGACACCGGCTCCTCTTCTTGCCATTAGCCAACTGCTCATTCTATTTCAGGTTATCAGTAGGTCCCAGGTGAGACCTTTGCTTTTTCCCAGTCTCATGGGCCCCTGGGGTGACATGTGTCCCGGGTCTGAGGGGACACTGGGGACTCAAGGGCTTCCCTTCTCCTCAATGAAGGAGAGCTTTGGTGGCTGTGCCCTCACCCTTCCTCCCGTCTTCCCCTGTCTCCAGGCTCTGGAATGCAGCTGTCTCTTCAGTTATTAAAGGCGCCTGGGTGGCTCAGTCGGTGAAGCGTCTGCCTTTGGCTCAGGTCATGATCTCAGGGTCCTGGCATCGAGCCCCACATCGGGCTCCTGCTCAGCCAGGAGCCTGCTTCTCCCTTTGCCCCTCCCCCCGCTCGTCCTCTCTCTCTCTCTCTCAAATAAATACAATATTAAAAAATAAATAAAGGCATTTTGATTTAAAAAATTTCTGTATTTCACTGATTCTGAGACTTTTTTTCTCTACTTTTTAAACTTATTTGAAAGTGAGAAGCGTTGACAATCTTTTTAATCCTGGTGATGGGATGGTTGTGGGCAGCAGGATGAGGAGGTACCACTCCCCACCCAGGGCCAGGCTCCTGATGTCACAGAAATGATATTGTCTGGAAAACATGGAGACAGAGACTCAGATTTGAGAGAGATTCACAAGAGTCAGACCCTGAATGTGAAGCTTTAGAAAGTCTTAACCAATTGTTTATGGTATGGTATGTTACATTGTAGATCACATTATATTATATAATATATATTATAATTTACATACACTTAATGCATGGATTTAAGTGCACATTTAATGGGCTTTGATAAATACACACCCATGTCACCCATAACCCAATCACAATATGGACTATTATCATCACCTCGAAATGATTCTTCCTGCTACTTTCCCATCAATCCCCACTACCCAACCCTTGGAGGAGATTTCTATTTGGACTTTTATTGCCATAAATCAATTTGTTATGTTTTTAAATTTCATACATGTAAAACTGTCTATTATCATACAGAATGTATGGTATGAATGCTGCGCATGTAGCTGAAAAAATGTCAGTGAGGTTAAATTTGTTAATAGTGTTGGTCAAATCTTTTGTATCCTTGTTCTACATATCCTGTCATTTGTGGATTTATCTAGTTTTCCCTAAAACTTCGCCTATTTTTGCTTTTTGTATTTTGGAGTTCAGTTATTAGGAATATACACTTTAGGATTACTGTATCTTCTTGACGAATTAACCCTTTCATTGTTTAGGGAGAGCCCTCTGTGCCTCTGGGAACACGTCTCCCTAGAAGTCACCTCTTTCTTGCTGATACCCCTGCAGGTGCTTGGACTGAGAGCATATGCTGGTCTTTTTCGTCGCTATCCCTTTATCCTCTCTGCCTTTGCATTTAAATCTGTTGTCTTGTTAGCAGTATATAGATACAGGATTCTGTTTGTTTTCTTTACTCCAGTCTGAAAATTTCAGCCTTTTAATCAGAGTGTTTAATCCATTTGCATTTAATGTGATTATGGACATGGTTGGTGTTAAGTCTGCTATCTTGCTGGTTTCTCTCACTTATCCCACTTGCTTTTTGTTCCTTCTGTCTTGCCTTCCTTTGGATTATTCAACTATTTTTAGAATATTTCATTTTATATCTTTTCTTGATTTTACAATAAATCTTTTTTATTTTAGTCTTTGATCTAAGGATTATAAGATGCATCCATAACTTATCATGCTCTACAATGAATTAATATTATAACACTTCACATAAAGTGTGAGAGTCTTACAACTATACACTTTCATTTCTCCCTGATCCTTCATTACTATTGTCATGTGTTTTATTTCAACGAATCTTAAACCTGCTGTTCCTTGTCAATTTGCAGAAAGTTATTTGTCTTCAAAGTAAAAAAAGAGAAAAATGTTCTCACCACATATTTATATTTTGGTGCTCTCCATTCATACCTGTTGACCCGTGTCCATCTGTTGTCATTTCCTCTCAGGCTTCGGGCATCCTTCTGCATGTCTTGTCCTACAAGCCTATTGGCTACAGATTCTCTCCACCATTATTTATTGGAAGAAAAATGTCTTTTTTCCACTTTTTTTTTTTTGCTGAATATAGAATCCTAGTTTGGCAGGACCTATTTTCAGTTCCTTCAATCTATTGTCTCTCTTGTGCTTTGTTTTGGATGAGAGCTCAGCAGTTCTTCTTGCCATTGTTCTTCTGCTTATAATGGGCATTTTTCACTTGCTGCTTTTTAGATTTTTTTCCTTTATCTTCATCAATTTGACCATGATATATCTAGTTGTAGTTTTCTTTGAATTTATCATATTTGTCATTTATTACATTTCCTGAATTTGTGGATTGCTTTTTTTTTCTCATTAAATTTAGAAATTTTCCAACCAGCCCATTTCCTGTATTAGTACATTTTTAACCTTTTTTTTTTTCTCCCTGTCCCATTCTCCTTCTTTACTTCTTCTTGGAGTTTAATTATGCATAATATAGACAGCTTGGTATTCCCCACATGTTCACTTTTTTGTAGGGATGTTTTTGGTTTTTTTAAGAAATGAACTTTTAATTTCAAACAATTTCAGATTTGCAAGATGCTTGCTGAGGGGTCTCAGACAGCTTCCGTTTCCTCCACCGCTCAGTTTCTCTCATTGTTAATGGTTCAGCGCATCTGACAAAACTCATGAACTGAAGTCTGTTCTTTAGTCATATTTCCTAAGTTTTTCCCAAATGTCCTTTTTCTGCCCCAGGATCCCACCCAGGACACCACGTGACATTCGGTCTCACGTCTCCTGAGGCTCTGCTTGGCTGTGACGGTTTCTCAGACTTCCCTTGTTTTTCATGACCACGATGGTTTTGAGGTATTTTGTAGAATTCCGTCTGCAGAGACATGCTTTTCTCGTGATTATATTGGAGTGATGTGCCTTTGGGAGGAAGGACGCCGGGGTCAAGTGCCCTTCTCGTCACATCATCCCACGGGTACCTTCCACCAGCACGACTTCTCGTGGCTCACGTTAACCTTGATCATTTGGCTTGAAGTCGTGCCCGTCAGGCTCCTCGGCTCTTCGTCTTTCCCAAACTGGGCTCTTTGGGAGAAAGTGTGGGGGTCACCCTGAGGAGCCCCATCTCTGGGAGGGTGGATTATCCACATGAATCATTTAAATCTCTTCTACCTGGGACACTTGTATTCTCTCCATTTTTTGCTCAGTCATTATACCTGTATGGACTCGTGTGTTTTTTTAAATATTTTTTGGTTTTAAACCAATATGACTTTATTCATTTTGTTACTCAAATTTTTCCAGCTTTGGTCACTGGGAACTCTTCCTGTTGACCTCTTTATCCCATTGACAAGCCCGGTCACTGGGCTATATGGTCTGTCCTTACCATCAGAGTTCTTGTAGGCTCCAACCCACCACCAGCCCCTGAGACCCGTCAAGCCCTGCGATACCCCCTCACCTCCACCACCTGCCCACCAGGGTACCTTCCACAGCATGGAAGCTGACACACTTCTCTTCTCTGGGGTGCTCTGAAATCTCAGAAATTCAGTTCATCTGCTACTGTTTGTTCGCTCCATGGAAAGTATGATTTTTATTTGGTCTTATTTAAAATCTTTATTGCTTATTAGTGAAAAACATTAAGGTTATCTCTCTGCCTGTGATTCTCAAACTGCTTTACATGAGGGGTATACATATTTTGGCATCTTCATGTTATTTACCTAGTAATCGAAATCAAGGGAAAATACTCAAGAGTGAGGTTTTTTCTCAATGAAGATGACCTGTGTCACCCAAGAAACTCCAGGTTGCAATAAATGAATGAACAAAAATCATTCTCACAAATTGAATGTCATTTGTACATTAAAATGTATAATTTAATTTAGAATAGGATATAACTACATAATAGGTTCTGTTCCCAAATTTTCCAAACACCACTATTTTAATGGGATGCTGAAAACAATCGTGATTATCTTTATGTGTTGTTCTTAAAATACCAGTTCTCTAAATACGGTTGTGGGCCCTCCGGATCAGTTACCACTGTGGGAAAACAAAGTGGTGGCAGAGTGTGGGGGTCTGGTTTCTCATTCCAAACTCGAGTAAGGGGTTAAGTAAGGTACAAAACAGATACCCAGAGGTACTTGGGTCTCTATGTAGTTTGGCATTTTTATAGAAAAAAAAAAGAAATGGGAGTATTGTTCATATATATTTTATGAATGTGAATTGTACGACTAATCATGTTTTTCACAGAATTAAAAAAAGCATTTTCTTAACGATTGTGCACTAAAAGGTCTCCGGTGTGCAACAGACACATGAAAAAATGCTCCACATCACTTAGCATTAGGGAAATCCAAATCAAAACCACAATGAGGTACCACCTTACACCAGTCAGAATGGCTAAAATGAACAAGTCAGGAAACAACAGATGCTGGCGAGGATGAGGAGAAAGGGGAACCATCTTTTTACGGTTGGTGAGAATGCAAGCTGGTGCAGCCACTCTGGAAAACAGTATGGAGATTCTGCAAGATGTTAAAAATAGAGCTACCCTACGACTCAGCAATTGCACTACTAGATATTTACCCCAAAGATAAAACTGTAGTGATCTAAAGGGGCACCTGCACCCCAATGTTCATAGCAGCCATGTCTGCAATAGCCAAACTGTGGAAGGAGCTGAGATGCCCTTCAGCAGAGGAATGGATAAAGAAGATGTGGTCCATACATACAACGGAATATCACTCAGCCGTCAGAAAGGATGAGTACTGACCATTTGCATTGACATGGATGGGACTAGAGGGTATTACGCTGAGTGAAATAAGTCAAGCAGAGAAAGATAATTATCATATGGTCTCACGCATATGTGGAATATAAGAAATAGTGTGGAGGACCATAGGGACAGGGAGGGAAAACTGGATGGGAAGAAATCAGAGAGGCAGACAAACCATGAGAGACTCTGGACTCGGGAAACAAACTGAGGGTCACAGAAGGGAGGGGTGGAGGGATGGGGCAGCCAGGTGATGGGCATTAAGGAGGGCACACGATGTGATGAGCACTGGGTGTTACATGCAATTGAAAAATTATTGAACACTACATTGAAACTAATGATGTACTGTACGTTGGTCAATTGAATTTAAATTAAAAAAAGAAAAGAAAGGCCTTTGGTGTGCTACGGGAAGCACTTTTTCCGGTTGTGGAAGTTCAGAGGCAGCTGATGGGGTGTAGTTGTCTTGACGTGTTATTATCTGTGGCTGAAACATTTGTATTTTTTGTTGCTATGCATTTAAAGAATTATATGTTTAAGTCACAGGAACAGATCAACGGTGTGAAGTGATTTATTGATTAGAGCTCTGTGCATGCACCTTCTCGGTGCGTGGGCAAAAAATGAGCAGGTGCTCCTGCTTCACTCGGAACTGCGTACAGCTGTTAAGGGAAGGAATGTGCACTCGTTACTGGTGATGGTGGCCACGCGGCGCATCCAGGGGCCCCTCAGGGGTGTGCGTAGACCTGGGGATCTCTGGCTATCAGGCAGGCCAACGTTTGATGGCTTCAATGCAGAGGATCAGTCATCCCAATACCCATGAAGACTTAGCGGGGCAGATACTTCCATCATCACTCTCGTTCTGGGCATGTGAGGCCTGCATTCACCCACTGGAGAGACAGTGAGATGTGTTTTGAGGCCTATTTAAAAATTATGTGCAAAAGCTGCCACAGATCACAAAGGCAACAGGATGTGGTGTAAAGAGTGGCGTTGCAGGGACCCATCCATCGCTGTCTCCCGAAGTGAACCTTTTCTCCTTCTGGGGATAGCCTACCGAGGAATTGCTCCATTATCCTTACATTTGTGTCTCATCAAATGCTCAGAATCACTGACAGATGCACCTGACACTTGCTGCCATACAAGTATGCTGGTAAAAGCAACAAGAAAAAGGCTTTTTTTGCTTATTTAAAAAATAGGCCATTTAAAACTTTTTTTAGAATTGTAATAGATCTTGAAAAAGTTACTGGAAGAGATGAGCCGTGCCCGCTCTGTGGTTTGCCGAGGCTAAAACTGGGCAACACTGGTCTGAGAGGTGCAGCTATGCCTAAATTTCGGCAGGGCCGTTCCCACTTCGTGGTGGTCCTTGTGGCAGCGACGGAAGCCAAAGGTCGTCTAGACCTTCCGCGTCAGGTGCAGATCTCCATGACAGTGTCAAGTTTTTTTTTTTTTTTTTTTTTAAAGATTTTATTTATTTATTTGAGAGAGAGAGAATGAGAGACAGAGAGCATGAGAGGGAAGAGGGTCAGAGGGAGAAGCAGACCCCCCGCCGAGCAGGGAGCCCGATGCGGGACTCGATCCCAGGACTCCAGGATCATGACCTGAGCCGAAGGCAGTCGCTTAACCAACTGAGCCACCCAGGCGCCCCAGTGTCAAGTTTTAAATCCACCCCAGCTCTTCCATCATGGGCCGGTCTGTGAGCACCGGAGTAGGTCTTTCTTCAGAAATCATAGCGTAGGCCACCTCAGGGCTTCACTTAATGGTGACATAAACAAGATAACGCTACTTCGTGTGTAAGTACAATCTCACGCTTCGTAACACGAAGTTGTTTCAATAAATAAACATCTCCCATCAAGGTTATTTTAGTCCTTTTTAAAATGAAATAAACCATAGTTTGTAGAGAAAACTTAAATAATTTAATTTACTATGCTTAGATTTTAAAAAAATCTCAATTTCTCTCATTTTCCTCCAAATTTGCTATTTATGAACTTTGGACAAAATACACGACCGCCCGGAAATTAATCAAGTTGTAATAATTATTAACTAAAAGTGATGTTTGTTAACACCATAGAGGAGAATTTTAGACGAGAGGTGACCACAAAATAATGACATTGGTTCTTGGGTTCAAACCGGGAAATCCAAATGAGCTCTCATTTCTAAGTAACTCTTCTTGGAAACCAATATTATTAGTTAATTATTAACATCTATTAGGATAATGTGGTTTTCTTCCCCCAAAGTCAGTTTAGAACAAACTGTATTATCTTTCATGACAAGTTTATAATTGCACACACACATCTTACCATAATTCATGTTGGATAAAGAATAATTTTCAAGTGTAGGAAAACACATGTTTGGTACTCAAGCAAAATGGAATTTTCCGTCCTCCCGCCTTTCTCAGGGACTTGGCTCCCTCTCTCCTCCTCCAGGTGAGTGCTCTCGCCTTCAGGAAGCCTCCAGCTCACAGAACGGTTGTGGGAGGGCCCTGTGAGGTGCAGCAGGTGCTGGGAAGCAGAGGTGGTGTGGCCGGCGGCCGGGAGCCGGGGTGAGGCCTGGCAGCGGGAAGGGGCAGGGGACGCCGGCGCAGAGCCCTGCCTGCCACAGACAGCATGACCCTGAACCTCCCTCAGCTGCTGCCTTCAGCTCCCACCCCAGAATCCTGGGCTGTCCTGAGATGGCCACAGGGTCCCCTCCAAGCACCGTCGCCACTGCTCCTCCCAATCTCTGGGTCTGATTTTGGTTTGTCCCGAGCTCCCCGCGGACACCTCCCCGCGGACACCTCCAGTGGTGCAGCCTGGGGACTGGCCTCACTCTGCTGGGCGCCCACAGTGGCCGGGGGCTCAGGGGCTGAGACTCTCCTCGGCAGCGTCCTCCACACACTCCAGATGTGGCCTCTCCTGTACGTTTCCTCTACGGCTTGAAGAACTCTGAGCGTGACTTGTGGCCCCCAGCAGATGCTGGCGTACTCGCCACCGTGCTGTTGCCCGTGGGCACTGGGCTGTGCTGCCGAGCTTAGAGCTTCCCCACCTGGCACCAGGCTGCTGGACGCGCAATGGACCACCTCTCCCCGCTCCCCGTCCCCGGGTGACCGCGCTTCTGCTTGGCTGCTGCAAGATCCCGCCTGCAAGGGAAATCACGAGCCGATCGCTTGTCTGTGTCTGCTGGCTCCGCGTCGCTCACGAGCCTCCGGGTTCGCCCATGTTGTCACACAACGCAGGTCGTCCTCCTTGTCAAAGGCCGAATAACATTCCCCTGTGTGTGGGGGGGAAATATCTTCTTTATCTGCTCGCCGCGGACGGCCATCCAGATGGCTTCCGCACTGTGGCTGTTGTGAATAATGCTGCAGTCAGCATGGTGGGGTGCTCATCTCTTCGAAATCCTGATTTCCATTATTTTGGATATATACCCAGAAGTGGGCCTGCTGGGTCTTGAGGTAATTCTATTTTTAATTTTCGGAGGGACTTTCACACTTTTCCCATTCTGACTGCACCACGTGACATTCCCAGCCCCAGTGTGCAAGAGTTCCAATTTCTCTTCATCTTCCCCAGCACTGAATTTTGCTCTTTTTAGGGTCCTAGCCACCCTAACGGCTGGGAGGTGGCTCCTCCTTGTGGTTTTGACTTGCATTTCCCTGATGATGAGGGATGCTGAGCACCTTCTTGCACATCCGTTGACCGTTTGTATTTCTTTGCAGAAATATCTATTCATGTCCTTGTCCTGGTTTTTTTTTTTTTTATTTTTAGAGTATTTTATATAATTCCTTGTGTAATTCTTTAGGAATTCTGTATAAGAGCAAGAGTTCTTTATATGATATGGATATTAGCCCTGTATTGTGTATTTGGCTTGGAACTATTCTGTCCTGCCCCGTAGGCTGCCTTTGCCTTCCGTTGATGCTTTCCTTTGTTGTCAGAAGCTTCTTAGTCCCATGTGGTCCCACTTGTTTCTTTTTGCTCTTGTTGCCTCTGCTCTTGATGTCATATTGGTCAAATTAGTGCCGAGATCAATGCCAACAAGCTTTTCTCGTGTGTTTTCTTCCCGGAGTCTTACAGTTTTAGGTCTTATGTTTGTCTTTAATCCATTTTGAGTTGATTTTTGTGTGTAATGTGATGTAAGGGTCCAGTTTCATTCTTTTGCATGTGGATGTCCGGCTTTCCCAGGACCATCTGTTGAAGAGACCAAGACAGTGTGGTCCTGGCACGAAGACAGACACACAGAACAAGGGAACAGCACGGAGAGCCCAGAAATAACTCACACACATGTAGCCAACTGATTCAATCAGTGACCCATGAATACATAATGGGGAAAGGATCATCTTGTACTTTTCTTTTAGGAAGTAAAGTTCTTTGCTCATTATAGATGCTGCTTAAAATGCAGGCTTTTACTTGAATATTTAGGCACATAAAGTAAGTGATAGTTATCTGGGGATTCATGGTAGTGCTTTCTCTTTGTATGGTCCACCTTTTTTTTTTTTTTTCCCCAGTTAACATACGTGTAATATTAGTTTCAGGTGTACAGTATAGTGATTGTTTGCAAATTTTCATCATTTAAACAATATTATGATTATCCATACATAAGGGTTGTATTTAATTTTCTAACCTTTTACATGGAATTTTTTCAGATACCCATAAAAGTAAAGAGAATAAAACAGTGAGTCCCCTTGTACCCATCATCCAGTTTCAAGAACTAGTAGCATTCTACCGTTCTTTTTTAAAAAAATTTTTATTGTTATGTTAATCACCATACATCATTAGTTTTTGATGTAGTGTTCCGTGATTCATTGTTTGTGCATAACACCCAGTGCTCTATGCAGAACGTGCTCTCTTTAATACCCATCACCAGGCTAACGCATCCTCCCACCCCCCCTTGCCTCTAGAACCCTCAGTTTGTTTTTCAGAGTCCATTGTCTCTCATGGTTCGTCCCCCCC
>NC_138374.1:1431199-1456579 GCF_054177405.1 Leptonychotes weddellii
CACCCCCCACTCCAGCAACCCTCAGTTTGTTTCCTGAGATTAAGAATTCCTCATATCAGTGAGGTCATATGATACATGTCTTTCTCTGTTTGACTTATTTTGCTCAGCGTAATACCCTCCAGTTCTATCTACGTCATTGCAAATGGCAAGATCTCATTCCTTTTCATGGCTGCATAATATTCCATTGTATATATATTGTATGATCCACCTTTTATCTGTAAATTTATGATTACTTACAAGGTCAAAGATTTTACTAGACATTTATTACACCTATATAGTTTTAGAACAAACAGGCAGTGGAAGTAGGAGGAAAATAAAACTTATTCTTTGGAACACACATTGATCCTTTTACTGACATGAGACACTTGCTGGACCTAACTTGTCATCGATGAAGGTATTTGTTCATGTATGTGACACATTCAGAGACTTCACTGTCTGTCAACAAACCACATGATCCTCAGCCTAGCTTTCAAGGCCCATCATAAAAGGCCTCCGTTAGAGCCTCTACCAGGTATGTTTATATAAGTATTAAGTTGGATAATCCACAGACGCTCTTGAGCTCAGTGTCTGGTTCCATGAATGTGACCCCTTCTTGTCATTGTGCTTAATGTGTGTGTCATTCTCCTGCGAGTGGACACAGGTGTATGATTTGTGTATGAACTGAACACTTGCCATGCACCGAGCTCAGACTAGCAAATGCACTTCGATCGCAAGTCACTACTGGATTAGACTAAACCTCAGATCCATAGACTCGATCGATCTAATCATTTACATTTGCATAACCAAGAGGGGTTCCCAGTACAGCTCCCAGCCAGCTAGGAGGGCAGCTGAGCGGAGCTGGGCTTCCCCGCCCCCCTCTGGAAAAGAAGGCTGCTGGTTGGCTGTAAATCCAAGCGTGGGTACGTTCGAAAGCGGCTCTGGCTCAGCATCCTGAGCTAGAGCCCTTTCCCTAGGGAAAAGTAGCGTAAGAAGTTGTCAGATTTGGGCACCGCCTGAGGAAGGGCACGTCAAGGGTCGAAGGCTAGTGCTGGCCGTGGGGTGGGTTCACTGTGATGCTTTGCTGGGTTATTTTGTGTAATCAGTGATGACCCCGTGATGAAGCTTGCAATTATTCCTGTTTAAGAAACAGAGGCTGACGGAAGCTAAGAAATGTATCTCGGCCCCACAACTCTGCGCATAGAGCTGGGACTCAGACCCCGGCAGGCAGGCTCGAGGGGCGCACTGCATCCCGAATACAATTACAGACGTAACTGCCCATGTGCCCTGGCGAGATGGATCCTGCAGCATGTAGAGTGGAAGAGCAGTGTGGGCGGCTGGGGTGAGGGCGCTGATCCTGAGGGAGGGTGCTGAGCTGATTCTCCTTCTTCCTGCAGCACGAGGGTCTCAGGTTCCAGGAGAGAAGGCAGAGCTCGGGGTGTACAGTCTCTGGCAGAGACAGGAGAGAGATTCCCGGCAGGGAGCGGGGGATCAGGGTGATGCCAGCATGGCTGAGTGCGGGTGGGAAGGAGGCAGGATGGGGAAGCTGGGCCGTGTAGACCCTGGAAGGTTGAATGGATTCTATTCTGAGGGCAGCGGGGGAGCCGTGCAGGGTTGCCTACAGGTCATGGGAGGGTCCTCCAGCTGCTGCATGTTTGGGAAGGGGTTGAGGGGAGGTGGTGCAGCAGGAAGACGGAACAGATGGGAGGGAACGAAGGCTACAGGATGCGGTGTGGGTCTGGGGTGAGGAGGTGGGGGGGGGTCGTCGGATGGGAGGGGCATCCTGGAGGGATTCTGCAGGGCTAGCTGCTGGCTGGGGCGTGGGCAGGTCGTGATGGGGAAGAGAGTATGCCCTGGGTGGCTGGGCTGTGTGCCGAGAGGCAGGAGCCGGTCTGGGCGTCACCCCGCGTCCCGCGCCCAGAGCGGCTCACGGAGGTAGTCCCACAATGTTCACTGAAGGGTAAATGGAATGTAAGTAATGGAGGGGGAGTAGTTTTGCAGACTATTCCAGGAGATTACTCTCGGGCACTTTAGCTAAGTGTCTCCAGGGCACTTCCGAGTGGAAGTGTTTGAAGCAGGCAGAGCTCAGAGGGAGGCGCGGGTGGAAACGGAAGAGCGGGGTCATGGACCACGGATAGTCTCGGGCAGGGTGGGGCCTGGGACTAGCCAGGGAGAGAGCACAGTGAAGGGAGGGGGTGCAGGCCCCTGTCTTCTGGGTTTGGGCAGACAGGAAGGATGTGGGATGGGTTCTCAGCAGGGGAGGCGGGAGGCAAACTGGGGAGGTGAGGGCTCACAGCAGGTGCACGGCAGGGAGGTGAGCGCTGCTGGCTGGCCGGCCATGGGCACGAGGCTGGAGGCAGCCCACTGCGTTTGGCACTAGCTGTGACTGCTCATACAGGGAGAGAGAAGGCCAGCTGGTGGCGTTGGGCCAGGCGCTGCTCGGAGGGACAGGCTTCGGGTCTGCTGTCAGAGCTGGTTCTAGCTCAGGTGCAAGGACGTCATGGGCAGCAGTGGGGACGTGTCCCATATGCACAGTGAGGGCGCGCACAGTAGAGCCGGTCTTCCAGCAGGTGCACTCTGCTTTCTCTGTGGCGGAGCGAAGACAGGTACTTGTTTGGTGTTTCCATCCCTCCTGCCTTTACAGGATTTGTGACCAAGCTCTGGTGCCCCAAACACCCACACGAGAAGTCATATACCGAACGCTACTGGGTGATGTGAGCTGAGCCTCTGGTAACCTGATGGGCTAGTGGAGAGACGGGGTATGTGACGCCAGCGAGCTATCCGTCTAGCCCACCCGACGTCCATGGAGGGTCCCTTGGGTGGGGGCTCTACAGTCCACACTGTCATTCCAAAGATACCAAGTAATGCCTGAATTAATAAACCCAGGGACTGAGTGCTGCTGGAGAGAGGGGGGTGGAGATGGGCTAGGTGGGGGATCGGCATTAAGGAGGGTACTTGTGATGAGCACTGGGTGCTGTATGTAAGTGATGAATCACTAAATTCTACTTCTGAAACCAACATTGCACTGTATGTTAAATAACTGAAATTTAAGTTAAAAAAATAATAAACCCAGTGTAGAACCGATGGGGCGAGTCAGAGCCAGGCTCCGCCTCCCGTCCCTGGCTCTGTCCTCGGGAAGCTGTCAGCTGTGATCGGCACGTGTCTCCATGTGCAGCCACCGTCACAAGGCGTGACCCTGGACCTGCACGCAGACTGGCCATGGACTCCCAGCCTGGCCACTGGGAGGAAAACAGAAGCGTTTCAGTGGAGAGATGGAGAACAGAAACCTAACCCCACTTGATTCCCCAATCTGCAACATCCCAAGGCTCAGCACTTTCTCTGTCAGTGAAAATATGAATACGAATTTTGTAAGCTCTTAATCTCAGGAGTTATTAGCAAGGAGTTGACCGAAATTATTTCTTGTACTGAGCATGACGGAGTTAGCTTTCTAAACAGAGTATTTTTCCATGCTTTGTCAAATCTATCTCTTCAACCTCAAATTCCAGAGAGCATCCTGCTTGCAAGCATGTCACACTTGGCTAGGAGACGCTCTGCTCCTGCAGGCTGGGAGCCTCTGTCCACACGGACCCACGTGGCCCCAGTGTCTTCTCACGGGTCGTTTACTCCCGCTAATGGCTCCTGCTTGGATAAGTTTTTCTG
The DNA here is from genome assembly GCF_054177405.1 of Leptonychotes weddellii. Taxonomy (NCBI): domain Eukaryota; kingdom Metazoa; phylum Chordata; class Mammalia; order Carnivora; family Phocidae; genus Leptonychotes; species Leptonychotes weddellii. Next base: position 1,434,836 of record NC_138374.1, read on the forward strand.
CCACAGAAAGCTCTGATTGTAGCAGGAAAATGGGCTGAGAATCAGGTGGAGATAAGCATCGACCAGTCAGGGAGCTCTGGCCCCACCTGCCCAAAGCCTGCACCTGCCAGGCCCGCCTGTTTCTGTGTCTGTCAGTGGGGTCTGAGACACCAGTGTGTGTTCACTGAAGATGCTCTGGGCAGTGTTTGCAGAGACCCCCGTGATAGGTGCTGCTCAAAGCAGAGGTGGCAGCACTGGGGGACCTGGCCAGAACTCAGGGGCTCAAAGGCAGCCAGATCTGCCTCCTGGGCTCCTGGAGTCTTCACCTCAGACAGAGGCGAGGGCTTTGGGGTGGTGGGGTCCCAGTGACCCCATGGAGGAGGGAGGGAGTCAGGGCCAGCCACGAGCAGCAGCCTGAAAGCTAGGCTTTCTGCTGCCTGGGCATCTCGTCTCCCTCGGAGGAGGATCCCATCCTGCTCCAAACCCCATCTGAAGATGCTCTGAGGAGCAGGGGTCCTGGCAGCTGCCTGCTCTTCTCCGAGTAATGAAAGCTCTCCCTTCGGCCTCATAGAATTAATGTGAGACGCATTCTGGCTAATTCCCCGTAGAGTGCTAAAAACTGCAGAGCTTGTAATCTCAAAGCTAGGTGGTGCTGAGAGGCATTTCAGGAGAGTCTGTTCTCATTTGCATTTTGCACGCTTAAATATTGGTGTCACAATGAGCCTGGGAAGGTCTGAAAATCCCATTCCCGGCCTTGAACAGCTCCTCTCTCAGGGGGGACTCCGAGGGACTCTGCGTTTGGCCTGTAGCCGGGGTCTGGCAGTGACAAGGAGGGAGTGTGCGAGGGGGGGCTCGCTCCTGCCCGAGGCTGGGCCCTGACACTGGGCTCACACAGGCTGCTGTCCCGTCTGCGTGTGGCTCGCAGGGCGGGGAGCCCTGGGGAGGGGCGGGCTCGGCACACACCTGTTGCTGGGTCATCCTTCAGGCAGAGCGGCCTGGCGGTGCCATGCACCCTGTTACTTTGTCCCCGTCCTGCCCCTCACTGCTCTGCAGATGCTGCTGACCGCAGAAAGGCCATGAATTTTAAGGAGCTCTGCTCTTTGCTCTTCCCCACATAGCCTAAAGAGGACGCTGCCTAACGCTCAGGCTCTCATTTTCCTAACTGACCAGTGCTGCTCACACTTGGGCATCTGGACTCTGAGCTTTGTAATGCTCTGGGTTCTGGGCTTAGGGTAGAACACACTGCCGACCCAGAGCAGGTGCTGTGACCCAGGCAGCCAGGTCGTGGTGCCTGGCTGCACCCACCTGCTCCTTCCTTTACTCACAGAGGACTCAGTCCTTGGCCTCCTGGGCAGTAAGAATCCCACAGAGGACGTGATGCCACTGCAGTCCCTCGGGGATCTGCATAATCGATCTGGAAGTTCTTCCAGCCGCTGTGGAAGGCGTCTTCCCTCTGGTCTGAGGACTCCAGGGCCCACGAGAAGGTGACCTGATGGCCTCCAGGGGCACACTCAGCTCCAACGGTCTTTGTCAGCCCTGTTGTTGGGTGCAGTCACTGTGGAATGGAGGCCCCACCAAGCTGAACCACAGGAGCTCAGCCAGCCCATGACAGGTCTAAGGAAGAGCAGGAGACGCATCTTCCATGGCCTTCCCGGGGGGGGGGCTGGGAGGGCAGGGCGCCTTGCGCCTTTCTGCCACCTCTATCCGCCGACTGGGAGCCCTCATCTCAGGGCTTGAGCCCCCCAAAAAAGGCAACACTGGGTTTCTGAAGTTTCAAAGGGCACTGGCCTTTCCCCCAGGAAATCTGCTGCGCCTGGAACGGCTTCTGGAGACCAGGACCCACTTCACTGAGGTCCAGACTGCGTCCTGCAGACCCAGGTGCACGCAGCCTCCTGGTGACAGAGCTCTGAAGGGCAACCGAGTGGTCCTTTCTTTAGAAACATGAATGCACCACTGCTCAGGGTCCTCCAGCTTGTCAGATGCCAGCACACTGTAGGCCAGTAACAGCACCCCGTTCTTTATAGAGAAGCACATTATTCTCATGGCCCCCGGTGCACCCCATGCATGTAGGGAAAGAGAGACACAAAAGTAACACACGCCCATGTCGACTGCTCTCTGTGGCCTGCAGACTTGTTCCACTATAAGCTTCTCACGCTTTCCTGCTCATAAAACTGTGAATTCAGTGAAATTAAGAAAATAAGCCTCTTAACATGACCCCTGGTGTATAGCAGGTGTACATCCATTCACACAACATGCAGTGCACACACACACACACACAACGTGCACACATGCAACACACATGCATGATGCATACACTTAACGTGCACACACAACACACAGACATACAACATACACCCACACACAACATGCACACACACAATATGTACACACGTACAACAAGCATGCACATACCATGTCAGTTCCCTTTCTCTCTCCCTCCGTCCTTGCAGGAAAACCATAAAGGCAGAGCAAGGATGACTATTTCTCAGAGGAGGAGACTAGGGTTGTCTGAAGTCACGGGTCAGGGCCAATACTGGACCCAGACCCCAACTCTCAGGCCAGTGCTCTCTCTCGTACACGACATCAATTCACATAATAAAATATCTAGTGAGGTGTCACGTATCCACATTGCTGTGGTTCTTTTCACTAGTGTTGTTTATTTTCCCCCAAAGTTACCCCAGCTTCCCAAGTTCCCCTGTGCTGTTCTTTCCACTCACAGTCACATTTAAGGAAGGGCATTGGAGTGTCACCTCTGAGGCTGTGTTCCCAGGATCCCAGGAGACTCAGGCTCACAGGGGAAGACACAGTGAGAAACAGAGCTTATTCATTATCTCCTGGCAAGTTCTCTTTACTAATATTTTGAAAATAGCAGTAACAGAGTCAAAACGGTTTTAGAGAGCTAAAAGGACAGAAATGAGATCATTAAACACATGAGATGTTTAAAATGGACATGTTATATGCTCCTTAGTTAACTTTAGGAAACATTTGAAAACATCTCCATGTTATGCTGGTTTCTGTGAAAAAGGTAAAAAAAACCCAAACCCCTAAAACTAGAAATTGTATGTTTTTTGTTCTAATTTAAAACTGTAATATGAGAAATTTCTTCTCTGAGTTAGATAATAGTTTTGAATGCTGGAAGAATATTTCCCCAATGTTTGTGTTGTTCAAAATTAACAACTACAGAAAAACACACTTTTAGGTTTAATCTGTATTATCAACATTTTCTCCATCACTCTATTATCTGGTAAATCAACAAAACAATACATCAAACCTTGATTTGTAACACTTGCTAATTTCTGTGGTGTAAATACTCTCACCACGACTGATTTCTGATTTCAAGCTACTGACCTGATATCATCATACACAGGGTTGGGAAGAGTTGCACAATTGCACGCTGTCATACAACACTACCACCACATAGATACAATAGATTTAGATAACCCCAAGAGAATCCATGATAAGAAGATACAGAAGAATAACTGGAATGTGATGGATTTTGAATATTTATTTCCTTTGTTCTTAATATGATTTGTTTGATAGTAAGTTATATAACTTAGTTTTTAATAAGGGCTATGTTTAACAAATGGATTTCAAGATTCCTGAAAACTTACCAATCTTACAAGCTGGCTCCAGCATGACAGGGTCTCCACGTGTTTATTCTAAGCTGGAGGAGGACTAGTTTTGTGGAGCATGCCCTTATAATGGTGAAGGTAGGTAAGGAAGACACACCATGCTTCCCCAAGGGAGCACACTCTCACTTCCTCCTAGTCTCCACTGGCCAAAGCAGATCACCCAAGCAGCCTGAAGTTAATAGAACTGGGATGTATAGGTCACCCAGAGTGGAGCCATGGCCAGATGTGAAGGAGAGGAGGACTTTTGAATAAATAATATGATATATTAAAATTTTGAGTGATGATTTAGCTGGGTATAAAATTTTAGGTTGACAGTAATTTGACCACAGCATTTTGGCTCATGGTTCCATTGTCTCTTAACATCTATTGTTGATGAGAAAGTCATTCTCATCTAATGGTTCTGTAGGTAATTCCCTTTCATTCTAGTGGTTTTTTAAAGATTTTATTTATTTATTTGTCAGAGAGAGAGAGAGAGAGCACAAGCAGGTGAAGCTGCAGGCAGAGGAAGAAGCAGGCTCCCTGCTGAGCAGGGAGCCCGATGCGGGGCTTGATCCCCGGACCCTGGGATCATGACCTGAGCCGAAGGCAGCTGCTTAACTGACTGAGCCACCCAGGCATCCCATTCTAATGGTTTTTAAGATAGTTTCTTTATTCCTGATCTGTATTTTCACTATGACTGGTTTAAATATGGGCTTTTCCCTCCTCAATACTCGAAGGCCATGTTTTTCATCAAATCTGGAGACTTCTGGGCTAATGGCTTTTTATACATTGCAGCTAAATTATTTCTTCCCCCTTTTTCTCCTGGAGTCCCTCTTAATTTAAGATTTGGGCATGAAATATTTTCTTCCTATGCCAAATTTCACTTGAATTCCACAATTCCAGCTTATATTCCTCTTTGAGTGCATCTACTGTAGAACTGATAAATCTATTAAAATTCTAATTTAATTGACTATGTTACTCATTTTCAACATTAGTTATTGTTTCATTTCTTTCTTGTTTCATTTTTTTTTAAGATTTTATTCATTCATGAGAGAGAAAGAGAGATTGAGAGTGAGCACAAGCAGAGGGGAGAGGTAGGGGGAGAGGGAGATCCACACTCTCCACTGAGCAGGGACCCTGATGCGGGGCTCAATTCCAGGATCCAGAGATCATGACCCGCATTGAAGGCAGATGCTTAACCAGCTAAGCCACTCAGGCACCCCTCTTGTTTAATTTTTAATGGACATTATATGCCTTCATGTATGTTTCTGAGCACCCTAAATGAAATTATTTTAAAGTACTTCAAGTTTTTTTTATAGGAGAAATTTTCACCTAGAGTAAACCATTGTTGCAATTATTGATTTTGGGGGCTGTATTTCTTTTTTTATTGAAATATGATTAACATACAATGTTATATTAGTTTCAGGTGTACAACATATTGATTTGATAATTCTATACACTACTCAATGCCCAGCATTATCTGTCACCATATAACATTATTACAATAACATAGTTATCATCTATCACCATATAATGTGATTACAAAATTATTGACTATATTCCCTACGCTGTACTTTTCCTCTCTGTGACTTATTTATTTTATAACTGGAAGCTTGTACCTCTTATGGGCTGCATTTCTAAGCCTTGATATTTCTTACATGTTCTGAATTTGGAGTTGGGAGAGAATCTTCTTGTTTGATTGATTTTGTAGTTGTTGCTTTATTATTTCTCTCTCCTCCTATATTTACCCTCCTGACTGTACTGTGGTGGCTTTGGACCCTCAGTCCAGAACCAAGTCTGTAAAGGGTGATGGTTCAGGGTCTCAGCCATGAGATGATATTGAGGTTACAATACATCCAATGACCCTGCTAATAAGCAGTGTTACTTAGTTACTGGCTATTGGGTTTCCCTATCTCTTCCTGCCTCTTTGCACACTTTCTGGCTGTTTTCTGTGGCCTTGGGCAGCACTCAGCAATGTTATTGTACTCAAGCTTGTTGCACAAGTGGGGAAGACCCCATTCCACCCCCTAGCTTTGACATTTAGCCTGATTCTGATTGCCACGACTCACATGGTGCATTTTTAGCTCCCTTTGGCCTGTGCAAGTCAAACCTTGGCAGCTCTCCTGGCCCCTGAGCCTAGAGCCCAAGAGACCCAGCGTTTCAATCCTGCGCACTGCTCAGCATTTCTGCTGTTTCTTGTTCACAAAGTGAGATTTATCTTGCTTCTGAGTCCTGAACTGTCTTTCTATTTTTTTCTTTTACATTTCATCTATTATTGCTATGATTTTGGAGCAAATGGGTTGCACCAAAGCATGAACATACCATGCCAACCTGATAAAAAGTAAGGTCATTTGATCTTTACTGCTAACTGGACTGGATGAATCTTGTGTCTAGAGATTAATCTTCGTAGAGACGTAAGAGTAAAACCAAACTCTGTGAAACCAGCTGGGATGCACTTGACTCAAAGCTGAACATCTCACGATACATTAGGGAAACTGGTGGCAAACAAGGATTTGAAGAGACAGGCCACAGTTGCTATTTGTTTACAAACCACAAGGAACTTCAGGGATTAAGGAAAAGGTACAACATTAATTCCATTTCTGTAGTCATTTGAAAAGAGAACAGATGAGAGTAGTAACGTTTAAAAATAATTATCCCTGTGCATGGTCACTTTATACATCTCCATAAATAAAGGAATAATACTCAGCCCACAGAATTATAGAAATCTCCATTTCGCAAGAGCTGGTAATGAGGGTTTTACTAGATTCCTTAATCACCCTATTTGATCATGGCCTTGAATCTCCTTTCTGATAATTTCATCTCCCAAAACAGCAGATCAGAAGACAACACTTCCCAGGACAAGAGGGAGTGATAACTGAAGTGGATGTGATGCAGGGATTTGGAGGGGCCATCCTGTCATTGTGAGTCTGTGGCCACAGTCAGGGAAGGTAGGCAGAGCCCAGTGGCCACAGCACTGATGAAGAGGGAAGACAGAGAGGCATGACTCCAGCGCCTGAGACTGCACCAGGGAAAGTCACAATAAAACACAATTTGATTGTGTTATCATAAATTAATCCACTGAGAAAAAAAGAAAATACCCAAAAAAGTCAGAATCTCTCTGCTAAGGTCAGCATTGAAGAGGACACAGAAATTAATAGAGATAAGGTTATGATCCTTAAAAGAAGAGGGTGCTATAAATTCTGTGAATGTGTCAGGGACAGAGAGCCCTTGACTGGCTGAGGCCTCAGAAAATCCCAAGCAAGGAAGCCTGGTTCCAGATGTTCCAGGCAAGAGGGTGTCTCAGGAATGTTCCGGTGTCCTGTGTGGGCCACCGATGGGATGTTGATGCATGACAAGGCTCCTCAGTTCCTGTTCGGCTCCTCTCTCCCCTTGGGAATTAGTCTTCAGACATAAAAAGAAAACTTATCGTTGGTAAAGGTGAAGCAGAACGTTTAGAGTGAGAGGCGGTGGTCTAAAGGCCCATGTGACAGCCCAGGACTGGGCCTGGAGCTCGCTGGATCCAGACTGGGGACATCAGAAGGCACGTGAGGACCAAGCACAATGCCAGACAGCTGAAAAAACACCGAGCTACTCCAACTTTCCAAAAGAGTCAGAAAACGAGGCAGCTTGCCACCTACTAGTGAGTTTGATGGCAATCATGGGCAAGACTTAAGAAGAGCTAAGAGTTGCTTTGTGCACAGGTAGGGAAAGCAACAGTCCCCTGGGAATAAGCCTGAGCTCACTGAGAACAAGTTTTCTTTCTCGGGCAGGTTGACCAGATGGACAGGCAGGGAAAGCTGTTGCTGCAGCTTCGCGTCAGGCAGACTCTAGTGCCAACACCAGCGTCCACCTCCTGGTCATGTTCCTGCCTGGGCCTCGGGTGGGCTCTCTGTCTGATGTGACAGCTCTAGGAGCAGGTGCAGTCTACCCTGAAACTGCCAAGACATCTTCAGTTCTGTCGAGTGCTCCTATGCCTGGAATATTCAGTCCCGAGCATCCCTGATCAGAAGGGCATGTCCCTCTGAAGATGCAGCGACCGGGACTAATGCTGAAAGGGTTTAGCCGATTTCTGCAAGTGAGCCCAGACTCAGGGAGCCTTGCAGCTGCTGCACAGCAACGCCGATGCACGAGACACCCACTGTCAACCAAGGTCCGGCTGCGAGTTTGCTCACGGGCTACTTTCCTTTAATCTGCAAGTGATTATGGAAACATGACCTGACTACATCTCTCAGGGTACCAGCATTCGTCTGAGGACAGCCAATTTAAGGACAGAACAAGAGACTGGGGATGAGCGGGGCCTCACTTCTGGCCCAGGGTCATATTTGGACGTCACAAAGGTGACATTTTACTGCAGGTCACAATGAGAGTAAGACTTCCCTTGGCGATCCGCCAGACACACAGAACACTCCACGGGGCGGATGCTTGTCAGAGGGAAGCTGGCCGTGTCCACAAGAGGAAGAGAACCATGGGGCATGTGTCGTCTATGGAGGGCTTCAACACACCACACAACTGAAGTTGTCCACTGGCAAATGCACGGGACCTGTTCTGTGTTTCGGAAGCTGCCCGTGACCTCCCCTGCTCCGCCAAGAGCACAGGCCCATTTGCTGAATTTTTTGTCCTGGGCAAACTTAGAGAATACTAAGACCCCAGACAGGAAATTCAGAAGCAATCCCTCAGCTGCTCCACTGCCCAATGAACAGCTCCCCCAATTCCCTGCTGAGGAACTGCTGAGAAGAGGGCTGGGCCTGCAGACCCTTTTCCCACACCTTGTGAAATGGAGCAAATGAACACCATGCTCCCTCCCACTGGCTCCCTGTCCCTGGTGAGTTGGGTGCAGCGGTAGGAGACTCCAAGGCCTGGGGGCCAGGCAGGCTCTGTGCACAGCCGTGGGGCTGAGTGTCAGACAGCGGGGAGGTTTTGGGCTTCGGCAAACTGCAAAGCAAACTCCTGGATGAAGGTGGCCAGATTAACGTTACACGGGCACACATGGAGAAAAGGTCTCACCCGGCCGGTCTGACAACCTCTGGTTTGGAGATGTGTGTGAGATGTGCTGTGCGGGGCCCTGTGTTTTGTGCCCCGTGCCGGAAGGCCGTCTCTGTCTCCCATGGCCTCTGAGACGGTGTCTTAGTTGGAATGGGCCTGAGATGAAGATTCCAGGGTACGAGGAGCAAGTAACACTGCAGGGGGGCGTGGGGCAGAGAGACGGGCGGGGAGGGTATCCAGTAAATGGCACGTCATCACGTCAGCTGCCACCAAGGGGAGCGAAGGTTGATCCGCGGGGAAACTCCACTGAGGATGCGACTGGGGGCAGATCCCAGGAAGTAGTCATGCCCTATAGCATGTTTGCCCAGCTACACAGGTGATTAAGGTGCAGAAGGGGTGGGCCAGGAACTACTAGCATCTTCGGCTGCAGGGGGGCTGCTGGCTCCAGGTGGGTCCTGGGTATCCTCAGCCTGTGAGCATCTATACTGAGCAGGGACGGCTGTGTGGCTGCCCCATCTGGAGGCTGGGACGTTCTCCTTTGGTTCTGGCACTTCTTCCCAGGAAGCCCTACTAGGTCACCAGGTCAAGCCCACCAACCATGAAGAGCATTCTCTTCAGTCACTGTTCTAGCAGACTCAGCGCTTCTCCACCCAAAGCGCACCTGGAACCCACAAGTGTGCTGGGTCGTGTGCGGTAGGAGCCGTTGGCCGGTCCTGCTTCAGTAGAGTTGCGATGCTGGGAAGGCAAAGTCTCAAACACCTGTGTCCAAAGTAGAAGACTGTGGGTCGCCTCTCTCAGAGATGCAGAAGGCAAGGTACGAGTCCAGCAGAAAACGAAATACATTCCTCCTGGTCATTTTCCTTCAGTCACCATAAATCCATCAAACGCTCATGCAAGCCACACACTGAGGACGTACAGATGGGAGAACAGACCCAGCCCTGTTAAAAGGGCCGAGAAGGAAGATCGAGGGCAGAAGTGTGTTTGGGAAGGCTCTCGAGATCGCAGGGTGGAGAGTACATTTATGAAGGTGGGGGTGGGCAGAGGGAATCCAGAAGAGCCTCCCGGGGGAGGTGGTCCCGGAGTGAGATCAAGAAGAGAAAACTCCGGTATGTGCCGTACCGGATGGAAATACAGCCTCTTACAGTGGTATTGCTAGTCAGAAGCTTATCAATGATCCCATCATGGTGATGACAGGTAAGCACACATGATTTTCCCACTGACATCATTCTGGAAGCGTCACCCCTAACTCATCCGAGCACCCAGCTTGGAAATGTGGGGTTATTTTGTATTCACCCACCCTCCCTCCTCATCCCTGCCCGAGCCAATCAGTGTCTAAGCCCTGTAAATTCTACTGCTAAGTATTTATCAAAACTGTCTAGTCCCTCAGTCCTCACTGTCCGGACAACCACCACCTCTCACCTGGGCTATTCCAGCCCCGCCTAGCTGAGGACTTTTACTCTCTCGTGGGGCTCAAGCCTCCGGGCCAAAACAGTAAAGTCACCACCAACAGCTCAAACCCACATATTCCCTTTGCCCGGCTTTAGTAAGAGCTCATTGCAAACACCTGCCCTCCCCCTCCCCCCGCATACACAGGTCATACACACACACACACACAGTTAAACACACAGATAAACACACACAGGCACACTCAACTCTGAAATTCTAAGAAACACCCTCATCCTGTCAGACCTTGCAAGGTGAAATTTCAAAACATACTTGCTTCCTTCAGATGCTGAAAGACGGGCAGGAATAGGCTTTTATGAAAGATTTGGTTCCTACTTCCAGCAGAATTATGAGGCCATTAAATTGGCTTATAGGGTATTATTTCTGTATTTCCAACCCTGACCAGGACTGATGGGTGGATATATACCTTAAATGAAAAATAATTAAGGAGATAATGGAACTGTTTTAAAATCTTAACCTGAATTTGAACTCAATCATTTTTTGTTCAAAATGTAGGCAGACTCAGTAGGGCTGAGGCTCTCCCCGCACTCCTCTCTGAGATTCTACTCAGGCAATTACCTCCGTTTGTGTCAGTAATCTATTTCCTTTAAGTAGCAGATTAGTAATCAGAAGTTGGGGGCCTTCCATGTGCAGTCTGGTTGGAAAGTTAGGAGCTCAGTGTTGGTTAGCAGGTAGCCACACTGTTTGAAATCATCATCCTATCATGGCTGCTCAAAGAGCTGTAAGTGTGTTTGGGATTCCACACGGGAAGGGAAGGTAGAGAGAAAGAAAGCGACAAAGAAAGTGAATCTGGCACCCAGAATCTTCCTCCAACGCCTGCTTATGTTCTGGAGGCTTGAAAAATCACCGAGGAGGTTGTATTTGGAGACAGAATGCCTAGTGGAGGTTTGCTGTGTGCTCAGGAGCACGTGCATACGAAGGCACGTGTGTGCGAGTAAGCAATCACACTTCTGCACGGCTACGTGTGCGCAGAGAAGAGGAGGCGAGGGGGAGAGCTGACAAAAGTAGGTATGGGGACCCCACGTGAAGGAGGGGCTGTGCGGGAAACCCCACACAGGGCCCAGGCTTCACTCGTCCCCAAGCTTCTGAGCGCCTCACTCATAGTCCTGGTCACTAGGAGGACCTGAAGGGAGAGCTAAGGACGTTTGGAGGAGTCCGACTGGGCCCAGTGGAGCAGCTGTCTGCAGAAGGACACAAATCGCCCCCGAGAATGTGAGCGTTCAACACTCTGTGCCTTCAAAATTCAGTTCAGACGCCCCTGCGCCGAGTGACCGTGGACCTCCTCCGTCCAGCAACCCGAGAGCCAGTGCAGTTCCTGCAATGTGTGCGAACCTCTGGTTGCTCGGAATGCTTAAGGAAAGGTAAGCTCTGTTTTGGATCCAGATTTAAGCTGGGTTCACGAAAACAAATGACAGCCATCCAAAACATGAGGAGCTACCCCAAAATGAGTGAAGCTGGCCCATCCACTCTAATTTCTAGCTGACTTGTAGATCTTGAGCCAGGCCACAGGCTGGCTGCAGGATGGGAGGGTGCCGATGGTTGGTCTGTTCCTTCCTTCGAGGACCCAGGATTGGCAGCGTGTCCACCCTGCCCCGCCGTGTGATGGTGGGGCATCCGGCAGGACGCCCCCCTCCTGACCCCAGAGGTGCCAGCTGGAGAAAGCATGCAAATGCACCCATCCTTGTTTAATTATCAACGTTGATGCATAATGAGGGAAACGTGGCTATGGGAAGGGATGGGGGCCCCTAACTCAGCTTTGGGGCCCAGGGGGGCCTCCCTGGACTTGTCCCGATGAAGCTAAGGATCACCAGGAGTTTAGCGAAGTTCTGCTGGGTTGGGAGTGGGGCAGCACTGAAGATGGAGGGGAAAGGACAAAGGCATCAAAACGCAAACAGCTCAGTGGTGAACTGGCCAGCGGCGGGGATGGTGGGGGTCTAGTCCTTGCCCCCCGGCTGACCTCCAAGGCCTGCTGGCCAGTCCCCCCTCTTCAGTTCTTGCCATCTGTCTCAGCCCGTGTTCCAGAAATCAGAACTCCTTGCCACTTTGTTGGGGGTGCAGTTTCAGGGAACGGGGTGAGGGCCAATGGGAAGGAGGCAGGGAAAGAGGGGGAACCCGCATGGGAAGTCATCCAGCGGACTCCTGCCAAGGGTGACTGGCCTCTCACTAGTCACTCCTCACTCACTAGTCTCACTCCTCCCCTAGGCATCCCAGATGCCGCCGGAACCCCACTCAGCATCGTCTGTTGGATGGGGAGGCAGCACAGTCAGGTATCCCATCGGTGACAGACGTGCCCCGTGCTGGGTTAATGACCCCACGCTCTGGGTCTTGCGTGGATGGTGGACGGGTGCCAGGCAGGGTCCTGGGCATCTCACGTCTGGCCTTGACAAGGAGGCTGCAGAGGTGAGAGGCCCAGGTGAGCTGCTGTTGGGTTGTGCCTGGGGCGGATGGAGCCCCTGAAGCTGCCCGTGAGGCCAGGGATGGGACAGAGGGCAGACCAGCCCGACCGGCGGAACAGGGTCTCATGCATACCCCAGTGATCTAGATTCCATAAACAACCAACCGAGAGTGGTAACCACGTGATGCATTCTGTGTCATCCTTCTCGTTGTCCGACGGCCACCACCATGGCCTCTCCCGGCCCGCCTCGCGGCCTGCTGCAGCCCGTGGGCATCAGTTCTGCGTCGGAGTCAAAAGCTGGTTCTGCTCTGGCCTTTGTGCTTGGCTTCCACTGCTCACGCTCTTGTGCTGGGGCCCCTCCTGCAGCAGGTGCAGTATGGACAGCCCCTGCCCCAAGGGGCCTCCCTGGCCACCCCGCTGAGCCAGCCTGCCATGCCCCTTGTCCGATTTTCAGACTCCATCCAAAAATTCCGACGTGCAGGTCTGGGTGGGCCCAGCATCCTGCACCAGCTGCCAGGCGTCCCCCATGTGGCCCAGCAACGTATCTGGTTAGTGCAAATTTTTAGTTAGAGAAAATGCATTTTAAACATCATTTTGTTTGCCTTGATGAAAGAATGTTTTATTGACTCTTGGTTAGCTCTGTAAAAGTCATTATGATAAGCCGACATTTCACGCTGTGAATCAGATGGTCTCGTAAATTCATAAGAATCCATGACAAATAGAACCTCGAAGAAATAGGGGGAGGGTGACCACCCAGGCCAGCGTTCTGGCACCGTGACAGAGAGCCATATTTCCAGTTCCCCAGGATTCATGGCTCTAATTCCATCAGGACATCCAAAGAAATTGGTCCTGCCTGCACTCGCCCCATCCCCCCGCCATCACATTGTTTGGCAGAAGCTATGATTTTCTTGCAAACAGATTTCTGGTTCCTGTAAAGAAGCTTCCATATGTAGGAAAGTGGGGAAAACCTTTCTTTGGACCCACCTACTAAAAATCCAAGTTTTGAGAGCATTAAAATACACACAAACCAACCACAGCCTCATCATATTATCTTGTTGGGTCACAGAATATTCCAAAGAGATGCCAAAGAGTGGTTCTCAGTAAATGAGGGAGGTCGTTGACCTGGATGGTTCGTGTTGTCTGGACACAAAGCTCAGAAACAGATGCCTGGTCAGTCTGAGGCCTCCCCGGGCCACACCCAGAGGGGCACCACTGGTTTTGGAGTTGCTGATGGCCGTGACAGCCACTGGTTCGGTCTTCAAGGACAGAGCATCCTAGAGAGGATGCTGAGGATTCTGGTGTGCCCTGTGGCCCACAGACACCTGCAGTGCTGTGGGCTGGACCACCCGAGGCTGCATCCCCCTTGTGTTCCCTTCCAGGCCCAAGGCCACCGCTATTCGTAGTCCTGAACCCTGTCCACCCTCCTCCTGCCCCACACAGTCCCCTGTGCCGCAGGACTGCACACCGTGGGCCTTTCCCCAAATGTGTGTTGGATTCTGCAGCTCCGTTTGAGTCTGAGCCCAATCACACGCACCAGCTTTGTGGCCTGAGAGCTCCTGCAGCCTCAGGGTCTCTGCTAAGAGCGAAACCCAAGGGCTGGGGTGAGAGCCACGTGGAAGAAACTGCACCATGGGCAGGGCACTCCGGGTGCTCTGGGCACACTCTGTCCATTCAAGTGCACAGACTAACCCCTTCTGTGCGCTCCCGTGTCCCGGAGCTCTTCGGAACTTACCGCAGAGGGAACCCGCGGGACCCAGCTTATAGAGACCTACTTAGATGGCTGGTGGTTCGAGTGTTCTTCAAACTAACAATGGTTGGAGCAGGGACCACGTCCCATTATTATCAGTACAGGAGGCTACAGCCTGCCTGGGGAAGGCTTGATAACACCATTGAAATTACCCGAGGCCCAGGGGAGACTCAGCTACAATCCGACCGTTGTGGCTCAGTCCCCCGGAAGCCCCTCGGAGCCCACTGTGCCGCTCACGTTGTGTCCAGGACCATGAAATGCTTGGAAAGGGTAGGAATGAGGAGCTGTTTTGCTAATAGCTCAGAAATTTCATATATATTAATTTTGAATTATGCTAGGAGTAAAGACCAAATTGCTCTCCCCAGACATATTTATTAAATAAATCTCAACGAGTCCAGGTTGGATCAGACGGTAGTCCTAATAATTGTATTTAATCAATACGCACCCTCATCTGAATGGCGAGCAGATAAACCAAATCTTCAAATACGGTGGGAAGCATCGCAAAGCCTGAGGGTCTTTGCTATTTTTCTCAGCGACTGTGTTTTCTTCTTGTTGCCCGGTTCCTGTGTTCTGAATCAGTAAAAGCTTATTGGATATGACTTGGGGGTTTGCAGAGAACTAATTGAAATAATGTTTTATGTAATGGCAACATTTCGGGAAAGCGGTAACGATAAAAAATCATGGACAAGACACCACGTCTCCTAGCTCCTCCCTGCATCCGGGTCTTCTATTTTTAAATTGCTAATCAAAGCACCAACTTATTGCTTATGGGGAGATAGAATAAATCTTTATATCCCCAAAGCTTTTTAAATTATTCACTGTGCTTACTACTTTGCTTCTGAAGGGAGATTATCCCTTTTAATTGGAAATCTTCTATTATTTGTGTCTGAAATGTTTGAAAGAACAAGTTGGGGGCTCAGCCACTATTAACAGCCCGCTGCCAGGAAACATGATAAAAGAGCAGGTTGCGTGCGAGCTGTTCATCGCGAGGCATATTAACCCACTCATTCTCATCATCAATCACGCCCCAAACCTGCAGCCCAGATGCTTAGGTTCCACTTGTCACGTGTTTTGGAGGCTCAGCCCCTCCTGTCTGAGGTGACACGACTGTCCCTTCAGCCACATCACCCGGAGGCTGGGTTTCTGTGTCTCCGCAGCACTCCGAGCACACCAGGCTCACCCACAGGCCTCCCTGGGATGAGTGTGGTCGGGGACGCCGCCCCACTAGGGGCTCCGTTAACCTTAAAGAGGACTTTTGTGTTTGCTGTTCTTCCTCTTTTTTTTTTTTTTTTAAAGATTTTATTTATTTATTTGACAGAGAGAGAGAGCCAAGAGAGGGGACACAAGCAGGGGGAGTGGGAGAGGGAGAAGCAGGCTTCCTGCCGAGCAGGGAGCCCGATGCGGGGCTCAATCCCAGGACCCTGGGATCATGACCTGAGCTGAAGGCAGATGCTTAACGACTGAGCCACCCAGGTGCCCCCCCTTTTTTTAAAAAATCTGTGTGGCAACGACATTGTAAGCAAGGCAGCTTTCTTGAAAGTGGTGTTTCTCTTCCCGTGATAATTAGTGAGGAACTTGTGCCATGGGGATGGGGAAAAAGGGGAATTTGTTCAATATGTCCATGTGAAGTCTTCTGGGCCGAGACAAGGTGCATCTTCTTGGCTCATGTGTGGTCTGTCCCACGGGAGTTCCCATGCCTGCTCGGCGCCCCTCGCTCCCCGGGTCCTGAGCCCAAGACCCTGGGCGTGTCCCTAGGCGTCAGCCCCATGTGGAGGGCTTCTCGCCTCCAGACAGGAGCCTGGCTGTGCAGACCAGCATCTGAGGAACCCATACACCCTGGGCGGCTGGCCTGGCTCTCCCCAGACGTGGGACTGGGGCCGGCTTCACGCGCTGGTACCTGCCCGGGAAACAGAGGCCCACTGATGAGATGGAAGGGTGACTCCCGGCGACACGGCATTTTTCCTTGAATCAGACAGGAAGAATGGCTCTCTTCTGAGTTGTGACGGCCAACAAGCTCAGCTCTAAATTTAATATTCAAATGTAGTACCACAGAGACCTACACTTTGATAGAACTACCCCGTTCTTGCCCCACTCTGCAACTGCCTTATTTTTAAAAAATCACATATAATGACATATTATATATATACACACACAACATATTTTTCTTCTACAGAAGCTTTATTTACTTACATAATTTTCATACCCTACAACTCATGAAGTTAAAGTGTGTAATTCAGTGGTTTTAGTATATTCCAGATTCTTGCACACATCGCCACACTCCATTTCAGAGCATTTTCATTACTCCAAAAAGGGCCCCTGCCCCTCAGCTGTCCCCCCAGCCCCTGTCTTCCCTGCCAACAGCCTTAGGACACCACTAATCTGCTCTCTGTCTCTGCGGTTTGCCCCGTTGGGGTCTTCTGTGCGGCTCCTTCCACTGTGCAGGGCTGTCTGGGCTCATCCACTGGCAGCAGGTGTCCGTTTGTCTCCCTTCCTTATGACCGAATAATACTCCACTGTCTGCCCCTTCAAGTTCATGAACGCGGGCTTCTTCTAGGAATGAAGCTGCCGTGAGCATTCCCCTGATCAGAGGCCAGTCTGGGTGTCCAGGAGCCTCGCCGTCCACCCTGCTCCCCTCTCCTGCTGGCCTGCGATCCAGGAGGCCGGTCTGAAGGGGCTGGACCAGGGGGCTGCATGTGTTCTGGCTTCTCGGGGGGCTCAGCCCAAGGGGGCGTGACAGGAGACCCTAGGGAAGGAGAGACAGGCCGTGTTCCCTCCTGGCCCCTCCCTGAGGGGTCCTGTTAGCTGGCCTCCCTACACAAAACTCTCTCTCTATGTCTGTCTCTCTGTCTGTGTCTCTGTGTCTATATTTCACTATTTCTCTCCTCCTGTCTCTGCATCTCTGCATCTCTGTGTCTCTGTCTCTCTGTGTGTCTCTCTATTTCTATGTGTGTTTGTCTCTCTGTGTGTCTCTGTCTCTAAGTGTGTCTCTCTCTGTGTCTGTGTCTCTCTGCATGTCTATCGCCCTGTCTCTATGTCTCCCTATTTCTCTGTGTGTCTGTCTCTCTGTGTGTCTGTCTCTCACTTCCTAAATGAAACACAAACTAGAACTATTTTGCTGCTTCTTCATCCCCTTGCCCGCTGACCCCCCCATCCACCGTAGTGGAGGCCACGGAACATGAGTGGCAAGTGCAGTGATGTGTCCCAGGTGTTGCTGCCACGTCTCTCTCGTGGACACACGTTCACATTCGTACTTTTTCTTTATCATCTTCCCTACAATTCACAAAGTGCATGTGTCCTTGGATTAAATCCCCATTTTATGAGAGACCGATTTACCGCACTCCCCCTCGTATTCCGAGCTGCAAATCTTTCATTGGTTGCCTGTTCTCAACAAGAGGCCAAGACCGTAGAAAAGGCGTCAAGCCCCCAACTCCTCTCTGACTAAGCCTCATGGCCCCTCGTGCCCTATTAGCTTCTCCAATGAGCCAACATCCAGGTCCCGAAATGATTAGAATAATTTTAAACCTATTTTATTTATTCATGTGTATCGGCAGTGGATCTTCAAACACCAGGTTTCACAAGAATTAGAGCATTTTTCCCTCGTGGTCAGACACACCATGAACATACACAACTGTGCTCGAAGGATGCCTTGTCCGTGAACAATCAGATTCCACTCCAGCCTTGTTTTTGAGGACCTTTCTTCTGTGATACGGGGCCAGACGCAGGTGACCACGGTGCCCTTACAGTGAAACGCCTGCCCCCACGGAGCTGGGGAAAAGGAGCAGAAGTGTCCACAGCTAGGGGACCACGGAGTCCAGTCTCGGCCTCAGAGCCACGTTGAGGCTGAGGAAACGCCGATTGGCTGCCGGGACGTAATCCAAAACAACTCAGCTTCCTCTTGCATTTCTCAGAGACGCAAGGGGATCCCCATTCTGCCTCCTGCTCGTCCTTGTGAATTATTCTAGCCTCACCTACTTAAATCCAATCCATTGGAAAGCTTCTCCTTTTACATAAAATCAGTGACATACGGATTCCTTGCCTCTGTCTCTGCCATTCCTAATGGTCAGCATCTCCAGTTTCAGCATCTAAGGGAGGGGCTTTCTTCTTATCAGAGGATCCTACGGGCACAGAGAAGATCCTCGCTGGGGCCGGGCCGACCCGAAGGGTCTGTCCCCCAGGCCGGATGTCTGGCTTCTACTCAGAGTGGCCGCTAGGCCCCAGACCCGGGTCCACAAGGGTAGCATGCTCTTGGTCGCCTTGGTGGTCCTGTCTCCCAGAGCGATAGGCGCATGTGTTCCTGCAACAGGGCTTTGCTGTGGGGAGAAGGTGTGTGGCCATCTGGCCCAGACCCTAGTTCCCTGTTTCAGAAAACGATGCATCCCCAGGCAGCGCGTGGGCCTGGAGAGTGCCAGTAATGAATCTTGAGACCACATCTACTGAGCCATTAGTGGAAAGGGGTAGCTCGTAGCTGGCCATGCAAGGAGGGGCATCCATCAGCGAGTGGCTGGCCCTGGGACACTGAGGTCTTCCCTGTTTCCTTAAACAATTAAATCAAATGCAAAACCCAGCTCATTATTACGTGAAATCTGAGAACTATGCAAATGAGCACACCCCAAACAAGGAAGATGACAGTGCCTTTCTCATCATCCTAATTTAAGGGAAATGACACCCTCCCATAACGATGACGTCTCCCAGCAGGGCCGCAGGGTCGCCGCTTTGCGGGCTGTCGAGCTGTTGGCATGCGATGCCTCTGCCTGGAAATCAAGAGGAAAAGGCAAAGTGGTCTTTGTTGCTCAGGTAAGGCAGTCCCGTTGTGATTTGAGAAGCTTTTAAGACAAATGAAAATATTTATCTTCCTCCATGTCCCGGTTGGTGAGCTCTCCAGAGCCGGTTTCCACTGCACAGTCTCCCTTTAGATGTTGCCTTGTCCATTCTCCCCAGACCTCCCTCTGACCTCACACACATCAGCACCCTTCCGTCCGACTGGGGTTCAGGACACAGTCAATCCCCACCGGGTCTCCACACCCAGGCTTCCAAACCTCCACGATTTGGGGGCCCTCTCGCCGGCCTGGCACCATCTACCCGTCTGGCCATGAGCTTAGCACTGGGCAGCTCCCCGGGAGACGTGGCCTTCACGGCGGCCCATGCATCAGGGAGTTACAAACGATAGATTTAAAAATAGTAAACCAAGTCCTGAGAACCGCAATGTCCGAGTTTCTAATCTATGAGAACAAAAGTCGCTATTCCAGCTCCTCAAAGGGAGGGACATGTTTCTGTCCCCTCCCAGCAGCATCAAAATCTCATTAGAAAAAGATCCTACAGAGGTTAAAAATGCCCGTTACTCTTTTTATGTCATTTTTCTGACTTAATCTGGCTCCTCGTTTACCTTTTTTTCTGACGTAAGTTTGAGAACACATGAGGGCAATGCGGCCGCCCCAGCACCCCGCACCCTCCCGCGCAGCCCTGGCTCTGGTCTCGAGAAGGCAGCAGAGGGGAAACTGAGGCAGGCCAGCTGCCGGGCGCTGCTGGCTCAGCCGCGTGGCTCTGGAGAGGAGCGGAAGAGAGTAAACCTTCCCCTTCTTCTCAGGTCAAAAGTCGCAGAACCACCAACGGAGTCAGCATCAATGTGGGATCTGCCGGTCGTGAACGTCGCGCTCACCATGCTGGGTACGGCAGGAAGGCCCCTGTTCTAGGGGCTGGTAGCAGGGTTGCCAAACTCACAAACATTGCGAAAGTAACACTGATCCCCCAAAATTCTGGGAGCCAAAGACTTTCCTTTCTCTTTTCCTCTGCCCGATTTGGGGCACAGGTTTTAAGAAAAGGCAGGGGCTGACTGGGGGGTGCTTGCTTTCACTGTCCAATGCCAGAGCTTGGGTGGCTATCCCCTTCCTTCCTGGGCAACACTGGTTGTCTCTCTGGAGATGTCCTTGGCTTTCCTGCCCACGGCTCATTTGCATACACCTGTGCACCCAGAGCAGTGTGGTGCTCACACCCACCTGGGACCTCCACCCTCACTCACCAGCTGGTGGAGGACCCGTCCCAGGGCGCCGGTGAAGGACGGGAGAGTTTGGGGAGCCCGGGAGCCCGAGCTCACCCCGTCAGTGGGTCACTCGCAGAGACACTTCCGGCTGGGAGGAGGGATAGGAAGTAGCCAGAAAGCTCCCAAGGAGCAGAAGACACATGGGCAAGGCCACAGTCCTGGCCTTTGGCGGCCACTGTCCTGTGGATGGTCAAGAGTAAAAAGTGCAAACGGTGGAGGCCGGTCCATGGTATTGCTTCTCCATTTACCAGGCTCCGCGCCCAGCCCCCAGCCCCACGATGGCGGGGAAGCACGGAGGAGGGTGGACGGAGCTCGCTGCGTGGACACAAGTCCACGGCAGGAGAGGGTTTCTGAATTTATCAGCAAGGGCAGCGTTGCTCTACTAAATGTGTGATTTATTGTAATTGGTGTCACTTGACCGTCCCTGAACTATCGGCAAAACAGATCTCTTTGGTAAATGCTCAACAATAATCTTCAGCAGTCACGGATGGACATTAAAATAGTAAGAAATTGTATTTTTAAGAAGAGTCATTTTTAATCACCCTGTTAAAAGTGGGCCAGTTATCGCCTTCCTGGTGATAGTGGGGACACCACGGCATCAGGGGTGCCTGGAGCAGAGGAGCATGCTATCTGGTGAAGGGTGGCTGTGTTGTTTTGTGTAGTTACTGGTTTATAATTGCACTTGAAAGACAACCTCTTTTTCCCTTCATGCTCAAGCCATTTATCGGCTCAGACGAGCAGGATGTGTGACAAGCAGCGTTTAAATGAAGTATGATCCTATGATTTATTTAGGTCACGGTGCAGTTAATAATTAATGAGGCCAGGCTCTGCTGATTTGAAGAGAAGTTCTGAAGGACTCATTCACTTTGCTCCAGACACTTGCTATTCCAGGCAGTCTCTGGGACTGAGCATCTCTAATGAGCTCTCCCTTCCCGGGCGCGAACCACGTGAGGCTGTAAAAGGCCCGGTGGCTGAAGAAGCTATATTGAATACCCCCGCCCCGCCCATACACGCGCGGAGAGGACGGGTCCACCTGATCCCGTGCACAGTAAGCCCCATCAGCGCATCCCCGGATGTGGGAAACACCGTGCCGCCGGCTCTCCTGGGGAGGCTCTTACCTTGCGCCGTGTCTCCACAAGCAGGTTCAATGATGGATCTGGGAATGCCACGCCCTTCAGTTGAAAAGCCCAGAACTTGGATCCAGACAGCCAAATTCGAATCCCAGCCCCACTGGCCAGCATCCATGGGACCTCGGACGAGCTACCTGACCTCTCGGAGCCACTCGTTAAAATAAGCAACATACAAAATGCCACCAGCTCACTCCATTTATTGTTTCCTTCAGGATTCACTCACCTAGGCCTCCCCATGCCCCATGGGGTCAGCGCCCTGTCTTCCCCTTTTTATAGAGGGGGAAACTGAGGCACAGGGCCGTTGAGTGGCTTGGGGAAGGTCACACAACCACATGACCTGCTCCAAACACCACTGAGACTCACCCCGGGGACGTTTGGAACACCAGGAACGAGGGCGC
>NC_138374.1:1457079-1474462 GCF_054177405.1 Leptonychotes weddellii
GCCCTGGCAGGGAGCCTCCCTCCTCGGCGGTGGGCTCCAAATTCTGCTCTCTGGTGGCCACCGTCTGACAAGCAAGGTCGTCAGGGCCGAAACAGGCAACTTAGCTGATTCTTAATAAACTGTGAAGCGATTCACCTGTCCTGAGCCCGGGTGTCTTGTCCCTGGCACACAACCTCTTCTAGAGAAATAGGCTTCCACGTTCCCAGTTTCGTTTTTAGATTAGATTGGAGCATTTCTGATAATCGATACTCTTCATCGACTGTGTATTCACATGCAAATGCTTAGTTTAATAACATCATCCAACGACAGACACATGTTCCCCTTTCCAACGCACTTTTGCATCTTTATCTTGTTTAGTATATTTGTCTGAACGAGGACAGAACTTTGGCCGATACCGTTTTCCTGTTTAGGATGTGGGATGAAGTCAGGACGACAAAGCTGTCTGGCGGGTCCCAGGGCACGTGGTGGGATCGGGACAACTACAGGCCGCACGGCTTTCGGCTCTGATGACGACAAACACACTGCTGTTTTTCTGAGCATTGCGGTCCGGTGGAGCCTTATCATGGTTTTCAGCGCTGCCGCCAGGCCCAGCTCCACTCTCCTCTCCGTCTGGAGGGCCTTCCTGCTCCCCCCACGGTAAGGGCCCACAGCCCCGCCTGGATCATGGCAGTGACTCCCAGCCCCATGGCTTTGTCATTCTTACTGTGTCTGTCCTCCACACGGGAGCCACTGTGACTTTCTAAATGTGCAGCTCTGGTGACTCCCAGGCGGTCCCCGGTTCTTGCTGCGGCCTCTAGATGGGCCCATGTCAGGCTGGGCTCTTGTCTGCCCTCCTAAATCCCCCTCATGGCCCTTCCTTCGTTCCTCACTGAACTCGCCACGCAGGACGTCTTTAAATCCCCAGAGTCCCGAACTCTTCCAGCCTCTGGGCTCCTGTCCTTGCTGTTCCCTCTGCCTGGAACACTTTGTACTTTCGTCTTGTCCTGGAAGGTCGTGTCATCATTCAGTGCTCAGTCTGACCGTCACGTTCCCAGGGAGGGAGGGACTGACTCCCAACCACCGGTTAAATACGTCCGCTCTGCCGCCCATGGTGACTGGCTCCGCGTTCCATTTTATCAGTCGGTAGTTATTATTCGTTCGTCACCCTCCTTGGCAAGGTGTGAGCTCTGTGGTGACAGGCCCGTACCCAGCATGTCCTGCACGCGCCCTGTCAAGCTCGGGGGATGGATTGACCCCTTACACAAGAACTTCTCAAGTAGGAGGGGCGGGAAGTCCTCCTGCGGGTAAGACCCAGAGCTCATTCGCTCGTCCCTTTGGGTTATCTGGATTCTCTATTTGGTCAAGGCCGTTTTAAAAAAGTCAGATTTCGTGAGAAAGGTTCTTTAACGTGCTTAATGACACAGTTTCCAAATCTGTTTATTAGCAAACATTAAAAAAAAAAAATCAATTCTAGCCTTTAAAAGGAAGGGCATTTAACTATATGTAGGGTTAATGATTTTCTAGTTTCAAAATATACTTAAAACACAGGAAATTATGCCGGCTGCCCTAAGCGAGACACATTTTCAGAGACCTTCGACAGAGCGTGGCTTCTCTGGCTGCCCGCACTCCGCCAACCTGCCGGGGCAGCCGCGGAGATAAGTTTCTTCCTACTTAGAGCTCATGAGCCAGAAGCAGCGGTTGGTTCATCCAGGCTTCGTGTCAGCTTGTGGGCAGGGGCGAGCGGGTGCAACACCTGGGAACAGTGGCACGATGGCCACATCCTATGTGGCCGCCCTTGGTGTGAGGGCGGAGGGACAGTGCCCCCTCTCTGGGGTAACGCCGTGGGCACCTGTGACATTCTGGGGGCTGGGCAGGGCCCTTTGGAACGTGTAGACGGTGTAATGTAAGCATCGCCTTGAAACCACCTTTGTGCTCCAAGCAGTTGACCAGGGTACAGAGGGTCACTGTCATCTCCTCTAGCGAATGACGGGGACACTGTGACAGCCCGACACCTGTCCCCCATGACAAGGGCTCCCGGGAACGACGGGCGCCTCGTCCGCCTCATCCTCTGACAATCTCAGCCATCTCAGCGGGCGTGTGTATAGCATTTCTTCTTCTCCTCGTGCCGTCTTCTTGTTCTACGTGACCGTTTTGACTCTGGCGATGGCACAAAATGCACCAGTGCTTCAGGTCACGTTGCTATTATTTTCAAAACTCAAATTAAGACCAGATGTTGGCAGGTGTAGCGTCTGCTGCCAGGCATTTGCTTGTCCTGGGCATGTCCAAATCACCCGGGACTTGCTCAGAGTGCGGAGGAGTCGGTGGGCCCGCTCGCCCCGATCCCCCCACGGGGCTGCTGTCTCCTCTCCTGCTGGTCTCAGCAATGTCCCCTTCACGTTCCAAGTGGTGGGACACCTGGTTTTCCCAAGACAGCTGTTGACGTGGGGAGCACTTGGACTTCCTGGAAGGCTCAGCTCATGTGCCCGGTCCTTCTCTCCCCCCATGTCTGGGCCCATGATCCTTCCCCATTTCTCATAACCTCCTGCAAAGTGCTATCATCTCACTTGGAAAATGTTACTGCGGATTTATCTGCTTTGGCATCTCAGCAGGTTATGGACTAGAGAACTTGGACTGGGTGATACACACACACACGCACACGCATGCACATGTGTGTATGTGCCCCCACGCACATGCTTCCTAGCCCCGAGCTCTGTGCCTGGAGTAGACACCCGGCAACTATCATCTGAGTGAATGAATTCTGTCCCCTGACCCACTCAACCTCACCTTAGTTTTCCTGTTTATCTCCTCATTAATAAAGTGAAAACGTGCCTTTCCAAGTGAAGAAGTTGTCGTAACCTTTTTTCCATCCTTGAGTTCCCAGCACCGAGTGCAATGTTTGGTTCAAAGCAGCCACTTAAGAAGGATTTGATGAAGTCAGAAATGCATGAAGCCATAAACACGGGTAGATACATACAAGCATCCACATAAAGATTTACACACGTGTGTACTTAGTGCGATGGCTTCACCACCAGCTGCCATCGGGCAGAATTCTGACAACTAAAAACACACTAGTAAAGTCTTATGCAACAAGCACTTATATGTGCATTTAATAAGTTAAATTGCTTTTCCACGTAAATAATGTATGGTGCTTTTTCTTGGGATGTGTCTAGTTTTATCCATTTTTCCATTATGATGAATGTGTATTTTCACTAATTATTATAAAATTTAAACCCTGGGAAACTTGACAAATCTAAACATAAGAAGAGACTTCGGACCAATGCTGATTATGAATGTAAATGAGTATCTCGAATCCAACACTGGCACATCCAGTGATGACATGGTGACCTGGGGAGCTCACGATGGGCGCTTCCGATGAAGGTGGGGACGGGTCGGTATTGGGAAGAAGTTCAGACACAACACGCCATCAGATGGATGTAACAGAGAAACACTGTCTGATCGTGTCAGTGAAAGCCAAAAGGACTTTCTATAAAACATCAGATTTTATGAAACTGATTCAGTTCCTAACTTAGGAAGACTTTTTTTAAGTAGTCTCCATGCCCAGTGTGGAGCTCAACATGGGGCTTGAACTCACGACCCTGAGCTCAAGACCTGAGCTGAGACCAAGAGTCAGACACTTCACCGACTGAGGCACCCAGGTGCCCCAAGACTTTTTTTTAAAACAGGAAAGAAGCGCTACCGACCCCTCCAGCCAGTGTGAGCAGAATGTCCCAGGGATTCTGTTAATGGCTGGAGCAAGATGACTGTGGTTCCTGTCACTGCAAGTATTTAATATTACTACTCAAATTCTAAATAATAGTTACAGCATGAGAAATGAAAGGTCCTAATATTAGAAGAGGCAGAAATATCAGCAGATCTTTTGGGTGGAATATCCAGAACCCGAGAGACTCAGATAAAAGTCATGCGGAGGCCAAGGGAGTTCGGTCACTGGTGGGTTAAGAATAAATATGCACGAGCCCAAATGCCTAAGGGCAGGTAACGGCAGTTTGACGCACGTTTTTGAAAACATTCCAAATATACTGAAATTTTATTTACAATGGCAATCATGACAAATGTTTAGGAATATATTTGTCAAGAAATGTGGACGCCTAAGCAAAGCAGACCTGCAGAAACCACGGAGGCCCAAATATCCTGTGTCAGAGCGGCTGTTGCTAAGCGCCGTGTGGACAGCGACCCTCCGCCAAGGCTTCCTTGTGCCGCCTGCTGTCATGTTTATTTACTCGCTCACGCGGGCAGGCTGGCCTCGCTGTCAGACTGGGTTCATGAGAGGAGAAGCTATGTTGTTCTTACTCTCTATGCTGAATGCCCCAAATCACATAGATACACAGTTGAATAAATTTACAGTTCAATGAATTTTACCAATTTTGGTTGAAAAATAGTGATTCTGGAAAAATGCATTTCCATTCCGCCGAACCCAGTCTGCTGGATAAGCACGTTTTGAGTTATCTACTTTCCACTGTGCAGCGTATATGCATATTATTCTTACAATTAAAACGTAATTTCTTTAGGAGAAAAAGGACGTCTTAAAATATATTTGAAAATCGCTCATGATAAAGGGTCAGACAAAAACTAAAAGCAGGCTCCAAGTCTTCCCCACTGTGTATGGGCTGTTGGACCCTGGGGAAGGCTGATGGTGGACAGGACGGCGAGAGCTTCGGGCAGCCTGGTCCCATCTGCCCAGGTCTGCGCGACAGGTGTGGAGTGGCCGGACTCAGTAACGAGTGAGAAAAGAAAGCTCTCAGACCGTATACATAATCTCAGTTTTGTTTAAATGTGCGTGAATATGTGTACGACCGTGTCTGTGGGTGTATGTGTGTGTTTTTGTGTGCGTGCATGTCTGTACATGTGAGTGTCGATGTGTCCACCCGTGTGGGCGTCCGTGTGTCCATATGTGTGTCCACATGGGGTGTGATGTCACCAAACGGGCAGGTCCACCTTCAGGAATTTTCCTCTGTGCTTCCAGCTCAATGTTTCTGCGTCTACCTATCTGATTTAAAATTCGAAAATATGCTTGTGTGATGACTTCATGGTCTTTGTAGCAGTTTTTCTGGTCGTCACTTTATTCAGCTGATATTTACGGGGTGCACAGCATGCCCAAGGCATTGTAGGGGGTCCCAGAGGTGCCCACCACGCAGGGGACTCTGCACTGCAGGGGCGGGTTCCATGGGGCTTAGGGATCACACATGCAGTTAAAGAGAGCAAGCACACACAGGTCATTGGGAAGCCCTCCTGCACGAGCTGCTCTGCACCCCAGCACCCCAGACGAGTTCACATCCCTCTGGGGGCCCTTCACCCAGTCCTGCACCATGGCTGCCACTCCGTGGGGTGTCCGCGGGGCTGACGGGGCTGGGGTGGCATGCTTCAGTGGAGGAGGAAGGAAGGAGGAAGTCCACCATCACCGAAGACACCTCTGCGCCTCTGGGTTCAAGTCCTCCCACCAACCTGCCTGCCCAGATGGTGGTCAGGCCTCCAGGATATGCTTGCTTGCCGTGTCCCCCACACCTGAGGGCTGACTGGCATTGAGGGGGAAGGACCAGGATACAGGGAGGCTGTGGGACTGGGGCCGGCCACGCAAGCCAGCCCGGGGCGAGACCCTTCTCACTGGCCGGAGCATCCCCGCGTTACCATCACAGTTAATCCTTTGCACAGACTTGCTGTAACCAAATTCTGTAGAAGAAAGAAAACAAACAGAAGAATAACTAGTGTGTGAAGAAACAGGAATGGGATCTGGGGGGGAAATGGTTTGATAATAGCTCACATTAGGCTCATGGCGAACAAACTTAAATGTGCCCAAATTAATGTATATTCATTTCAAACGCATGTTAGTTAAACAAGCTACATCTAAGTTTCAGGTTTTGAAATGATGAAGTCCACGAAGCTGACACAGCTTTGAAGTCCAGAAACGACAGAAAGAACTTTCTTTGTGCTATTCGCTTATGCATTCAGAGAAAGGCCCGCTTCTGGCTTGTGAACGTCATAGAAACTTCTGTCTTTCTAACTCAATATTCCCTTAGCAGTATTGATCAGTCACTTGTAATTCCAGTAAAAGTCAGAAAATCTCACCATGGTTTGGGGCAGATTTAATCATCCTACCTTTGTAACAGCGCCTCTCCTCAATTTTTGAGATGGACCGACAGAAATGTCTTGCCTGAATTTTTACTATTTACCAGATGAAGCCTCACAGACAGCATGCAGTAGAGCAAATGCTTGATTGTAGGTCTTAAAGACCTAGAGTTTTCTGGTAAGAAAGTGTCCTCTACTCAGAAACAGAGAAGATGGGGTGTTCTGTTGCAGGAGTGGATAACAGACGCCCTACCCCTGCCCTGACACCCGACTGTGGTCAACATCGCCGCCAGTCCCTGACCCGTTTCCTACCAGAGGAGAACCAGACAGAAGCCCTGGCTCTCCGTGTAGACAGGTGAAAGTGGGGGACACGCCAGGTGCCCGGGGTGGCGGGATTTTCCAGCGTGAATGTTCACAACCAGGTCATGAGGTAGACAGTAGACGAAGGGCTGATTTCTCCGTTTGGGGTTTTCTAACTTTAGAGTGACAAACCTGGGAAGCAAGGGCGACAGAATGGGGCTGGAGATGAGTCGGTTCAGGAGAAGAGTGGTGTCCCATGCTGGTCTACATGGCCTGCATTTGCACGCATGCTCTGCCATCCCATGGGCACTGACCACTCGCCTCCTCTGAGCCTTACCTCTGTCAGCTGTAGAATGGGGAGGAAGCCTGCCAGGCTCAGCGCTCAGTGAGCCCCGTTCATTCTGAGCAGCCAGGGAGAGGCCACACTGTGTAGGTTCCCTCAGTGTTTGACTGGGTCTAGGGCATTAGCATCCACACTCTGGGCTCTTCCAATGCCTGAGCCGTTTGTTTCCGCATCAGAGGCCCCTGGGTTAACGAGTGTGCCGTGCATTTAAAGCACTCATTTCCTGGGCGTGCAGTCCAGGGGCAGCTTCTCCCCACGACAGCAGTGAGGATGCCGTTACTCCTACGTCCTTGATTCTGTTCAGTAGCAGCCTTTTCCACGGTGTTTAGGCCCACGGAGCTGCTGGTACCAGCTATCATCTGAGAAAACAAAGTCTCCTAAACTTGAGCGATGGCCACATTAAATCGTAATGGCCAAGGGATTTGGAAGCAGCTTTGACCCAATGTTCTGGCCAAAACTTGGGAAGTTGCCCAGACTCTGCTGCTCCAGCCCCTACCAAGCAAGTCAGTCTTGCCATCTCTGTGCAAAGAGAAGGGGAAGTATTATTCCCCTCCCCCAGCCCCTCCTGCCCTCTCGGAAAGCACCCAGTCCCGGGGCTGCGCAGGGCCGCTGCTGGAAGCTCAGGCTGAGGTCACAGCGGGTCCTCCAGTTGAGCCTGCCTAGACTCCACATCCCCCATGCTGATCTTAGGGAACCACGTGGACGGCCCTCTGTTATATCGATTCTGCTCCCACAACAAAAGGGTGGGACACAGGAGTGGTCAGGACTGAGTGTGGCTTGAGTTGTTTGCATCCTCTGGAGTGGCTTCAGGACCTCGAAGGATCCCGCTGCAGGTGACCGTGTCCCAGTCGGCTCCAGAGCTCCTGGCAGACTTGATGAGAGTCTTGTGTAGCCAGACAGCATCCACCCCCCCTCTGCCCATTTCTGCACGGGCCCCTCTCAGGAACCCAATCTAAAGCCACCTCCAGCACCCACCTGGAGGGGGTGTTTGTCTCCCAGCAGAGCAGGATGGGCCTGTTTCAGGTCCCACTGGCTCAGGGTGCAGTGACAAACAAGAGAAGTAACCAAAGCCTCTGAGAACTCGAGGTGAGAGCGCTCCCTCGGCTGGCCCTGCACGTGAAAGGCCTGCCCCCTTAGGCAGATAACAGGAGGGCATCCCCATTCCCTGAGTGTGTAGGTGCGTTTTCAGCTGGGGGGCAGCGGGCCCTGGGGAGGGGGCTGGAGCCCATCGCCTGGCTTCCCCGTGCTGTGGACCATGGACTGAGGACCGAGCACCACTGCGGCGAGACTGCCCGGGGCCTGGAAGACAGCGGCGAGCTAGCTGTGCCCCGGGGCAAACGGTTTGTTGAGGAGAAAACCAGGAAGCAGGAATGTGGGGCGCCGTTCCAGGGCAGCAGACTGGGGCGTGCAGAAGTCCCAGCTTCGCTGTAGAAGGAGGAATGAGCGTCTGCCGGCCGTGCGCAGAGCTGGAAATGATGGGTGCGGGCAGAGCCCAGCAGGTGCGGGGCTGGGGTGGGGAGCAGCGAGCGTGCTGGGCCCTGGCGCTCACGGGTGGGGTCTGAGGGCCGAGCGCCAGGGCCAGGACGCACCAGCTGCCGGAAGGGGCCTGCGCACAGGCCTTGTAAGCCCCAGGTAATGCGGGAGAGGGCTTTCACTGTTTTTTGTTTTTTGTTTTTTTAAATTCTGAAGGCATGGAGAAACTCCTGAAAGCCTCCCACTAGACGAGTGACATAACCCGAGTCACAATTTAATGATCACCCTGCCGCTGGAGAATTCTGTGGAGAGTGGGGGCCACAGAACTGGGCTTGGGGCGGACTTAGGGCACCAAGATCTCGACCGATTCCTTCCTGGGTGTGGTCCTTCAATACTGGCCGCCTGCTCCGTGCAGACACCGGGCACAGGGTAACTGCTCTGTGCACGTGACTCCGATTGGACCCCGGGCACCCGAAGACCTCTGGGAGCCAGAACGGGCCTTCCCAGGAGCAAAAGTTAGGTGTTGTTCGTGGTTCTTTTGTGCATCGCTGGTGGCGCAAAGTTTGGTGTACCCCAAAGACCTCCTTGCCCCTTTGCCCTGCTCTGTACCCTAGAAGGTCGGCCCCTAGGGGCTGCACTGCCAAGTCCCCTGACTCTCAGCTCCAGTTGGGTTGAGCCCACGGGAGCATCAGGAGGAAGGATGAGGCGCGGGGTCAGGGGGTATTCAGGCCTGGCCCACACCCCAGTCTCTCCCAGCCATGGCCCCACTCCTCCAGCAAGAACAGACCTGCCTGTCACCCCCAGAGACAGAAGGCGGTGGTGCCCACTGTTGCTGGGCCCTCGCTGTGTCAGCCCCCCTCCGCGTACCCCGAACTCTGTCCGCACCCCACACCTGCTTCACTCAGTTCTCTCCTGCCAGACCGTGGAGGGCGCCACCTCCTTTCTCCGGCACCCAGAACACCACCACGGGTGATTATCTTCTTGCCGAATGGCATCGTTGTGCATTTTACGTTCTGCACAAAGCACAGCACATGGAAGGTCGTCACAAGAAGGGTTCAGTCATCTCTTTGAGGTGATTATTAACTCGGCTTGAGTGTCGAATGCCTACAACACTTAATTATTAAGCCTTCAGCCCAAGAAGTTGGACAGGATTCTGAGCCAGTATTCCAAAGCAACGCTACTTGATTCTTCATTCTCTTTTAAAGGAGCTGTAGACATTGACCATGTGAGCTATTAGAAAAAACAAAAAAGCTTTAAATGCTCTGCAGCAGCTGAAAGCCTGAAATTGTTGCTAGAAGAAGTGAGCCAGAGGTCGCAAATGAGATTTACTAATTTTAATGTCAAGTGCATTGTTACTTATCCAGTTTCTTAATGGAAAAATAATGCACAATAACCTTTAAAAGTTAACGCAAGGGGGAGAAAATAACTGTGGAGATGTACTTATTTTTTAAGTTTCAATAAATCACTCTGTGCCTGGAGCTCAAGGATTCCCTGTAGGAGTCACTGCCTGGTACATTCTGGGACGACAGAGGCCTGATGCCACCTTATCTTTCTTTCATTTTCCATGGGGCTGTCTCTTCAGGAAGATGTTCCAGCCCCCACGTGGGCATCCAGTACCTGGAAAGAGGTCCCTAACACTTTCTTTCAAAAAAATTCCATTTCAACTTTATTATGTTTCTCAATTATGAAAGATTATAAAATAACAGATGATCAATTAATTAAAAAAATTTTTTTAAGTTTTTATTTAAATTCCAGTTAGTTAACACAGCACGTAATACTAGCTTCAGTTGTACAATATAGGGATTCAAGACTTCCTTACATCACCTGGTGCTAATGACTACGGGTGCCTCCCTTTATCCCCATCACCTGTTTCACCCACCTCCCCTCCCCCTCCCAACAAACAATCCTTTTAAAACTCAAATTTTGCAAACCTGGCGAACTTAGAAATAAAAGTCAGATAGTTACCATTAAAAATACATGCCATTTCTTTCAGATATCTTCCTGCACATGAATTATTATTTCTGTGTGTGAATTTCTATAATGATGGGTGACATTCACTCATCTTCTACATGCCTGGTTTTGTCTGAGCATTGTAAGTGGATGAATCCATGAGACAGGAAGGCTGTGAAACCCGCGGCTTGCGGCACAGAGCCTGGCGTGGACTCCTGGGTGTGCAGTCTGACTGCAGAGACCCCGTCCTGGCCACCACCATGTGCTGCTTATCACAGGCCCCCACGTCACTCCCTGAGCAGGATGGGCTCACTATGCATTCAGGTTCTGGACTTGGTGTCTAACTTCACCACATAACCTAAGTGTCTTTGTACGTCCGATTCTTAGATTATGTTCATATGGTATCATAATGTAACTTGTATGGATGACGGTTCAGTCTTCGGTTAGTGGATTTAGAAGTTGTTCGAAAGTTTTTCCCTTTTACACTCAGCGCCACCATGATTATCACATTACATGCTTGTTGTGAACTTGTGATGGTGCTTTTGTTTGGTAGATATCAAGAGAAAATCTGCCCATCAAAGGACATACACACTTTTCCTTCCATTATATATCGACACAGTGACTTTGAGCTCCCGAAAAATAGTCAACGGAAAAGGCTGTTTCCCCACATCCTCGCTAAGTTGGGTGTTACAGGCTTGTTTTCTTTTTCTCATCTTTGCCAATCTGATGGGGACAGTGGTGACTAGTGTTGTTTTTATATGCATTTCCTTGGTTATTAGTGAGGGCGAGTATCTCTTCAGATACCTATTGATCATTTGCATGGCTCTCTCTGGGGATTTCTTGTCCTTATCCCTTTTTATACTGACTTTTAAATTTTAATATTTTGTAACGATTTTTTTATAATAACTTAATTTTGTAATAATTTAATTTTATTATTTTGTAAGATATGAAGGCTATTGCTCTTAAAGTATGAAGCCAATGAAGTCGATATTCATAAGCCAACATAAATTGTAGAGTTGAATAAATAAGTAAAAAATATAATGACACAAATAACACTAGTCTTTGTAAATCAAGATACCACAGTCATGGCTCCCTCGGGAAATGATGGACAAGTGCACTTACACCAACACAACCCCTGAGAACAATCAGAAAATCCAGGGGGATGGCTGAGGAGGTCGGGGGTGGGCGTGTGGTGCGCACACGGGGAGAGTCAGCCTGGCAGAGCTGCCCCGCTACCAGATTTACCCATGGAGGCAATTCGATACCAGTCGAGCCTCCAACAGGTTTTGCTTGTTTGCTATTGTTGACGGCATATAAATTAGTAAACAAATTCTAAAACGTATGCGGGAATGCAAAGGCCTTCAGACCCCGAAGAAAAAGAAGTGGGAGAGTGTGATTTCCCGCATATCACTGCTTGTTTCCCGTGAGATTTGTTGCTGGAATGAGGAAGGCATAGAGGGTCACGGAACAGAGTGAAGTCCGGGCACGAACCACCGTGCACGTGGACACTTGATCTACGGCAGAGTGCAGGTGTTCGGATGGGGATGCGTCTGTTTCTCCCGTATTCAAAAAAAAGAGCTTTTCCTGGTTTCCTACTAAACACAAAATGTAATTCCGGTGGATTATCATTCTAAATGTGAAAGGTAAAATGAGAATCTGGGGGAATCTCCATTTCGGGGTAGCACTAAGCCGCCGTGGCACTCCTGAGGACAATGAGGAGCACAAAACATTAGTCTGTAGGATGGAGCAGGATCGAGTGCAGTGGAAGCAGGAGTTCTGGGGGCCCGGGCTGACACTCCAGAGACCTCTCATGGGCGGGTCTGCTTGCCAGTTCGGCACACGAGGGAAAGGTGGAGGACTTGGGCGTTGCCTGTGCAGAAATGAAGGAAGCCGCTGGAGGGACTCAGGCTGGACACCTGACGCGGCAGCCCCAAGGGGCCTCTGAGGAGCAGAAGAGGGTTCTCTGTAGCTCCAGTCCGCAGCAGAGATTCCAAATGCCTTGTGCGCCCTGAGAAGGAGTGAATGAAATAGTAACAAAACAAAACGAACCCCAAATAACCTAGGCTCTTTAGGACAGGAATTCAGAAAACACAGGGAACTGTAAAGGAACAAAAGACACACTTGCGGGAAGCAGCAGGGGGCAGGCTGAGCCCTCAGCGGGAGCGGTGCCGCGGGAGGGGCCGGCCACCCACCCCAGACTCCAGCCCAGCACAAATCCCTCCAGGATGAGTGCAAAACAGATATCTTGTGAGAAAAAGGAAGAAAAGAGAACTCGCCGCAAGTAGAGCTTCATGAAAAGAAATACAGAAGGGAGTCCTCCAGGCAGGAGGAAAATGACCCCACAGGGAAATGGAAAAATGCAATGGAACCAGGGAAAGTCAAGAAAACTGACAGATGAGAGGAACCCACAAATCCACACTGGAGTATAAACTGAGTATTGATTGCAGCTACAAAATTCATATTGTCTTGTGTGAGTTCCAGTGCACTGAATTCAAGTTTCCATTTAATTTAAAAAAATTGAAAGGCCTACCAATGATCCCTCAGAAGCAGGAGGGAGGTAAACGGACGGGTGAAATTGAGAGGGAGGCAAACCATAAGAGACTCTTAGTCATAGGAGACAAATTAGGGTTGCTGGAGGGGGGTAGGTGGGGGGATGGGGTAACTGGGTGATGGGCATTCAGGAGGGCACGGGACGGAATGAGCCCTGGGTGTTGTATGTAACTGATGAATCTCTAATTTCTACTCCTGAAACTAATACTACACTATATGTTAATTAAATTGAATTTTAAATAAAAAATTAAAATTAAAATAAAAAATAACATCTTAATTAAAAAAAATTAAAATTGAAAAAATGATCCAGTGAGTAGGGGCATTTGCATGAATACCTTCCAAGCTATTTTCAGCAGGAAAACAGGACTCCATATAACTCAATATCTTTTAGATGTTTCAAATCACAGGATCTGACAGGATCATCTTTAAGAATGTAAAATATTAGGGGCGCCTGGGTGGCTCAGTTGGTTAAGCGACTGCCTTCGGCTCAGGTCATGATCCTGGAGTCCCGGGATCGAGTCCCGCATCGGGCTCCCTGCTCGGCAGGGAGTCTGCTTCTCCCTCTGACCCTCCTCCCCCTCATGCTCTCTGTCTCTCATTCTCTCTCTCGCAAATAAATAAAATCTTAAAAAAAAAAAAAAAGAATGTAAAATATTATTGTGACTTGGCAAGTGGATACCGGCATGAAGCACCCTCTCTTGGTTATTGCATGCGAGAATGGCTTTGTGGCTCAGATGGGCCCTGGACGAGTCAATAAAATAAAAATGTATCTTATCAGCCCAAATGCCTTAGTACGAGTAACGAACACAGAAAGGGCATTTTCCATGTGTCAGGTGCTGCTGTAAGCACTATGCATGTATGAGCTTTCTTGTTAAGCCACAGCGAGCTGGCCTTCTTGGCCAGTCTAAGACCCAGGTTCGACTCCCACAAGCTGCATGGCCCCAGGCCAGACTCACACTCTGCAGCCAGCAGCTCCATCGGTCCAGGGGGCTGGGTCCAGCGTCAGCAGAAGAGGGGTGGTGTGGAATGAACCAGGTCATGCATGTGGAAACTTCTGGCGCAGGCGGGACGGGCCTGGAAATCAGAGTCCCCACGGGTCCCCCCATGAGACCCATATGTCTGGGCAGGAAGAGCTGAGAACAGGGCGGGCTGCTTTGCTTCTGGCTTTGCCCATCTTTACAGATGCTCACCTACTGAGAAGTCCTGGCTGTCGGGCAACAGCGGGCAGACGCGGCCCCGTTTTATAGATTAGGAAGGACAGACTCTTCTCCAAGGTCATGAGCTCTCTGCAGACAATCAAAGGAGAAAAGCCTGTTTTTCTTCGCAGTGTACACCCCGTCCTCCCAAAATGCAATTGGAGTGATTTTAGTAGCAGTGGCAACGGGACATTTAGAGAACGGATCTGAGAGGACATACCTCATGTTTATAGGTTTTAAAAAGCATCCGAAGGACATTTACCCAAATGAGGTTATTAACACAACTTTTCTCGCTGTCAGATCCATTCATTGGCTCCTCTTTCTTTTCTTCATTTTCTTGGCCAATGGGAACATTAAAAGATTTGCTTAGTAAACTAATCCTTTAAGTTCGCAGAGAAGTACAAGTTGAGAGCTCGCATTGCCTCTTCCCTAATCTTTTTAGCTTAGCGAGAAAATTTACTGTGGTCCTCCCCGTTTTTCCTTTCACAGACCATTGGTGACACATCATAGGGGATAATAAGTGAGAAAATGAAATTCTCTCTCCCTTTCAGAGATACACATGCACATCATTCAAGCCCCTGGCACTTTTATCCTTCCTTTCTCTCTAGCTTTCCCTGAGCATTCTGCACGTCCAGCTGCACCTTGGAAAGAGAAACGCCGGGGCGGTGTGTGACCATATTGCCCATCCGTTTTTAAGTGCATTTCCAAAGTAATCTCACCATTACTGGTTATACCACGATAGGTAATCTCCTTTCCCGAGTGGTTGGCGTGCAGGCCTGAAGAATGACTTTTTATAGCCAGGCCCCAAAGGTTGTTACATTTTCTCGAAAGGTGAACAAGGGAAATGGTTTTCAAATCAAAGGCAGACAGTTATGTTATAGAACCTATTAGGAGGGAAAAATATGCACAGGAAAAGGTCTCAGGTGGGCCTTTGCAGTCATGTGTCTGGGATTCTTCAGGGTCTTCCAGGGTCCTCCAGAACTTTCCAGAACTCTCCAGGGCTCTTCAGAGTTTTCCAGAACTCTCCAGACCTCTCCAGGGTCCTCCAGGAATCTCCAGGGTTCTCCAGAACTCCCCAGGATTCTCCAGGGCCCTCCAGAACTCTCCAGAACTCTCCAGGGTCCTTCAGAACTCTCCTGGGCTCTCCAGAGTCTTCCAGAACTCTCCATAACTCTCTAGGATTCTCCAGGGCCGTCCAGAACTCTCCGGGGCTCTCCAGAACTCTCCAGAACTCTCCACGGCACCGTGAGGAGGCCCTGCTCCTCCCTGCTGGCCAGGAATCACTCAGCTCTCTCCCCGTCTTCTCTGCCTGCACTCCTGCTTCGGACAAGGAAATGGCAGTCGGGCCCCTGCTGACGGCCGAGAGGAGCCATGGGGCAGGACGGGCTGCAAGTCTCCGGGATCTGGATTGCTAATGGATTCCAATTCCTTCCATTCCTACCAATACTGATAGGACTGTTTCCATGTCTCTGGGGCATTCTGGGCTTCTGCGGCCATCAGGGAAGGATGCCTTCTTCCCTTCCACCTGCCCCTGCCTCCAAATAACCCTTGCAGGTTATTTCTAGCCCTGGTGTGTTTCCTCCCTAACAATTATCCCAAATGAGGGCTAGCTTTCTGCACCATCCCTGTGACTAGTCTCCTCTCTTCCACCCAGTTCTCTGATCTGTTCTTTCCTGAAGGGAGTCAGGGGTCTTTTTAAATTGCAAAATGGACACCGTCACCTTGAGTGTTCCCTATTCCTCAGATAAAGTCCTGGATCAAGGCTCCCAAGGTCTTTGGTGGCCTGTCCCCCTCACACCTCCTCACCCCCCACGGGGGTACCTACCGCAGGAGCCCCATGCCCTGTCCACATGCACTCGAGGTTCCCATGTTTGCTGCATAAGCCTCTCGGGGTGGCCGTAATGAAATTCCTAACAGAGTCCAGGACATTGAGATGTTTCTCAGTAGGTACTTGATGACCAGCCGAGCGTGAGGCATGCAGTGGGGAAGGGACACAGGGCTCAGCAGTGAGGCACTGAGACATGGGATCTCGCCACATGCACATGGATCCCGGGTAGGCCTACTGAGCCGCATGTGCTTCTGGGGTCAGCCGAGGATGGTCAGACAATGGGACAGAAGGAAGCTTCGAGGCTTCATCTGGTGGAGGGGTGGGGGTATGGCGGGGAAGCTGGGGTAGGGACACAGGTCAGACGTCTGCACCCCTTCCTTGTGGCTCTGTGTGAGTCCTGGTGCTTGGAGGAACTTACGGTCCTGTCAATGCTTCACTGGACAAAGGGCCACCTGCTGACGCACCTCGTCCCCAGCAGAATCCCCAGAGAAGGCTCCACCGGGTTAGGCTTTTCCAAAGCCGTTTCTCAACACCCATGCTGTCTGGATTGCTGTTCTCAGACCCTGCGGACGTGGGAAAGGCCCGTCAAAGCAGGTCCCAGTGAGCTCGGTTCGTCCTGTCTGGGGTTCGCTCTGATGTGGTGTCTCCGGGTGGGGCGTCCGTGTGTCCATCCACACCCGAATGTCAGTCACTAGAGAAGAACTCAGTCAACAGAGGCCAAGCCTCCCTGCAGAGGGCGTCCTGGCTGCACGACACACGAGACCGGGGGCTGCTATGGCCCCCTTACCACGTCTGGCCGGTGTGTGCTTCCCTAAGGCCCACAGGGAAGAACCATCTTTATGGCTTGGCTTTTTATTTATTTTATTTTTTTAGCAAATTCACATTGTCAACAGCAGTGTTAGAGTGCCCATCTCCTGGGCACTTTGCCTGTATGGGATAGTATATTGTAAAAATTGCCTAAATATAACTTTATATTTTGTTATCATTAAATATGTAAGTCAGTAAATGTATACAGGTACCAACATGAGATTTTTTAAATGAAATATATTTATAAAATCAAATAACTAATGGAGATTTCAGAAAACATGCAGAACACAACTTCAGAAAATCCCATAGTAATGAACTAAAAGATCACGGTGATGTGGGAAGCAGGGTATGTTTTTAAATCATTGAAATTCTGGAAGAAGAGCAGCTGTTTGCTGACGCATGAAGAGCCTGTGACATCTGAGTCACAGTGTCCACATGTGGGGGGCACTAACGCCCGGGGTGCCCGCGTGCTCACCGGATGGCGTGGGTTGCCTCTGCCTGGTGCTGGAGACCCTCTGCCCCACGAAGCTGGGAATATTTACTGTCTGGCGCTTTATTGGGCAGGTTCGTTGACCTCTGCTCCCAGAGCTGGGCACGCGGACACGGAGCTGGACACGCGGACACGGAGCTGGGCCCCAGGGTGCCACCTTGCCAGCTGCTGTCAACTCCCGTTGCTGCGGGAGATCCCGCACTAGCTCCTGTCTCATCTTCCTCCCCGATGCTGGGGACTCTTGCACATGTGTGGGGCTTCCTGTAAAGACGTTAACTCATTCGACAAAGCAGGAAAGAATGTCCAATGGAACAAAGACAGTCTCTTCAACAAATGGTGTTGGGAAAATTGGATAGCCACATGCAGAAGAATGAAACTGGACCATT
>NC_138374.1:1474962-1518707 GCF_054177405.1 Leptonychotes weddellii
GGCGTCTGTGCCGTACTTTAGGGCATTTTTACAGCAATGCTGGCCCCTGGGAAGTTAACGCTTGAAGCAATGCGAGTATCGTAGGAATAATACAGCGAAAGCTTGGTTTTCTTCTTCTTGTGCTCGGCAGGGCTGGGGTCGGGGGTTGGGGGCACGGCTCTTGGGAGCATCTCATCCGGGGCCGCTGCCCACGAGGGGATCGCTCATCCACGTGACGCTGCTGTCTGAGCATCGTGTCGAGTGCAGGGCTCAGTTAGCCGTTTATCGGGGTGCACAAGTTAAGATCTGAAAAACGGCCGCTGTCCTCGGCAGCTTCCCGAGGTCGGTGACAGGTCAACCGCCTGTCTCCCCCGGCAACTCAGTGTCACGGCTCTGCTAGCCGAGGCGGCCACCCTGGGGAGGCCAGGCGCAGGGCCGAACGTGTCGGCTGCACCGGGGAACCCAGCCCCAGCGCTGTATCAGATACACGGCCCCCCACAACAAACACCACAACTTGGTGGCTGGCAAGAACGGAGATTTACTGTCTCTCAGTCTGGAGGCCAGACGCTCCGAGTCCTGGCTGGGCAGCTTCGGTTCCCACCTGAGGCGCAGCGTCCTCTGTCCCTTGGCGGCTGGTTGTTGGCAGTCCTCGGGGTCCCCTGGCTTGTGGACACATCACCCCATTCTCCAATGGTGTTCACGTGATGTGTGCGTCTCTGTGTCCAAACCTCGTCTTCTTAGAAGGACACTGGTCATTGGATATAGGGCCCACCCTAATCCGGCACGACCTCATTTGAACCTGATTATATCTGCCAGATTCTATTTCCAGATGAAGTCACATTCACAGGTGCTAGGGGTCAGGGGGACATGATTCAACCTGTCTGTTGGGGGACACAATTCAGTCCATGAGTGACCTTTTCACTCACGCCATCTACGTGGAGGGTCTCCCCCATTTTGTCTGTGGTCCAGCGGGTGCCTAGATGACGGGAACAAAGCTGGCCCTCCCTGCTCGTCTTTCCTCCCTGCGGTCTTCCCAGCGGTGGTGCTGAACGTCACCGACAGTCTCTGACCCCTCGTCTGACCCTCTCCGCGGCCAGGTGGATAGACGCAACAGGGACTGGACCCCCCGGGGAAGCCCACGCCCGGAGCTTCAGAGGCTGGTTTGCTACTACACCGCTCTGCACCCCGTGTGCGCAGGTTTGGGGCTGGAACCGGGGAACGTAAGGCTCCTTCTGCCACAGCATGGGGTCCCCGAGGAGGACGGTTCCTTTGAGCACACTTCCCATTTCTGAGTTTCCACCTCCTGCCGACTGCTGGTCATGAGTCTTCTCTCCAGACACGGTACTAACCAGAGAAAGTAATAAACCCGATTCACACTTGGGAAAACGGGCTGCATCTCTATTTTGTAATTGCCCTAAAGTTGTGGGCCTGGTTCAAACATCTCCCGTGATGGGCACAATCTTAGCAAGCAACAGAAACAGCCTCTCGTCAGGCTACCACACTGACCTCGAATCTGCTTTGCTGGGCCTCCGTCAGCGAGTGGTGGGGCACGAAGGGCCCAGGACAGTGCTCGTCTGCAGGGGGAGCCCGCAGTCCTGGGGCCCAGCCCGGGGTGCCGTCCCGGGGTCTCTGAGGCCCCCGGGCGTCTGCACCTTTGCAGACTGGTCCTGGTTGCAGACAGTCTTCCAAGAGGGTCACCCTCAGGTGGGGCCCCTTGCCTGCTGTAGGCAGCCCCGTCCTCCGCAGCCCGTCACTGGCTGAGGCTTCCACACTGTTCTGGTAATTAGCGTAGCAGCTCTGAGTATCATTGAGCTAAACATTTTCAAAGTGCTCTGTTATTATGGATGAATTTTACAGAAAGCTGGGTAGCTCTTATCACAAACTGATGTACTTGTCACCTGCATTTTCATAATTACTGTGATTTAATAGGAACCGTTGCAACGCGATGTAAGTGTGAATAGCCGTGGAATGACTGTGATCCCCTTAGGTGAGGGAAGTATAATGGGTTTGCAGAGATAGCTCATCTGGCCCGAATCCCCACCTAGAGGCAGGAGATAAATCAGATTATGTGTGTACAGAGATTCCTAAGGGGGTGTCTCTTTTCTGTAGCTAGTTTCAGTCTGAGTGTTTACAAAGCTTAGGGTGAATTCAGTAACCACTTCTCTGCATTTGAGAAAACACAGAGATGAAGTGAGCGGGCTCCTTCAGAGGAGCAACACAAACCACGTTCCTCTCCGTGATGCCCACAGTTCCGTGAGCCTCTTTGGGCCTGTTATCTTCTTGGGATCCCACGTCCCTCCTACCAGAGTGCTCACTCCTATGTCCTTGCTCCAGAGAAGGAAGACAGAGGCACAGGGGTCTGCCACTGGCTCTGCAGGGAACAGGACTGCCCTTGGCAGACCTGCTTCGGGTACTGTGGTCCTGGACCTCTCAGATGCCACCTCCCCAAGCCTCAGCCAGCTCAACCCCTGCTTCCCATTTTACTCATGAAATACGATGTCCCTGCCTTAACAAGTGGGCCACAGGCACATCACCTCGTCCTCCGGGGCTCCAATCCGTCCTCTCTGCCTTCGTGGAGCCCCCTGGGCTGCCTGGGCCTCCCCCACTGCACTTGGAGCTAATTCCTGGCTGCTGGCCCTGGTCTCCTCCAGCTGTTCATTTGCTGGGAAGGTCCCCCCAAAAGGGGCGAAGGACACAGCATCCTGGGAAGGGGCTTCCTCTGCGCCGAGCCATGCAGGATGCCGCTAGAGATCCAACCCTAACGTGCCCGTCGG
Source organism: Leptonychotes weddellii (assembly GCF_054177405.1). Classification (NCBI taxonomy): domain Eukaryota; kingdom Metazoa; phylum Chordata; class Mammalia; order Carnivora; family Phocidae; genus Leptonychotes; species Leptonychotes weddellii. The sequence continues at coordinate 1,477,716 of NC_138374.1, forward strand.
AACGCTGCCGTGCTCAGGTGGTCGGCCTCGGACGGTGCCGCTCCAGGTCAGCTGCCTGGAAGGTGTCCGCCACGTCCCCTATCCTGATGGGGACCCCACCGGGGCTCCTACTGCCCCGCACGCTCTGTCCCTGGGGCCCCACCACAGCAGTCGTGGTGCCCAGGCAGCGCTCTGCCCCTCGCGGGGCTCCTCCAGTGCCCGGAGAGATGCCTCGTGGGCCTGACCTCCGAGGGCCCCGTGGAAGCGTCGGCCAGCAGCAGGTGCTCAGGACTCTGGGCGTGGTGCCCTGCGTCAGGCCCGGGTCCGAGGCTTTACCCCCTATCTGTTGGCCAGAGACGGGATCTCCAGACTTCAGTCCCCTTGGGGTTAGTGAGAGGAAGGATACCCGCTTTCCGGGTTGTACTGGGACCGATGGGGATGGCGCTGTTGGCTGCATTCTCGTGTGGTCTGCTTTGTGGTGCGCGCCCCTGGGCTGAAGGCCCCCTTTCCAGGCACAGCTGAGTCTCTTGATTTGTGAACGTTCTGTTCTGCAGTCACCACACACACTGAACCATTGCTCCCGGGGAGACACAGGGTTCGGGTCCCGTGGGCCTCGGTTCCCGGCATGTTTCTCGGTACAGAACCTGGCTGCATGTGTGCTGTCCGAAGACACCTCGTTTAACGCGTGTGGTGCGTTCGTTCACATCGAGCCCACAGCCAACGGCACCATGACTCGTGCCCGAGGAAGCCTATGGAACACTCTTGTCCCCTCCATAAGGCGCACACACCTCAGCCCTCTTGCCCACGGGAGCCCTGGCCAGCATGTCAGCACTGTGCTTGGGGGCCGTCGAAACAGCAAAATCACCAGGAAAAGCACAAAGATGTGAAAAGTGGCACTCGACAGACTTGCTTATAGTCTCAGAGCTGAGATAGGAAGGTGGCCTGTCGCGTGTCTGACCTCAGCCGGGAGCGCGCACATCGGACTGTTCAAATCGCTCACGACCCTGAGCACGTCCGAATGACTGCAAACGCAACACAAATATTGATTTGGGGGGGTCACAAGTAAATTGTAATGAGTGGGTGAATTCACGAATGTGGATAGCGACCCTATCCACCTTGTGTTCCCAAATACCCATGACTCTCTCCCAAAGTGTCCCAGCTAACGTGCTCCCCACCTGAACCCGCCTTGTCCCACCGGGGACCCTGCATCCTTCCTGCGCTCTCTCGCTGATTCATCGCGCTCTCCCACGCACTGCCCACAAGCGTCCCTCCTGGAGGCTTTGCCAGGTCGGAGGACGAGGTGTGAGACAGAATTCGGGGTCTGGACAGGAGCATGCCATCGTGTAGGTGCATGGCCCTGGGCCACTCCTTCCGGGCTCTGGTCCTCTGTCTCCTCCCCTGTGCTGCTCTGCTCGGTCCACAAGGAGGAGAGGTGAAATGAGGTGATGCGGGGGGCGGGCAGAACCTAGCACATAGTGCTTGGCGCTGCGACGCGGAGGCCTTGCTTCTCTTGCCAGAGACGGCATGCCTCTTGTCTCTGCGTGCTCCGTTCCCGTGCATCTTCTCCTGCCCCCGCGGTCCTGCTGGAGGGACTGAGCTCCCAGACATTCCCTGTCCTGCCACGGCGGGGCCTTCCCACAGAGCAGATGGGGGAGAGTCACAGGTCTGTGTCGCCCCACCCAGAGTCTGTGGGTTCCCCTGTGGCCACCCTGGGCCCCTTTCTCTGTCCATTCCCAGCTTCTCACCTGGGACTCCCTCGTGGGGAGATTGAACTGTTCTCTGCTCCTTGAAGAAATAACATTTATATCTGTTTAGATGCTCCTGACAAATAAGGCTTCTGATGTATAAAATGTTTTCATGTTACTTATTGCCGTTTCTAAGAAGAAAATCTGAATTTAGATCTAAGCCATCAATATTGGTTAGTATTTACAACCCTACACATTAATGTGTAATTCTGAACTACCCATCTCCATTTGTCTGGCCCTTTTCTGTATCCCTGTAAACGGAGCCATATTTCAGGCGAGTTACGAGCTGGGGCAGCCGTGAGTCTCACTCTGTTATGGCCTCTGACCAGGCCTCTGACCCGTCGGCTCACGGGGTACAGACGTCCCCCCACAGAAGGCTGGTTGGAACCAAACGACTCCCCCATGATTGACAGTGAGGCTCACTGGAGGCCGGGAAGAAAGGTGGTATACTTTGGTGCCTAATGCATGTGCCAACAGAGACTGAAGGGAGTTCCTGGGTGACGTGGTAGCTCCAGACGACTTTTGCTGGGTGACCAAGAGGAGAAGCCACTGTGCACCTCCTCACCCAGGGGAGCCCTCTCGAGGAGGGGTGGCTGGTGAGGGGCTGTCATTACAGACCCCGGTCGCCATGCTCGGGCCGGTGGTAGCTTCTCTGTTGGGGCCCCACTAGTGGGCACTGGGTGGTCAGCTGTGTTACTTAGGTGACGTGGCGCGTGGCTCTCCTCCACTCAAGTGTTTGGAGGCCCGAGTCGGGAGCCGGCCCTGGAGCTGGCAGGGCTGGGGGTGTAGACTCCTCGCCCCACGTGCCAGGCTTGGCCAGGCGGGAGCCGCCAAGACCAGCCCTCACGGCAGGAAGGTCCCAGCAGCCACGTTCACGTGGTCAGCTCAAGATGCGGACCTCTGTCCCCCGCCCGCCGTCAGCTGCCAGGTGGGGCCGCCCAGGGCCCCCTTCCCTCCCGCTCACAGGCAGACTGGATTTCTCCTCCGGGTTCTTTGCCTCCAGGCTGTGCCGAGTACTCATTTTCCCTCGCTGCTGTTGTTTTGTCCTTAGTGACGACTTTGGGGTAAAGTACACAGCGTGACTGCCTCCCTTCCCGAGTCACTGACAGGCGACGTGGCAGACTCCCGTGGAGGGCTATTCCTCGGCCCCCGCGGAGCACTCTCGTGCCGCCAATGAGCTGCGGGAACAGGTAGAAGTTGTTCACTCCAAGTTCAGAGTCAGATCCTGCTCTATGGGACCCGAAAGGGATCTGGAATGGGCAGTTTTCCCCCGCCAGGTGCCACGGTGCCATAATGGCCAGAGAGCCAAAAATAGTCAAAATTAGGAGGAACATTTCGTTTTAAATGAGCGCTTTTTCATGCTCGAGCTCTTAGAAGCTGTTCTCCAGACACGTGGTGGCGTCCTGTCCCGAGACGGGGGCCTTGCTTGCTCTCGTCCATGGACGGAACACCACAGCCATCGGGATTGGGAGCAGGAGAGTCCCCGGCAGGCCCTCAGGTGAGTGACTTCAAGGCCGTGGGTCACAGACTGTGGAGGGGAGCCGTCCGTCCGGATCTGGTGATGTAGAGACAGCGGGACGCTTTCTGGAAGCTGGGTCTCAGGGCAGTTCGACGGCTACAGCCTGCTCCAAGTGGGGGAGCCGGGGGTCCCTGTTAGTCTGATTCGAGGGCTTGAAATTAACCTTCGGTGGGACAGAGGCTCGCCGTTCAAGGCGGCCAACCGGACCGGGTTACAACTCCCTCCACGGCCGTCACACGCCTCCTTCATTTTCTTTTTATTTTGCTTTGCTGGGTCCGGGACACAAGCCTTACGTCTGGCGGGAGGCGACCAGGAGGCACGGTTGCCCCTGAGGCCGGTGTTGCTGGTCCTCGAGGCGAGGGGGCCGAGCGAGAGTGTGCTCCTCCGCGCTGGTGTTCTTGAGCAGCCGGGCCCCTTCTGCAGGGGGAGGGAAGGCCAGCGCGCTCCCCCGAGCCTGGGCGTGGACTGTGGTTTTAGCCATTAGCCTCGGGTGGGCGTCTCTAAAACACCTTCCGTGTCATCGGAACAGTGCCTAGAACACGCCCGGAAGGGAGAACTCTCAAAAATGCGTGGAGCTTTCTGGTCAAGTGCCTGCTCCACCCATAAAAATAAGCCGTGTCTCCCTACGTGTCTCCGGGAGCCACGGGGGAGCTGAGCTGCACAGCAACGACACAAAATCGCTGCTGAGGGCCGACTCTCTAAATGTAATTGAGCACTATCCAAGTTGCAAATGACTTCAGTTTTCATGTAATTAATGCTGAACGGTTTCTCCTGGCAGTCGATGGCGTGTTTACAAGGACGGTCTACTAAAAATGTCATTGTTTCGTCAGCATGAAGCTTGCCGACGATCTGTTTATGGTTTATGACAACAGAGTACTCAGCAGCTCCTGTCACATCTGTACCATGTTCCTTAGGTTACAAGTGACTACCCCACCCTGTTAGCACCATTCAGAGTCAAGAACGAGCCTGTCTTTTGGCAAATCTGCCCGTTCTCAATGGAAGGGTTTGATATGGATTTAGTGGATCGTTAATGGCTGGGATAAATATTAGGAGGGACTGGAGATACGGGAATCATCTGCAGCCTGAACTGCCCCAGACTTACAAGAGATCAGCAAACACTGCCCTCGGCCCCGGGAGCGTCGAAGAGTTTACACAGGGAGATGGGAGGGTGGTGAAGAAATCAGGCAGGGGACGGTGTTTGGATCTGCATTGCTCTCAGGGTGAATAACTGAATGAACACACAGTACATGTGATGGGACAGGAAGCTACCCACTAGGACACAATTCGGGGCAGAAAGGTGTAAGTGGTGGGAGCACAGAGTACAGAAGGAGGACTCTAAGGGGGTAGATTCCCAATGAGTCCAAAGTCATCAGCTCCCTGGCTCCCTCTGCAGCATCGTGATCCCACACTGTTCCCCCCAAGCCAGCCCCTTTCCAGGGCATCCTCCACATACCCCAGGCCTCCTTGGTGCTTCTGGCTGTCTGTCCCATCCCATACTTGTCCAATGTCAGGGTACTTATGACCAGGTTCGCTCTATGAAGATGGCTTCTGTAGGTTTTTTTCAGACTTATTTTCAGGAAAAATCAAGTATTTATGATCAGTTCCTAATTACACAGAGTAAAGCACTGAAGTCATCATTGTGCTGTCGGTCAAGTCAGCCCCATACGAATATGCTACGGATGCAGGTAAAACAAAAACGCCTTCTGAGGGGGTTACCCAGGTTATTAAGGTTCTCGAGAGAAACACAACCAACAGAAAGAGATTTATTAGAAGGTTTGGTTCATGCAATTATGGAAGCCAGCAAGTCCCAAGATCTGCAGGGTGAGTCAGCAAGCTGGGGGCCCGGGAGCGCCACTGGGTTCGTTTCAATCCAAAAGCCACAGGCTCAGGACCCAGGAAGAGCCGATGTTTCAGTTCGAGTCTGAAGGAAGGAAAAAATCCACTGTCCCAGCTTGAACGCAGTCACGCAGGAAGAATTCTCTTACTCGAAGGAGGGTCAGCCTTTTTGTTCTATTCAGGCCTTCAACTGATTGGATGAGGCCTACCTGTATTAGGAAGGGCAATGTGCCTTATTTGGTCTACAAATTCAAATGTTAATCTCATCCAGAAACACCTAGACGGATGTTTGACCAAATATCTGGGCCCCCCTGTCCTAGTGAAGTTGACACATAAAATAATCCATCACATGACCAGCGAGCATCAGGACTCACTCCACGATGCATTGTTAGGGTTGACCACCTGAACTGCCCTAATCCTCAGCCCACTGAGGCTGTGGTTCAGGTTTCACATCAGCTGGTTCTTCCCTTCAGTCCAGTGGTGATTAGCTCACTGCCCCCCACCTTCCTCAGCACCCACGGGACTTCTCTCCTCTGCTCTGCCCGCACCGACTCTGCTCCATCCCAGCAGTTGACCTGGATGGACTTTTGCTCTGTCATCTCCCCTTGCACACACCTTAGCCTTGTTCTCAGCTGGGTGACCCAGTCGGCCAGGAGGGCATGTCCAAACCCAGGCTTCTCCAAGCAGAAGTGCAGAGTCCATGTCTGATCCATCTGAGTGCTCAGAGGACAGGGTCTGAAATGGAGACACAGCCCGACCAATAACCACAGACCCTTCCCCAGAAACACACACTGCTCCTTCCCTATTACACCAATAATCTCCTCTTAGTGTGGGGAATAGGGTTTCCCCCGCATTTGCTGGTGTGGGAGAACCCAAGAGCCATAACTAAGCGTATTCCCAGGACTGGGATGAACGGTGCTTCTTTGGAATTGTATTTTTTTAAATATTTAATATATTTATTATAAAGAAATGTGTTAATATCCTTTATATATTAAGAATTTTTATAATGAGGGGGTGCCTGGGTGGCTCGGTCGTTAAGCGGCTGCCTTCGGTTCAGGTCATGATCCCAGGGTCCTGGGATCAAGCCCCGCATCGGGCTCCCTGCTCAGCGGGAAGCCTGCTTCTCCCACTCCCACTCCCCCTGCTTGTGTTCCCTCTCTCGCTGTGTCTCTCTGTGAAAAACATAAGTAAAATCTTCAAAAAAAAAAAAAGAATTTTTATTATGAGAAAAACAAAAATAATCGCCAATAGGAAAATAAACAGCAAATGAGTGAAGAGGAATTGTATTTTTTTAAAAAGATTTTATTTATGTATTTGACACAGAGAAAGAGAGAGAGAGAGAGAGCATGAGCACAAGCAGGGGGAGCGGCAGGCAGAGGGAGAGGGAGAAGCAGGCTCCCCACTGAGCAGGAGCCTGATGCGGGGCTGGATCCCAGGACCCCGGGATCGTGACCTGAGCTGGAGGCAGAGGCTTAACTGACTGAGCCACCCAGGCATCCCTGGAACTGTATTTTTTCCCTCCTTACTCTTCCACCTGCTTTCCTCATGGCTTCTCATCAGCTTGAGGGGTTCAAAAGTGCCCGGGATTGCTGACTGGTCTTGTGGGCCCTTTCCCCAGGAAACCTGGTCTTTCTTGAGAGAGCCTTCAGGCCCGAGTCTACATTGGCTAGATTCTCCGTCCATAGGCAAGGCAGGGTTTTAGGCAGGTGGTCTTCCAATGCAACGCGAGATAGAAGAAAATTTGTTTTCATGTCAGAGCTGCTGTTTACACTGAAATGAGTTTTTCTTTTAGCTACCCTACATCAGCTTACTGTCAGGTTAGACTGGAGATTGGGGACATAGGGTTTGGAGGCCAGATTGGGATGGTCCTCCAAAGGGCTTTGCTAAGGGAACATTGATGTTGAGTTGATGGCCTCTAGTCGCATTTCATGTGTACGCTTGTTGCACTGCAAGATTAACAATTAAGCAAATTAAGTATCCTCTATGATGACATTTTAATTGTTTGCATTCTTCTTGCAAATGCAGAGGACAGTCCAATGTTGATGTGCTGCATCCATGAGGAGTACGGAAGTCGGCTTCCTATAGGCATGAATGCCTTACAAACAGTGTCCTGATGATCCTGCCCTAGAGAAGGACTGAGAAAGGTTTGAGTCTTACATTTGCATTTCAGACTGAGGGAAGTTGTTACTTGCTTCTCTTGATTTGGGGCACAGGCAAGATAAACGACCAAAAGAACAGTGTGCAGGTGGTCACTTGCTTGAGGTATCAGAGGTGGAGATGGAGAGGGTGGTGAGGAGGCCATGGCACCAAAGTGGGGGCCTTGTGGGCACAGGGCCCTGCTCTTGTGTCTGGACTCTAGAAGGACACACTCTGTTCTTTCTGGTGAGGCTTCAAGACCCATCAGGACCTTAGCTTCCCACTGAACAACTGCTGAAGTTGGGTCAGCAGTCCCTGAGCCGTTGCCTGGAGAAGACCCACCGCCCATGGTGAGCCACACCCATCCAGGGAGCATGCCCGGGGGTGTCAGCTTCCCCTCTGGGGACCAGCAGCAAGTGGTCGCTGGGTCCATGTCCTTTGTCAGGACAGCACCACAGCCTGGTGGTTGAGAGTACGGACAACAGAGCCCAAGTCTGCGTGTGTTCCTGGGGCCTCCCGCATCCTCACCTGTAGAGTGGGGTGACAGCTGTGTCTGGCTCGTGGGCTGTTACAAGGGTGGCCTGAGTCAATGTAGGACGAGTGCCTAGTGCATAAGCTCTGGCTTCTCTGTTCTTGGCTGCCGTACAGGCCCTAACAAGACGCACAGTCCCCCCAACAACAGGCTTACCCAGTGACACACCACAGCCGTGTGGAGGGGGCTTCAGACTGTAACTCACTCTTTAAGTCTCTGCTCATGACTCTTGTGAACATAGAGGCCACCTGGAACTTTAGGATTAAAATCAATGTAAATAAGTAATTAAGAAGTGGGCAGGGTGAGAAGAGTGGGTACCTGCACTGGTGGAGACCCTTGCTTGAGCCCGAGAGAAACATCCTCCCACTCAATCCACCCAGCAGGATGTTCTGCACAGTGGTGTTGAGTGCTCTATCCTCACGTGCTTCCTTCCAGCCGCATCTCTGGTTGGCCTTCAGATTTTCAAACATATTTATTCCATGCATAAATACAAAATGAGAATCAGCATAGCTAGCCCATCTTCAGCATCACCTCTGAGAGTTCTGCCCGCCTTCTGGACTCTGACCTTAGCACATGTTCTCATAGAATGTTGACCCCAGAACCTAGAAAAGAACTGCAAAAATGGGGATAGAAGGTAGGAGAGTCTTTTCTAATGACCCAACAGACTTGACAAATTTATCGAACTTAAAAAATACCAATCTCCATGGCAAAGTGACCCAAGAAAGCAAAGATTTGCAAATATGTGGCCAGAATATGTGCAGAAGCATGATGAGGGGATGATGAATGTGCATCCTATGGAAACTTGACCTGAGGCCAAGCCTCTGTAAGGGCAGATCCTTGCCCAGACCATGGCAAGGACATCCAAGCCCCAGAAATCACAGGGCCTCATTAACCAGGGCATTCTCTGAAAGCAGCATTTCTGCTCCCACAGTTCACTTCCTTCCCCTGGTGCAGGCAAAGATGTCACTGCAAGGTCGCATGTAGCTAGACCCTAGCTGATGGCCTTTAAATGTCAGCTACCAACAAGCCTGCAGTCGTGCCAGTCTCCTGATGGCTCCCTGTCCCCAGCAGATGGTTCCTTCCTTTCTACAACCAGTGGATGTCTCAGCATTGTGTCCCCAAGGTCTCCGCAGGCAAGCTTTCCCCAAGCTATTATCCGGGAAGAATTAACAATGCATTAAGATAACAAGATTTTTCTTAAATGTGAACATTAATTTAAGATAAGTTCACTGTGTTGGTGACTTAGGTGGTGACAAATTGGCCCTCCTTCCCCCTCTTTGGGCTGTGCAGATAATCTCTTTTATGCTCCCAGTTGGTTGTATTATTTTGGAAGACAAAGATAAGCTGCCTCTAATAAATTAGATCAAGCTCATCTTTGGAGAGTTTCTCTTTAAGTACGACTCTCTGTAGCCTCTTTAATATCATTAAATGTTTACATTTTAGCCATGTCCATTGACAGGATACAGGTGGTGTGAATCCACAGGAACGGAGGACTCACACCCAAATATTGTCCACACGGTAATATGCGTTCACAAGAGCAAATCTCCCCTGAATAATATTGCAAACTGACAGCACCCATCTAAGTGGAATGAGGACTTGAAGAGAAAAAGGTCAGGACATGCAGAATTTAGGTTAATTGATGGGCACAGTTTAATTTTAACTTTGGGGACTAAACATTTGTCAGTTATTTTCTAGGTCACAAACCGTCGTTGAGTGATACAAAAACAGAGATGCGAACCTTTGAATTCAAACATGTCAGCTGGGAATTTATAAGTTCAGTTTCTAGATAACTTGGAACAAGGGTCAAATGAGTGTCCCTGAGTTGTGGGCTTCCTCCTGGATGGAACTGGAGCCTCCCTGGGCCTCAGCTGCAGGCCGGGGTGCAAGGCCGGTGTGGCTCTCAGCAAACCTCATGTCCAGCTTGGTCAGCAATCCGGTGGGGCGACTGAAGAGGCAAGGAGTGGACTATGGGGTGAATCTGCATGCTGACTTGCTTCCTTGAAAACGTTTGTGTTCAGAGCCCTGCGTCTGGTGCATGTGCACACTGGCTCGTAAGCAAGTTCACTGGGAGCACTGCAGGAGCAGACTAGCTTCTGTGCACAGAGTCTTACCGAGTGAGCACCCAACTGCCTATCGTGGGATGCCAGAGCCCAAATGCCATCCCCACTTCCTTGTAATGTTACATCTCTCTGTGTTAAAAATGTTAGGTAGCACTAACTGAACTATAGTAGCTTAGCCTGAGATTTAAACTTGCATGAGGTACAACCTCTCGGCTCTTTGAGGTTAAATGGTTGTCACAGAGCTCAGTGCGGGAGTTAGGAAACATCTGCTGTGGACGTTTGCTTTTCTGTCTGTCCAGCAGTGGCTTCCTGTCCCTTACTACTGTAGGTGTCCTCAGCTTGGACCCTGCCCAGCTCAGGTGCTCAAGCAAATGGTAACATGATTGGCATTTACACTGTAAAATGTACTGGGACACAGAGGATGGGGACTTCTCTGGGGTGAGGCTGAGTGCAGGGTGTCAGCATCAGAGACTCACCTAGAAATGCCCTGAAATACAAGTTTTCTGGACTGAGCCAGCTCCAAACCAAAATGGGCCCTACTGAACTGTTTTGCACTAAGACTGGTTTTGAGGATCCTGCGTGAACTCTGAACATCATGGAAGTTCATCCACCCAACCACCCATTCATCCATGCATCCATCCAACCATCCACCCATCCATCCATGCATCCATCCAACCATCCACTCATCCATCCATGCATCCATCCCAGCATCCACCCACCCATCCATGCATCCATCCAACCATCTGTCCATCCATCCATGCATCCATTCACCTATCCATCCATACATCCATCCAACCATCTGTCCATCCATCCATGCATCCATTCACCTATCCGTCCATACATCCATCCAACCATCTGTGCATCCATCCATGCATCCATCCAACCATCCACCCATCCATCCATGCATCCATCCAACCATCTGTCCATCCATCCACCCATCCATCCACACATCCATCCAACCATCTGTCTATCCAACAATTCATTAACTTACTTAACCCAAAGTATGTTTTAGCAGCTCCACAGGCCAGTCCTTGTGCTACATACTGGGGTTACAATAGTGAGAAATAACATAGTCCATGCTCTCTAGAGCTTACAATGCAGTAAAATACCATGTGGTCAGCTGACTAATGGCCCCCCAATGATGTCCACGCCCTGCTCCCTGGAACCCGTGAATATGCCACCTTACACAGAAAAGAGGACTTTCCAGATGTGATTCAGTTAAGGATCTTAACTGAGGAGATTATCCTGGATGATCCAGGTAGGACTGATATCATCACAAGAGTCCTCAAAGGAGGGAAGCTGAAGGTCACAGTCATGGAAGGTGATGGGGTGAGAGGTCAGAGAGGGACTGGAAGGTGTTGCGTGCCTGGCCACGAGGGTGGGGAAGGGGTCATTAGCCAGGGGTCAAGTGCCTCTAGAATCTGGAAAAGTCAAGTTTTTTCCCTGAAGCCTCCAGAAATAACCCTGCCAGCACCCTGACTTCTGCCCAGTGGACGGATTCCGGACTTCTGACCTTCAGAAGTTGAAGAGGATGAATTCGTATCTCTAAGCTTGTGCTATAGCCATGGAAGCAAATACACAGGCATGGCAGGCAGTCCAGGTTCCTCCAGGATTTCATGGGGGATCCTTCCTCTGGGCCACTGCAGAGGTGCAGTCAGGGAAGACTTCCAGAAGGAAGCAACAACTGAGTTGAGATTTTCAAGATGGGTGGTGGGCGAGATGAGAAGCTCCCAGGCGCAGGGAGAGGGGAGTGAGAAGGCCGAGGGCAGAGCGCGCCCAGCCTGTCTTGAGACTGGACAGTAGCCAAGGAGGCCAGGGCAGAGGCTAGGAGGTCACGGCCTGAGGCCTCGGGGACAGGCCTGCGGAGCCCTGAGAGGAGCTGTGATGGGCTTGGCGTGCTGGGCCAGAAGTTTCTCAGCGTTTGTGTCTGTATTTCATGAACAGGCTCCCTTGGGCATAGGAAGCCAGGAGAACTGGATTAGTAATACCCCAAGGACCTAGGATAACCTACAGAAATGCCTTCCCACGGACACTTCACAGTAAGAAGGGAGTCAGTCAAGGGGACAGTCTCACATTCCAACCGAGTGTCAGCTCTTTCCTTCTGTCGTTCACACACTAAATCAGCTTCACATGCAGTACTCGGTTGGTAACTTTCCATTTCAGAGCCGTGAACGCTCGGGCTGAGAAAATCAGGCCGCCCAGAGGAGCCCCTCCGCTGTTCCCATTTCTTCCATCCTTCCCCAGGGACCGTGTCGCAACCCCCGCCCTCCACCCCCTCCTGGGCCTCATTCTACAAAAAGGGAGGCTTCTGGCTAAACATGCTGGGACATTCCAGGCGTGGGCTTCGTCTCCAACCTGCAGGCAGGTCCTGGCAACTCTGAGCACAGTGGCTCTGTTGGTGAGGAGGAGCGTGAAGCTCAGAGTTGTGTGGTGGACCCGAAGGGATGTTCCCAGGAAAGAAGAGCACAGCTGCTCCAGCAGCCGAGGCTCTGGGAGATGATGTTGCAGGTTGGAGCCCACTCATTACAAAGGAAGGGAGGCGGGTACTGGGCCGCTGCAGTCCAGCCAGCATTGAGTGGAGGGGCTCTGAGGCTGTCAGGACAGGCCCAGACTTGGGCGTGGGTTCCAACGTCCCCAAACTAACAGCCAAATAGTAGAGTTCAACAACTCCTGTGCAGGCGCGGAGCAGAGTGACTGAGAAAGCGCGTGCATGCACCAAGTCTTCACCCGAACCTGCGGGAGGGTCCCAGAGTCCCCCCTTCAGAACATCAGCACAGAGAAGACTGCGTGACCAAGTCAGATCCATGTTTTGCACGATGAGCTCCCCGAGACGTGGGTAGCAGCTTTTGAAAGTGATTACAGTGGAATCCAGAGATCTGCAGGTGACTGGATTAGTTTATCTTGTGAATCTGACCTCTAAACTCCCTGCCTTGGGCAGGCCAGAATAGGGGGGCAGCAGGACCCACTTAGGGGTGACCCGGCTCCTGGAACGAGTGCGCCAACTCAGGGTGCTGTGCTCAGTAAGCTGTCCGACACAGCACGATGCCTGAGCTTGCAATTAGCATCATCTGCCTCCATCTACTGCCTTTTTTTATCACTCACTGTGCTTATGAATTGTCCAGATTCGATCAGATTTATCGTCGATAATTTGCTGGTGTATTGCTTCATGAAGGAGAGAAATTCCATCAGATCTGGGATCTTAGCTTCCTAGGAGTGAACTCTGAGGAACCATGGCAATCCACAGTGAGGGCTCTCGTTGGTGAGATTGCAGAACTCACTTCTTAGTGAGTATCCTGAGGTTTAAAGATTCTCAGCTATCTTCAGATTATCTTAAAGGGTATGCATGCCCTTCAAGGCCATTGCCTCAAACCTTCGGGCAGCAATATCCGTGTGTCTGCTCATTGTGATGAATATGCTCTCTTCGTGGAGGCGCTAATGGCCTCGTTCCATCTCGTGAAGACAGCCTGGTAAATGAGTGTGCTGTAGGGATGGGATGAGCCAAGGAGCACGGGGATAGAGTTGGCTGTGGTCCGATGTTTTACAAATATGGCTTGAAGTATGAATCGAGGGGTCCTGTCCCTTGTTCCGCGTAATTTATTAGGATGCAAGTAGATCAACGAAGTTGATAATTATTATTTGCGAAGGTCTTTTTCACATAAAGCTGAGTCAGCAAACATGATTGAGATGAGAGGCCCGGAGCCCCTAGTGCACAGCTAAACATCCTGCTTGAAAGAACAAAACCAAATAATAATGCATAGCATTGACTTAGCTTTGGAGAACATTCTTTCTTTACCTAAAAAGTTCTCCCTAATGTCAAGAATTTGGTAATAGGAATTGGAAGGTGGTCTCCGAGTTCCCCAATGTGGACACCTAGCCAATGCTTCAGGTGGCTAATAGCTGTCGCTGTAGCTTTAAGAGGAATTAATGCCCATGTCTTTGAGTGAGGGCCCTTGGCCATTAGAATAAGCTCAGGGTTTCTCTAACGGAGAATTTTGTAGTTTTAACAAAGTGAACAATTTACTTTGCTGTCTACTGGTGCAACATTTCTTGAAGGTACTTTGGGGATGGTAGGGAATTGAATATGGGATGTAAAATGCTAGTCCCCTAGGTTCGTTCAGCGTATTAGAACTCATAAGGAGCTTGTACCCCCATCACCTGATTCCATTCCCACACCGTGGGTGCCCATCACAGGCCCATTGTTCCTGGGAGATAGAGATTGTCGCTGACTCAAAGCTGAAGCCCAGGTGGTAGAGCACGCTCCTAAGAACCCAGACAACACTGGAGCACACATTATGGGGGGCAAGGCCTACAGAGCCAAGGACACGCAGGTGGTCAGAGGTCCAGGCTGGGATCTCCCAAGGCTCCGGGGGCAGGAGATGGATGAGGGAGTGAGTGCACCAGCCAGGGTGGGGAGTTGAGTGTGCCCTTCCGTGTGCTGCCCATCTGAGCTCATTTCCCAGGCAAGAGACAACCCAGGGCTGGGCACCTGGACCCACAAGACTTTCCTTGTGCCAGAGCCAGCTCTGAGCATGGAGCCTCTCCACTGTCCCTTCTGCTAATGCCGATTGGACAGTGTGGGGAGTGCAGCCCAGAAGGGCCAGTGGCCAGAGAAGTGACCATTCTAATGAGCAATGGTTTGGCAAGTTTGCTTGACCATCAGGAGTGCTGATCTGGTTGGGGGTGGAGGTGATGCTAAAGAGGGCTCTCTCCATACGGGAGGCCCTGTGGCCAGTGCACAAGGTGGGCAACCACACCAAGGAGACCCCCAGAGAGCCCAGGGGACACTCATTCCTGGAGACAGTGCTCCCCAGTGATATTGGCGCAAAGCCAAACTGTGCAATGCTCCAGTTCATGTGACTTTATTGAGCTACTCGAAGAATAAGAAACCACGTCCAAAACAAACACCTCACTTTCCAGAGACTTCCAAGTAGTGCCAGAAACTAACGGCACAGAATTAACATCATCTGGTCAATGCCTGATCTGAGAGCCGCCCGTGTAGGTGTTGGGTATGACACTGAGCGCTCGGAGTTGGGATGAAGCTTTAACTTGGAGAGATGCGATGATGTATTATCCTAGAACCCCCTGAAGCTCAGTCCCAAGTATAAAGGGCAATGCCTGGATTGCCCTGCTCCTGCTGGCAACACTGAGGACGACACGATCAGGCTGGCTGTGTCACAGATCACTGCACTCCCCGACCGCTGGTGGGCTGCAGAGATGGGTGAGTGAGATGTCCCATGGGCAGGTTACACGGATGTTTGTGAGTGTGAGTGGTCCATGCTCGGTACAGAGCAGCGGGTCTGGTACGAATGAGGAGCAGGTGCGTGCAGGGGCTGCATTCCTACCTGGATGCCTTTTGTTGGGGATCCTTCCAAATGCCCTGGGTGTACGATGCAATTTTAGTATAATTAAAACTCGAATTACTCAAATTATATAATTAATTACATTCCGCTTCAATCATAATTTCTAATTGATTCCAGTTGCTAGCTCTGCACCTGGAGACCTCGGTGACACCAGGATCAGCGAGCAGGTGGCCCAGTCCTGCTTCATCCTCACTCACATTCAATAATCGCTTAGGAAAATGACTCATGGCGGGTCGCAGTGAGTCCACTTGCCGTGCACCTGTGCCCGAGCTCTGGAGCACATGGTGGGGCACGTGCCGGGTGTTGAAAAATCAAAGACCAGCCAGAAGCCCAAAAGGAAGGATCGGTTTAGGCTCCTGAGAGTCTGAGAAGAGCCCCGTGGGGTGTCAAAGGAGGCAAAGGACCCTTGTGGTTACAGAGAACTGGACTCAAACCCAGTTCAGGAAGCACATACTGGATGTCTACACCTGCTGGATTCACCTCCTTCAAGACGAGCCCCACACCCTACGCCAGAACTCAGGAGATTGAGAAGAAGGAGAGAACCAATAGTGAAGACATTAGAGGCTTGCCAAACCCACAGAAACTTGCAATTGTATGTGGCCTCACAGCTTCTGGAACAATTTCCAAACCCCTACCAGACCCATCGCATTACCTTAGCAAATGAGAAAACTAGTGTAAGTGCCACATGGAAAACAGAGCGCTGTGGGCGCCGTGGTCCAAACCTTCTTCATGAGCACAGCGGGCTCTGCTTATGTCTAGACTATTCTGATGCCCAGCTTTTGCAAATAAGCCCATATAGCAGCACTTTTGTAAAGCCCACGGCCCTGGGTAGACCTCCTGGTGGCATCACATGGCTGCCACATGCCCTGTGATGTCACAAGGCCACGTCAGAGCACACAAAAAATAGATCATTTTAAAAAGGGTTAATATAATCATAGCAAAGATAGCCACCTGTTTTTTGTGTTTTTTTTTTTTTTTTTCCATTTGAAGGAAAAAGACAAGAATAAGATAAGGATTTATTTTTACTTACGGGTCAAAAACCATGTTTGACATGAAGCAATCTGTTTGGCTGGGTCTTCAGTCCTTGAGAACACCTGCGCACGTGTGTATAATGTGTGTGTCCACGTGTCCGTGTCTGCGTTTGGACTTCTCAGATTGTCAGAGAATGAAAGAGAAATGCCCAGCCAGCCTCCTGGCCCATGGGGTGAGCTCCAGCCAGAGCTGCAGAGAAGGTGAGTGGTTGTGGCGTGTGCCGGACCCTGGGTCCCCTGCAGGTCAAGTCGCCTACAGAGCGCCCGGCCCAGCGATGAGCTGCCAGAGCGAAGTTGTTAGGCAGGGTTTACGCGGACAAATCCTGTACACTTGTTACCGCTAGCCGATAGTCATACAATTAGGGGGATGCTGAAGACCTCAGTAGAGTCCCGGGCTGAAGGCTCATCGGTTCAAAAATCTCTGCTCACCTCTTCTGTGGGGTCTGTGCGGAAGCACATGAATCTTCGTGCCAGGCAAGTTTGCACGGAAGCAGAATTTAACCGAATATAAAAATATGCAGCTGGATGGAGGCTGATAACGTTTGGTTATGAATAACATTAGCTAATGACTCCAGCTGGAGAGTGTTATCCTTCTCTCCCCTTTACCTCAGAGATTATTAAACAGATAAAATGAATTTTTCAATACCTTTTAATAGTTATACATTATTCTAAGCTTTCAATTTATGTGCCTTTCTTTTCCCTTCATGTTTATTTATATCTGACTATTTCCCCTCAAATCCAATACACCTTTTACTCAAATGGCTTATTCTTCAGCAGGATCCTGTTGGAGGCTTAGACATACAATATCTAGAGCAAACGTCTCAGACTTTCCAGGAAGACCCAGATGAAATGCACACATGTGTGCAGGGTCCGGGTGGCTCCATTCCGGGTCTGCAGAGCCATGTGATTGCAGACTCCAGCTCCAGGTCCAGACATAAAAAATACAGGGCACAAACAATTTCTGGTGGCATTTGGTTTTGGTTAAAGTTTAAGGCCAGAGAGCCTTCATTATGAAAGGGTTATATGAAGAATTTAAGTAAAGCCAAGGACAGACGGGGATTCTTATGGATTTCCATCACTCCCCCCACCTATATACCCACATACCCCATTACACATGCACACATGCACGTGCACACACACACACACACACCCTACGCTCAACCATTTCAGTTAATGACCACAACACTGGGGGTTGGCAGATAGAAGAGTAAATCAGTAGCTGAAGGATTTTGAAATGAGACACCAAATGTTGAGGTTCAGGGTATGGGCTTTAGGGTCAGACGTGCCTGGGCTTGAGCCCTAGGCTCTGCCGTGTACCAGATGTGTGACTCTGAGCCTCGGTTTCTCACTTGTGAAGCGACGTGGGAGAACTCCATGGGTTATTGCGGGGGCCCCTGAAGATGGGGCGACTCATGCAATAAGCATTTGATAAATTTGTCTTTCCATTTTTCAGGACCGGCAGAACATCTTGCATCCTGATTTGGGGCTTCGTGTAGGTCATCTCACCCCTGAGACAGGCGAGCAACCGTCCCAGAGTGCTGGGACCTTCCTGGTTTGGGAACTGAAAAGCTGGCGTCCCAGGAAAATCTCAGTCCCAGGCAAACTGGATGGCAGGTCACCCTACCCTCTCCCCGGCCACTGCAACCACATACACCTTCCCTCGCCCCTGGAATTTGGGGATGGCATTTTACTGGTGAGGAAACTATTGGAAATGGAGGCTTTGGAAACTCAGTCTGGTCTACTTCATCAATTAGCTTAATACCAGGAATGTAATGGGTCTTCCCTTATTAACCATTTATGAGGTTTCAAATGCTTTAGAGTCTAAGTCAACAAAGAACTGATTTATTGACACCAAAAGATCTCGACAGATGACTGCCCTGCTTGGGTGGAATTTTTTCTTTCCTTCTTTTTTTATATCCGTGGTGAGAGGGATTGTCTAAGTATATCTATTTAGACTCTTGTTCCAAAAGATTGCAAAGTGTATATAAAGTATTCCACCATCACACACGTATTATTCTGTTACTGCTTTATACCAGTTAACAGTTATGGGGGGCAGGAGGACGCCCACACACACGCCCAGTGGTGCCCGTGTCCAGACCCAGAACTGTGACTAAGTTTGGCTCTGTGACAAAGGACATTTAACGAATGAGCCGACCTTAAATAAATTGGGAGGTGGTTCTGGACCATCAGACGGGCTCAGTGTCATCACAAGGGTCCTTGAAAGAGGAAGATGGGTCAGAGGCAGAGATACCTGCTGGCCAAAGCAGGGCGCGAGAGGTGGGGCAGCGGCCCCGGGCCAAGGAAGGCGGGCATTTCTAGAAGCTGGAAAAGGCAAGGACATGGATCTCCCCTGGAGCCTTGGTTTTAGCCCAAGAGACTCGTTTTGTGCATATGACCTACAGCTCTGTAAGGTGGTAAACTCGTGTTGTTTGAGCCGCCCAGTTTGTGGTAATTTGTTACAGGAGTGCTAGAAAACCAACACCACAGCATGGGGGATTTGATTTGGGCGTTTGTACCAACAGTCCTTGATGCTGAAGAGTGAAGAGGCAGACGGGCGTGGCACCATCATGCCCTGTTTCCAGGACGCCTGAAGAGACCGTGGGCTGAAGCCGCCGTGGAGGCTGAGAGACGTCCTCTGAGGCAGGTGCTGGTCGACCCGGGAGCCCAGCTGTGCAAGGAGCTGTCCAGGTGGTGCCCCCAAGCTGCCTGCCCCTGGAGGGTCCCCAGTGATACTGACCGACACATAGGTCACCTGGACCCCGGGGAGAAGGTCCCTGTGTGCCTGGTTTCCTGTCCAAGGAGGGACAAGTGAAGGTGTGGAGGGGACGCTGGGGGACCTGCGGGCTGCTCAGTGTAAGGATGGGGGAAGTTCGTGGCCATAGGTAGGCTGGTGGCCCCCAGACCCACACAGGACACGGGTCAGGACAGGTCAGAGGTGAGGCGGACAGGTGAGCGAGAGGACCATGTGGACAGAGACGAGGGTGGGACCTGATGACCCCTCCTGGGCTGGACACCCTCCTGGGACAGTGAGGACCGCCCCTGCCCCCCACTGCAGCCTCCAGGCTGTGTCAGGATGGGGAATGCTTCACTGAGTCAGGGGCTTACACGTCTTACTTTGAAGCCACAAAACAACCCCTCCAGGAAGGGCTTAGCACATTCACTGAGCAGTTCAAACGTCTGGATCCCCGACCCTGCCCTCCTCCCCAACCTGGCCGCCCAGAGCTGTGAACCGCAGTCCACACGGCTCCTAAATCTGGGGCACTGTCCCGCCCTCAGCTTGTCCCTTGTGGCCTCTCCCACGGGACTGCCATCCACACCCCTGCATGTTCCGTAGGGAAGCTACCACCTCCAGGACATCTTCCAGGCTTGGGGCTCCCTGTCCGCCCAGCACTCCCCCCTGCAGGCCACTCATGGGTGGAGCCTCGGGGTCTGCAGGGGGAGCACCTGCGGGCTGGCTGCTCAGGATGCAGGGGCTGCCTGGGACACGCCTCCCCCAACCCGGCAGCTGGAGGCAGCTCTCGTCTGATGGGCTGCCGGCTGGCTGGTTAATTGGAAAAAGTCAGTGAAAAGCAAAATTATACTCAATGTCACATAGCTTAAATTTTTTAAGTGAAACATAAATGTTAAATGTTGGCTTGAAATGTGGAGTAGAGCCAAGGCTGTTTTCCGAGCGGGTTCCCGCCGGCCGGAGTCCCTACACCGTCTCCTGCGTCATATCAGGGCCCCTTCCTTCTGCGTGCTCACCCGTGGCCATTTGTCAAGGTCAGAGTTGGTGTCATAGTCCAGATAGCCATAGGTCGTTCCCCATTGCGTCATGGCCGAATGGCTCCTGCGAGGAATGCTCAGGGCTTGTGGCTTTGGGATATTCTGTGAGCTTGATTTTTGGAAAAGACGTCTTTCCCCATCTCCTTTGCTCCTCACTCCCTTCCCTACAGAACAAAATCATACAGAACAGATGAGGCATACAGATGGCAGTAAGCTGTGACTACTGAGCTTGATTTCACACACACACACACGCGCGCGCGCGCACGCACGCCCTTGAAAACTTTCGAGACGTCCACCAAATGTTTTAAGTTCATCAGAGATGCCCGTGGGTGTCATTTGCCCAACCTGAGAGTCAGAGCATAAACCATAATGGTCGATCTCCTCCAAGTAGCTACTCTGAACTCACTAAACAAAAATAATGTGTTTCTCGTGGAAAATCACACACATTCCTGCTTGACTTTGCAGTGTGTGGAGGATGACTGATGTACACTCAGCAATCTTGCTGCCCGGGGCAAGAACGGTCCCCCAACCTGGACCTCCAGCTCTGGGGAGGGGCAGCGGCCCCACGAGAAAAGAGAACAGAGCATGGTTTCCTGCGTGGAACCTTCGAAAACATGTATCTGAACGTCTTCCTCTAGGGTTTCAGCTGAGTCACACCAGGGATGTCTGGCTTTGGAGGCCCTTGGAATAAAATAGACTAGCATTCACGAGCCCGGGACTCCATGAGCCGCCACACAGGAACACACCTGCTTGAGCTGAGAGGCCAATGTAAGTGGCTTAGCCCCTCCCCCTGGTAAGACGTGTCCCGAGGGCTGGGGGTCTCAGGACCCTGGGATCCTGCCCTAAGGACCAGGTGGCCAAGGGCTAACCTTGCGGGGAGCACAGACCGCCCTCTGGCCTGAGGATGCGCAGGGCCGTGTCCACTGGACCCTGGAGGAGGGGACAGCAGGCTTGTTGTGCGGCAGGAGGTGCCATTTGGTCTCAAGAGGCACCCAGGAATTTAAAGTGAGGGTTGGTGGGAGCACCTGTGTCCCAGGAGGTGAGCTGGGCCCAGGGACGCCTGGATCTTCCATCAGAGTGCCATCCTGCGCACCCGTCCTACAAGCGGGAAAATCCTCCTAAGCAAGCACACTGCGGATCTTTCTGAAAATTGGATAATTAAACAGAAGCCCTGCGGAATGTGCTTCAGCAGTCTGGGAGGTGTGTATGGAGGGTGAAGTTTCTCCGCTGATCCAGTAAGTCGGGACGTGGATTTGGTGTCACGTACGGGCCACGTGGGGGGCTGGGAACCGAGGTGAGCACAACCGGCTTCACCCCCTTTTTGAAAATTTTAAAATGTCTGATAGCATTGTTTTTCTTGCTGTTAGCTTCCTGTGTTTGTGAAATAAAATTGGGCATGTTAAGGTTTAAAATATTTCTTTTGAATCTCTACATGGAAAGTGAGAAAATACAGTAGAAAGCTTTATTCCTAAAATACATTGCACGGTAACAGCACTGTCTGGGAGCGGACTGCGTGGACAGGAGGGCTTCGGGCCGGCTCTGCCTCCAAGGGAGCCTTAGGCAGGTGCCGTCCATCCTCGGGACTGGCCTCAGGGGGTGGCATCAAGATGGGGTTTGGGGGTCGGAGCTGAATCTCACACTTGGCAGGACCTGCCTTCCTTCCTGCAGACCCGGCCTTCTGAGGTCCTTCCTGACCCAGGACCAGCCCGTCCCTGCAGAGGGCCTAGCCCTGGGCTGGGGTTGGTCAGCGCAGGGGCCTGGGGCCTCCTCTTTGCCTGCCACTCTCTGTGCCCTGCTGCAAGCCGGGTTCTCCCGAGAACCAGGGCCGAGCGGCTTGTGCTGTGTTCTTCAGAACAGTTGCTCCCCTCCATGTTCTGCAGGGTCCGGAGCTCCCGTGATGCCCCCTCCCTCCAGCACCCTTTCCCAGCAGTGTCTTGTGGACGAGTTCCCTCAGGGGGTGGCAGGGGGTGCGGGAAAAGCCGTGGGCTCGGGCACCTGGGACCCTCATGCTCAGAGCAGCTGTGCAGATAAACCACAGGAAGCAACCCGTGCTCTCAGCCCTGGACGTTTGGACGTGGGAAGCAAGCACACCTACAGCTTTGTGTCCACATTCTTACTCCTGGGCCACCGAAAGTCAGAGCCCTCGGGCAGCTTCGGCCGGGACGCTTGTGTCGGCCAGCGCACCGGGAGGGAAGCCTCGGGTGTCGCTCTGCGGCCCACATAACCAGTGTGCTTTCTTCAAGAACCGTAGGCACATGGACTCCAAAGCGCAGGTCAGGCCAGGAGGGGACGTGTGTGATGACAGCCTCCAGGGGGACCTGCGTCGGCGGGAGGATGTGGAAGGCTCTGATCACAGGACTCCCGCAGGAGGTGAGACTAGGTGTTGGGGTTTCGGGGAACACAGCACGGACTGCTGACCTGGACTTCGTTTCAACCCATGCTGGGCACGGATAATGTGGCCGCTCCCGAGAACAGATCCCTTGGCAGCTCCCGGGACACGTTATGTGAGGTAAGTAGAACCACAAAGAGACAAGTTGATGCTTTGCCAGTCAAGCTTGCTCGCGCTCCCCTGTCCATCAAGGATCCCTCCGCTGATCAGCCCTGAAGGCCAGTGAGTGAGCTCGGGACAAGCTTCCCCATCCCACTGTCCGCCTGGTCTCTGCGGAGCCAGCTGCGTGTCCCGTGGGTTTCGCTGGCGCTGGGCCACTCCTTCTGCTCGTACCGGGGACAGTGTGCTCCCCCGGCCTGACTTGGGGGCAGAAGGGGGCGGCCGCAGCCGCAGAGGTCGGGCGGATGGAGGGGCTGCGGGGCTCTTGAGGACAGCAGGTGAGGAACCCTTGCGGCTGAGCGGGGTCTCGAGGACAGGCCCTCTCCTAGCGGGAAGGGACCCCCTATAGGCAGAGGGAAGGCTCCAGAACCATTCCGATAAAATCATTCTGGAGGTACAGAGTCTTCCCACTGAATGAGAGCATGGACAATCCTGTCACCAGAAAAAGCTGTCTTAATTAGAATATCACCTATTTTCAGAGCCTAAAGAAACAAGGATCTGCTATGTGCAGCAGGAGTAATAAATACTCCAGTTTAGATTTTCAAGGTCCAAAAGACCGTTAGACGAAATGTCATCATTCCAGGCTACTGTCATGAGAATAAGCTCCCGTTCGGCTTTTCGGAGTCAGTGCAATTATATCACTGACAGGTGGTCAACAGGCTCCTGCCTGCTGGGGCTTCTCCTCCCAGAGCTCGGCCGCCAGGCCCCGGGGTCCGCACCGCCCGGGGACAAGCCCTCAGGGAAGAGTCAGCCCTGGCCTCAGGGGGCCACAGTCCACTGGGCACACTGGACCACAATTGCCATCATCACGCAACTGACTATGGAGGTCTCGGTGTCACAAGTGCTGAGAAGGGGAAGGCTCCCAGGGCTGTGGGGGAGGAGGCAGGAGGGGACTGATCTAGGCTGGGCGGGGGCCAGCGTCAGGAAGTCTTCTTTATGGAGTGGCACCTGGGATGAGGCCCCTCGGATGAACAGGCAATGGTAGAAGGGATGCTTTGTCGGGGGGAGCGGAAGTGCAGGCCGAAGAGCATGTGCAAAGGGCCTGTGGCGGGAAGGCGAGTGGGTTGGAGCCACAGCTGTTGTGTGATGAGGCTGGGGTGGGGTGTTTCCGGATAATTATAACATGAGGGTAATAGCTCTCCATCTGAGCTTTTAAATAAATAAATTGTATTTAAAGTCAGGTCATCGATAGAAATTTTGAAGTCAACTATAGGTTTAAAAGTAATTTCATTTCACCATTCATGTATGGTAATCTTGGTGAAGAGTTTAATCAAAAGGTAGAGGAATTCAATTATTTTTAAAAAACCCTGCATTTTGGGCTGCTCAAGGGGATAGAAAAATCTCATTTAAAATATCCAACTTTAATAATATAAAAATAAGACTATTCCAGTAATTACAAAAATCATATTTAGCAACTGGTTTAATATATTTTTAAATTTTATTGTGATGAAACATTTTCTCCATTCATTATGCTTTGGGGAGACGTTTGTCAGAGGCTGTGAAAAAGACAGTTCTTCTCACCTCCAGACTCTATCGGGGCCCCATATCAAGGCTCATTGGTCTGTGAGTCAGAAGGTCACCCTTCCAGAGACGGGGGGGCGGGGTGGGGCAGGTCCTTGCCACGAGCACCTGGGGACGCGCTTCAGGACAGGGAGATGAGTGAAGTCTGACGTCTAGAGAGTTCCACACAGAAGAGATAACATCTCACCATTATTTGCACCTGGTGAATAAACTGGTCAAGGGAAAATAAAGTTTATAAGTGGCATTTCTTTCCACTTTAAAGACTTCAGAGATCTGGGTTTAAACCTTGTGTGAGAGGGACAGCCCGAGGCCGGGACCCAGAAAACCCGAGCCCCCTGCCATTTCCCTGCCATTTCCCAGGATGCCAGCCCCCAAGAGGTCCGGGGTGGGGCCGCGTGGGGAGGCCTGACCCCCACGTCTTCAAGGCTGACTGGTCAGTGCCATCACATGGGCACACGCAGGTCTCAGGGCCCCCAGTGGGGCCAAGGGCGCAGCGGGAAGATTTCCTATGGGACAGAGGCCTGGACCTCTGGGAAGCTTGGAACAGGTGAATCAGAACTCGGGGAAGGGACTCCAGTGTCAGCTCAGACCGAACCGGCTCACGGAGGCCACACTGGAGCTGGGGCCTGAAGGGGGCGCGGGGCACCAGGCGGAGGACGTGGGTGGTGCAGAGCATCGGGCAGAGCAAGGCTTGCCCCCGGACGCCAGCCCCCACATCTCGTTTCAGAGCCTTCTTCCTTCCTGGGAAGGGTTTCACTGAGACGGGAAGCTGACTGCGGGGTGCTCTTGGCCACGGCACTCACCAGGGAGGAGGGACAGGCTGAGAAGGGGCTGGTGTGTCTGCCCAGGGACCCGGCATCCCCGGAGGACGCGCGGCACCGTGCGCCAGGAGGCTGTTCTGCGGGGGACCAGGCTGTGAGCCCTGGCCACACTGGCGGAGGCTGGCAAAGTGCTTTCTTTGTCCTGAAATGAGAGGGTTGGGGTGGGGTGCTCAGCGTCCACCCCCATGACTCCACGGGGCGCCTGCCTGCTTCTCACAGACGGAGATGCAGACGCAGGGAAGATGGGGCGGGACGCACACTTTCCCTAAGCAGCGCGGGCTAAAACGCTAAATTACAGTAACTGCATGTGAAAACTGAGTGGTACATTCTCAGTTTATCACTTGGCATCTTGGAATACAAATTTTGATTTTTAACCGTGACTACTTAAAATTTAATAAAGATGTCAGTTCCCCTGTAATCACTCAACAATGCACTTTCTAGCAAACTCTCACAGCACTCTCTTTTTCCCCAAGAAACACAGGAACTGATTCTAGAATGTGTGGGAAGTCGGGAAGCGAGAACTCAGTCTTCAGAATGTCAGGAAGCGTCTTCTAGCTTTCACGGCAATGAAAGTTATGACTCGTGCAGGACAAACAAGCCCAACAACAAACCACAACGGGTCGCAGGCGCAGACGCCCGGCAGGAGGCGGAGCGATGGCCGGTCTGCCAAGGAGCCCCACGCGACCTCCATTCCGGGCGAAGGAAACAAAACTGCTGGAATCGCGGATCACGCGGTACACGCGGAAGTCACGCAGTCGACGCGGGTGACACATCTACGTGTAGAGAGTAAAACAAGGAAGGGCGCCGGGAGGACGTGAAAGCTATAAAGGCTATTGGACATCTGGAGGCACAGGAGCCGGCCTCTCGGAGGCCGAGCCTCACCCCCAACCATAAAGGAAACTGAGGTATTCTGTACAGGAGCTGGCTGACCACGTCGGTCCCACAGAGAATGTGCAGAAAAGCCATTGAGGAAGCCACGAGCAGGAGGGCAGCAGGGTGAGGAGCCCTTGCGGCTGAGCAGGCTTCGGGAGCGGCTTTCTTCTGGACGTGCTGGTCAGCCCCTGGGCCTGGGCCGGAGCCGAGGCCGCCCCACACGGAGGGGGTCTGCGGGTGGTGAGTGGGGGCCGGACGGGCCCGCATGAGCACTGAGAAGCCTCAGGCAGGGCTGGGTTTCCCTCCAGAAAGCTGGAAAATTCTAGGACGGTCCTGAGCTGGAAACCTATGCAGAATGCCTCTGAACCTCATGGGAGCTTCTGTCGCTGTCCTGAGCCAAAGGTCAGAAAGGCCGACCCAGTGGAGGGGCTTGCTGGAGAACGCACACGGCTGCCGGGAGGAAGCCTGGAGGGCCACGGGCCAGGCAGCGGGTGACCCAGCGCAGGTGGGCACGGCTCCAGGTCAGAATGAGGTGACCGGCTGCCCTGGAGGGGCTCAGAAGGGAGAGATGAGCTTCTCTGGAAGCTGGGGCTGGCGTGACATCATTAGACACTGGGATGTGTTATAGACAGTGTCTCCAGAAGCTGATGCCACAGGACGCAGATCCACGAGGGAAAGCGGGCCACAGAACGGATCCGTGTCCATGCCGAACCTGGGGCTGGCCCGAAAGGACTTCACGGTAACCGTGTTAATATGTTAGAGAAGACAGACATAAAATGTGGTGAATTCAGGAAAAGATGGGGATTACTACTAAGGAATGGACTTCATCAAGATCAATCCGATGAAGGTCCTGGGATGGAGAAGCTACCAACTGGCAGGAAGGCCCTGGCTGCAGATCCCCAGCTGCAGCAGAGCTTGCAGGGAGACCGAGCAGACCCAAACCCAGGCACCCTGAGGGAGGGAACATGAAAAGGTGGAGCTCAAAAGAAATGGTAGGCATGCTGGCAAGTTCTAAAATACCTGCAACTGGAGCCCCAGAAGGAGAAAGTAGATCAAAGGAAAAAAAGCAGAATTCAGTGAGAAGCAGGGCGAGCCGTGTGGGGAGGACGGGTGGCTGGAGCCTGCGGAGAGGAGTCCTCAGGGAGGGGGCTTCCAGGGAAGGGACCCTGGGAATGCACTGTGGGCCCCTGAGCCCACGGGGGCATCCATGCTCCCACCAGTCAGACCCGAGACCACGCCGAGCACTCGCCGGGTTCACCGGACACTGGGAGGGATCACACCTTGGAAGTAGCTGCTCCAGACTTGCTCTAAAATAGGATTAAGTCAAGCCAAGGATGGAACCAGCAGATTTATCACTGACTCTTACCTCATCACATACCCAAAATTTAGCTTCAGACAGAAATAGACCAAAGTGTAAAAGCTTAAAAATATATTTCTGGAAGAAAACGTAGGAGAAAACCTTGCATTAGGCAAAGATTTCTGAATCACTCTTAATCATAAATGAGAATAATTGGCAAGTTGGACTTCATCAAAATAAAAGCTTCTGTTCTTTGTCCAATATCATTAGAACATGAAAAAATTAGCCATGGGCCAGGGAGGAAAGAGTCACAGTGTGTAACTGATGACCCACTTGCATTCGGCTCGTAAAAAGCAGTTCTGCAGCAGGATGTGAAAAGGGCTTGTCTTGGCCAGCCTGGGCTTATACAACACATTTCTCATGGCTCTGGGGGCTGCAAGACAGAGATCGGGGCGCCATGGGGTCTGGCTCTTGGGGACGGCCCCCTCCCAGGCTCACTGACGGCTGTCCCCTCCTCCTGTGCTCATGCAGCTGGCAGAGATCTCTGCTCTCCTCACCCCCTTACGAGGGCACTAATCCTATCCATGGGGGCTCCCCCATCACCACCTACTCACCTCCCAAAAGCTTCACCTCCAAACACCATCACCGGGGATTTAGGGCTCATCATGTAAATTTGAGGACAGGGAGACACAAACATTCTGTCCATAGCAATCTAATGAAAAATAGGCAAAACACAGACACTTCTCAAAAAGAAGATATTCGGTGACTGATCAATGCATTGGAAGATCCACATCATGAGTCCTCAGGGCAATGAGAGGCAAAACCACAACCAGTACTTTCTGGTCAATGTCAAAGGGAGCCTAAAACCTCTAAAAACCAAAGTCTATGAAACACAAAAGTACAGTGAGCTGCCATTACCCATCTACAGGAAAGGCTAAAAAGGCTAAAAAGTTCTTTCAATGACAATACCGAGTAAAGTGAGAACGTGGACCCGCTGGAAACCCATACTTCCCAGGCTGGGAGCATAAACCTGCACGACCGGCTTGGACATCAGGTGGGCAGTTTCTTACAGAGTCAGACACACACCTGCCACCTGACCCCGAATCCCACTCCTTGGCACTTACCCAAGAGAAAGAACAACCTAAGGTCGAATTAAGACTTGTGCATGTTTGTCTGTGCCCACTTCGCCCGTGATCGTGATGTGTTTCAATGAGAGAATGGATAAACAAGTTTTTGAATAATATTCGGCAATAAATATGAATAAAATACTGATTTACACGACCACATGGATGAACCTCAAAACCATGGTTCTCAGCAAAGGGAGGCCAGACACAAAACAGAACGTACTGCACACGTCCAACTACATTTATTTGGAATTCCAGAAGAGTGAAACCCATCTACAGACACAGAGGCGGGTCAGCGGCCGCCTGAGCCCTGGGGCGGGAAGCCTGGCCGGGAGGGACATTAGGGCCTCTTCTAGATGATGACAATGTATATATTTGTCAAAACTCATCCAACCAGCCACTTAAAATAAGTGCATTTTATAATATGTAGATTGATCTCCAATAAACTTGATTTAGAGTGCCATCTTGTATCACTACACACACTACAAAATGGTTGAAGTTACAGCAGTAGATAATATTGCCTCTTTGAGGAAATGTAGAGAAACTAAGGCCCTTACACTTCTGGTGGGAACGCAAAGTGGTTCAACCTACGTGGCAGTTCCGCCACACTGAAATTAGCGTACGATGCAGCAACTCCCGTCCCAGATGGGGATCCAGCAGAAACGCATACACACGTTCAACAACGCGCACCCCACAATGTTCATCGTGTTATTGCTTGCAGCTCAAGCCCAGAGCAGCCAGAGGCCCATCGGTGGCGGAGGGGTCACAACAGAACACCGCTCAGCTCTTACCCATCAGCAGCTGAACCACAAAGTACCTGTGACGACCCACGCTAATATCACAAACCCAGTTCTGATCGTAAGACCACAACCTCAAACGCGCATGGCCTGTGTGACCCCCGTTATTCAGACCCTCACGCCAGCCACTGGCAAGGATCTGGGCCCCCGGGGTGGGTGCAGGTGGTGACAGGGCCCCGATCTTCTGTAACCGTGGCTGTTCCTGACCGGGCTGCAAATGCACGGATTTCCGTGCTGTATTTCCATGGTCTGCGCAGTTCCAAAAGCTTAACGTGCTTCAAAAAGAGTTTACAGAGAGCGTCAAAAAACGAAGAAAAATATAAATGTCCCAATAGAATAATGGGCAAAATATTTTACTGGAACTCAAGGAAAACAAGTGGGACTGAGAATGTAGGAAGCTGGGTGGGTTGTGGGGAGTGCTGGGGGTCGAGCAAGGGGGACAGTAGACTCTCCCACGTGGCAGGACTCGGGCACACGTCCTGATGGATGCTTGATGGGTCGATCAATGGCATCTTGCAGGACACTTGGCATGTGTGCTTGGCGTGTGCTCTTGTCTGTGCAAAACTCATGACTGATACTGAGAGCTTCAACAGGGACCACTCTCAGAGAGCACAGCTACCACATGGCGGAGCCCCTCTTTATGGGTCTTTCACTAGTGCCCGAAGTGTTCACGGGCTGTTTTACCAATCCATTTATAATAAACTAAATAAATTCAGCAAAGGGAATGGACACAACATCATCATCTACAATCCGCAGCTCCCCTTCATGTCAACGAGAGAATGACCTGGGAAGACAGAGACTGTACACAATCGGGGTCAGGCTGAACAGCCCGAGCTTGGCGGTGGTGCAGGGACACGGTGGATGGAAGTGGGGAGACGCCCCCACGAGAGGAGGTGGCTGCCGGGTGGCCTGGAGGCACCTGGGTCTGGACAGCAGTGCTGCTGACTTTGCTCATCCCCTGGCTCTGCGGTATCTTATGTCATTTTATAGAATGTGCTCTCAAAACTTAATCTGTGCTTTAGGAAGCAATGAGTTATCTGTCAGAGAAATACTCAAAAGTAGACAGCCCATGAAGAAAACAGATGTCAATCACCTTTTCCTACAGAAGCCTGCCGTTGATTCAAAATTAGTGATGCTGAATGCCGTTCAGTACAAACGCATCGACCTCTCAACGGGTGAGGCAAAAACAGGCTCGGAAGCCCTAGTGCTGTGGCAAGATCATGCCCATCCCAAGCTTTGGCGGGAGTGGAGGTGTGTGCATGCTGGGAGGTCCCACCGGGGCGCACAGTGAGGAGCAGACAGGGAGGGAGGCGCATTTGGACTCCGCGTGTTCTCGTCGTCTTCAGATTTCATTCACAGTGATTACACATCTAATTAGAGAAGAGAAGAGAAGGAGCTCCGGATTGTCCCAGGAACAATCGGCAGTGTAACTTAATCCTACGGCAAGGTCATCACTGAAGAACTTGGGGCACAGGGGAGAAGAGCCTCACCATCAAGCTAAGCTGTGGATTTGGACACCAGGAAAGCCAAATCCAAAGTTTCAACCTCCACCATCCTGCCTCTATATCATGCTGTTTTTTTTTTTTTTAAGGACTTTTGGTTTTTATTTTTCAAATATCACAGTTACCCAGCAAAGTAGAAGACCTGATTCAGTCACTTAATCAGATATTTTGCAGTTTTCAGAGATGCTAAGTGCTCAGTGGCAGCCTCACAGCGTGCAGCCGTCCCACATCACACCTAGAACGGGCTCCAGACCACTCGTCCTGGATGTGAGTGAGGGTGCTCCTCACGCCGAGTCTTCCCACACCGTCCCGCGGGGCCGGGACAAACTGCCCTCATGCCCTGTTTTAAGGGACCTAATTGCAACACACAGCTAATTGCTAAGGGGGAGAAGGAATGCTCTTTGTGAATTGAGGCAGCTTACTTTGGAAAAATTATATTTCTGATAATGAAGGAGTAAAATGTCTAAGACATTTTAAATTCCTGTGTAAAACTCACTTTCATATAGCGCTCGCTTTGTGAGCCACAAGAAAAAAATTAGCGGGGCCAGAAATGATAATTTAATCTACATGTCAGAAAAGCAGCCAAGAAAACATAGAACAGCTTGAGAATGTGGTGCTGCCAAGTAGCACAACTTAAAAATTCATTTCAACTTTGCAAAGAAAATATTTCTTCTCCCACTTCTGCCGAGCACAGAAGGAGGAGTCCCGGGAAGCCCGCTGGCTGGGTGGCGACGGTGACAGTCACCACGAGGCCCCCATCCCCCCGGGGTGCGGGGCCGGGCTGGCGGTATTGGCTGGGAGCTGCCCAGGGAGCTGACGGGGCTGGGTGTTTGGGAGGCACCTAGAACCGCGCTCTGTGGTTGAGTCGCCGGCCGCCTGCGGTCCTGAGCGGCAGGAGAACTTTGCCTCGTCAGCCAGAAGGACAGATGAATGACGACCACACCGGGCATCGGAAGGCAGGTCCTGGTTCACAGACTTGGGGTCTAGAAAAGTCAGATTCGACAACACCAAATGTCCGAACGTGATCCTGCAGTGAATCTTCCAGAGCGGGGCCATGTCTGGTTTGCCTCCCTGTCCCCGAATGAGGCACAGCACTTGGAACTTCATAGGTGCTCAGTGGATTAGTGACAGTGCTGATCACAGCAGAGGCAAATGCTGGTGCGCACTGCTTTGAATACCCCTGGGTCCCAGGCACTGTGCTAGGACTCGTGCATCCTCACAACAGATGAGGAGTCTGGGGTTCCTGGTGGTTAAGAAACCTGGTGCAGGTTTTACTCCCGGGCCGAGGCAGAGCCGTGGCAGCAGGCAGGGTCTGCTTGTGCTCTGGAACCAAAGCCTCTTCCCACTCTGGTGTTCTGTGTCTGTAATGCGACACCTGGATGAGAATAAACACCACTTTCAACGACTCACGTGGCTGAGAAACAGAAGGGGCCGGAGGTATATGGCAGAGGAACACAACACATGGCAAGTTTGTGCAGGAAATACAGGTTTGGGTATATTTTTCTTCCTTCCAGATGCCCTCGATGCCTGGTGCTTTATATACTCCTCCGTTCCCTGTGCACGCCAAGTTCAGCTGGGCACCAAGTGCAGTCCCTTAAAGACCCATGCGCTGCCCCGCCCCAATAACGTCCCAGCTCCGTGAGAGCAGCCGGCCGTGGTGTGACACATGCATTTCAGAGGAACGTTCCTTTTTTTTTGAGAAGCATCAAGGAGGATTGGCCCCCTGTGTTTGGGGTGTTCAGGCAGACGTCACCAGAAAGGTGCGTCTGCCCTAGATCTTGAAGGAGCCAGGCCAGTGGATCGTGGAGAAAGGACTGGGACTTGCAGGAGAGAGATGCCAGGTCTCTGGGTACAGAGCACGTGTTGGGGAGGACCAGCTGGGGGGCGGTCGGGACGGTGAAGACACTCATGTGCAGTGTCGGGGGCTGGATGCTGTGCAGCTGTGATAGGACAGGTCAGATGTTGTTGGGTAGAAATCACGCTAGTCCAGAAGTCGTGTGGATGATAGTATATGCAAAGGGAAGCTGCAAGCACCAAAGCAGGGAAACTGGAGAGAATGGGGCTGTGATCTCACTCGGACTCAGGGACAGCAAGAAGGACGGGACGGAAGAGCCTTGGGAGGACAGCGCAGATTGAGGACTGAGCACGGGTGGGCAGCAAGGGGCAGGCGTGTTTCAAAGATGGCATGAAACATCCACAGTGGGCTTTGGAGAGGCTGGGGCATCCTCCTCCGAGTAACAATTCAGAAAGGGGCAGATGGTTAGGGTCTAGGAAAAAGATAATGAGCTTTGGGCATGATCTGGAGGCTGGGACAGGAAGAGCCTGGGATCCGGGTGCTGGAGGTCAGGATGCTCTTCTGGGATTTAATGGCATGTGGCTGAGGTCACTTGGGGAAGATATTTCAAGAGAGAAGAGATGGCTGAGGGCAGGTGAATTTGAGGAAGACCAAAGGGTAGAGCTAGGGCTGTGAGAGACCACATGGGGTGTCCCATGTGGAGTGTGCCAGAGAGGGATCTGGATCATGGGCCCCAAGAGAGGAGAAGATCAAGGAGGGGGCTCAGTGAGGTAGAAGGAGAGGCAAAGTGAATGGAGAAAAGCCATCGCTCGTCATCACGCTCGGGATAAATCTCAGGCTGGGACCCGTCAGACGAGGCTGATGCGGAGATAAGAAGTGTACGATGTTCTGCCATGTCTTCCTGTCTGGAATCCAAGTCCTGGCTCTCAAAAAAATATTCTGAATGAGTGAATATGGGAATGAATCTCTCTTCCATGTAGGATTGAGGTATAAACCACAGAATCTGTCAATGTGCTGAGAAAGATGTGGGGTACAGATCCGTCCTCACTGAGCCCTGATGAGGCTCCGTTGGTTCACTGGGCGAAGAATTGACTGAGAGCAAATATTGCCATTAAAACTCTCAAGATCACTGCCCCAGGGGCACTCATGATTTGGGAATCAGCAGTGCCGAGGATCCCCGATATGATGTGCCCCAGCCAGTGAACATCAAGGGGCATATTGATCTTAGGTCCATGCCCTATAACGTCACCACCATCATTCCCTACCAGGCCCCCAAGGCTTCAGCCATGCTTCCTAATGGATGGACCCCCTCTTCACCCACAAAGATGCTAGGACCCTACAGACAGGACAACTCCTTCTCTCCTGGGAAGTAGGAACTGGACCATAACCATGGCTGAGATCCAGCGCTTGGCTCCCATTATACCACCACTTCCTGGCGGACTCCATGGTTGCAGGCTGTCTTGATCTAGATAGAGCTCAGGCAGTGCTGGGAAATAAATCTGCAGGAGCCTTCGAGGCGAGATGGTGAGAAACCAACGGTGTCTGAAGTCTCTTCCCTGAATGTGTAAGTGCCACTTGGCAACTGGACCCTCCTTCAAGTGTTCCCTTTCTCACCCGAGCATCTGTCCCGTGGTGCTCCCCCCCACACTCTGCTGAGCTCCCACCTGCTCCTTGCGGCTCCTGCTGTCACACAAACATGGCTCTCATTAGGCACTTTGTCACGCTCTATTACAACCGTCTATTTGCATGTCTGCCTCCCCCTCTCCAGCACAAGCTCCTTAAGGACAGGCATGTGTCTCTCTTATTTATTATTATGGCCCCAGTGTGTGTTCAGGAATGTTTGTCCAACAAATGAATGAATGAAAGCCTTGCAAAAAGAAGAAAAATTGTATAATGCAAATAACGACTTGCTAATTTATTGTTTATGTGAATTAGGGATGTTTTATGTTGGGTTTGTTTTAAATGGGACACGCATGTTATACCATGGCTAGAATTTAATTTTAATTAAGCAGACACTTCTGCTGAAGTTGCTCTTGGTTTAATCTTTTAATGTTTCACATTGTTCATGAACAATCCTGCCTGTTACTTTGTCTTCGGCAATGTGAAGGACAGCCGGACTTTCATGAACAGACCTCTGTGTTTGCCTCGAAATGTAAAGTCAACTCAGATGTGGGTGAACGCTTCTCTAACTGGGGGTGCTTTGGGTGGTGGGGAGGGTGGTTCTCATTCCACAGTATCAGACGGGCTGGGAGGGCTGCAGGGGCAGGCGGGGAGAGGTGGATGGTCTCAGTGAGTCTTCAGGGTGGGGTCTTGCTCCGCTCCCACTAACCGTGTACTCGTCCATTTATTCACTTGTTGCCGGCTATGGGCCGGCCTCTGCGACCCATGGTGAACAAGGTACAGCCCTTATCATCAAGGAGCTTAGAGTGTCTTTCTCTGGAGCCATCTCCCTGCAACCCCTCCCCGCTGGAACAGATACATACACACACTTGTGCACACATGTGCATATACACACGCACACATGCATACACACATTGATACACACCTGAAAACATGTGTATGCATATGCACGCACATGCAAGCATATATAGACACCCGTGCTCCCACAGACCCCACACACTTGTACACACACACGCACACACCTGCACACATGTGTAAGCATGTGCACACACGTGCATGCATATATAGACACCCGTGCACACGCAGACCCTCACACACGTGTGCACACACATGCACACACATCGATACACACTTGCACACCTGCACACATGTGTAAGCATGTGCACACACGTGCATGCATATATAGACACCCGTGCACACGCAGACCCTCACACACGTGTGCACACACATGCACACACACATTGATACACACTTGCACACCTGAACACATGTGTAAGCATGTGCACACGCTTGCATGCATATATAGGCACATGTGCACATGCAGACCCTCACACACGTGTGCACACACATGCATACACACATTGATACACACTTGCACACCTGCACAGATGTGTATGCATGTGCACACACTTGCATGCATATATAGGCACATGTGCACATGCAGACCCTCACACACGTGTGCACACACATATTGATACACACTTGCACACCTGCACACATGTGTATGCATGTGCACACACTTGCATGCATATATAGGCACATGTGCACATGCAGACCTGCAGACACACACTTGTGCGCACACATGCACACCTGCACACATGTGTAAGCGTGCGCACACACTTGCGTGCATATATAGACCCCCGTGCACAAGCAGACCCGCAGACACACA
The DNA here is from genome assembly GCF_054177405.1 of Leptonychotes weddellii. Classification (NCBI taxonomy): domain Eukaryota; kingdom Metazoa; phylum Chordata; class Mammalia; order Carnivora; family Phocidae; genus Leptonychotes; species Leptonychotes weddellii. Next base: position 1,513,246 of record NC_138374.1, read on the forward strand.
CATGCACACACGCACACCTGCAGGTTTTCAGGACTCCCTGGTGGGAGTGGCCGGCCAGGTCCCGGGTTCCCGCAGCAGAGGCACCACGGAAACACAGCGCTGCTCTTGACCATGAAGCCCGGCACCTTGTCCACAAAACCCTCAAGGGAGCCACGTATGACCATGAACTATTTTTAAGTGTCTGCAGTGGCACTCTGGTCTCTGTGCTGTGTTGACATGTTCCTTGGGCGCCGACACCACAATCATTACTTAACAGGAGGGACACTATCTGCTTTGGGGGATTTCGCCCAGTGCCTTTCTTTCTCAGCTTCAAAAGGAGACGCGGTTGGCCGGCAGCCCGTGTGGGGAGGTAACCAGCTGCCTCCCAGCAGTGGGGCGGCCGACATGTGGCGAAGAACTGGAGGGAGCCGAGGGGCTCCCCTGAGCTCAGGCTACACCCGGGAGCTCAGCAGACACCCCCAGGGCGCCACGTGCTGCCCTGAGCAGAGTTAATTCAGAGACAGTGAAAAATGGAGTGGGTGCCGATTCAGGTGACTCAGAGAGCCTTCCTTCTGAAACGAAGGGGTGGCATCTGTCATTTTATTTGCTTGAAATGCTCCAGGGAGAACGGACTCAAACGTCTCTATCATGACTCATCAAGTCATATGTCCGTGATCAGGAACACGGAAAAGGAAGGGAAGCCTTGAACTCAGAGCCCCCGGTGGCACGCGCGGTGTCTACCAGTTGCTTGACCCTGCGTTGGGGCAGATGCTATTGGCCGCGGTGGGGCACGCACACCCCTGGCTGAGGCTGCGCAGGCATGAGCGTGCGAGACTGGGCTGGTGAGGGGCTCTGGCCTAATGGGAACATTCTCTGTTCCTCTCCTGCAGCTGCAAATAATGGATGGCAAGGAAGGGGATCCGCACTCAGGATAGGCATCCAAACAGCTAACCGTGTCCTCCTATGGGTCTGCCCCGTCTCATCTCTCAGTGATACCCATGGCCCCTCACTGCTTTATGCTGCAGAAAGCAAGTGACAGGCTGGCTGGGAAGACTGCTCTGCAGAATCACACCCTGGACTCTAGACATGAGGGTCACAAGGGGACAGAACCCACCGCCCTCTCCCTTTTGGGGCCAACAAGAGACCTTTCAGAGCTGGGGCATGCTTGCTTGGGAGCTCCAGAGCCAGGAAGTCAGCAGAATATTTCTTTTTAACATGGGGGATGAAAGCAGTTATGCTGAGTGGACATATTTCCCCACTGAAAATCTGCAGTAATTGATTTTTAAAGCTCCCGTAGAAAATGCTATCTCTCCCGTTCGTTTCTTTGTTGTCAAAATACTGCTTCATGTGAACACATTTCTGATCCTATCCCCTTCTATCTCCATGCAATAACTAATAATTGTGTCAGATTCTCTTGCCAGGATAGACCCTCATATTTCATTAGCTAAACCTCCATTTGCAAGCAGCAGGCCTGTCTGCGCAGAGCCGGAAGGAGAAAGTCAGACGCTGTCTTTGCAAAATGACAGAGAAACAATGTGAATGGTTGACTGACTTTCAAATGTCTGACAAACAATTAGTAAAGAGGACAGCTCTGTTTACCCAATATCTCTTACAAAATAAAATGTTGCATCTTCTGAACATGGAATAGGCATTTGGGAACCCAAATCTGGAAGGATCTGGTTGGTCTCAAAGTGTCGGGATTCCACGCTGAACGTTGTGGTTATAATGGGTTACACGTGTGGTTTGCGGTGATCCCGGGCGTCCCCGGCTGAGATGTAAGCAGCCACGCTGTCTAAGAGTGTGCGTGGGACAGCCGTGGGAGGTCTGGCATCTCGGATCTTCGATCATCATCCGTTCTGGTCCTAGCGTCAAGCTGAGGGCCAGGGCCGCGCCCGGGGTAACTGAGGCCCGCATGGTGCGTGGTGGGGCCCTGCCTCCCTCGCGCAGAGCTCTCACTTGGATGAAAATCTGTGACAAGTCAGGGTGCAAACTACCAATTTTATGAGCACAGAAATGAAAACCCAGAGAACAGCGTTTTCACCAGTGGGAGACGTTAGCCTTGCATGACAGCTGAGCTCACCTGTTTCTAGAAAGCATCCCTACTGAAGGCACATAAACCCCTGTTGTCTTAACTCATCCTTGCTGTAGCATTTTAATGGCGCCAGGTAACTGGAACGTCGGCAGGATGTGTGGGGTGGGTTTCTAGTCTTAGGGATCTGCCTGATCAGTGTTCCCAGGACCCTCAGGCCCTGGGGCATCTCCTCTCAGACCGTCTACTGAATTCCCGCTCACCACAGCACTGGGCAAAAGAGAGAGCAGTTCAGGGATGGAAGGGCTCATCAGACACTCGGACCCACGTTCTGTCCTGAGCCCGTTGTTCTGAGGGGAGGCCACAGCACCACGGAGCGAAGGGACTGGACCATGGGCTCGGGTGTACGGAGGTGGGTGCATCATGGGAAGCCTGAGTCCAGGATGGATCACAGACAGAGTCTGTCTCCTGGGGTGTGGTGTCCCCCCATCCCCACGGCGCCATCGGTGAGGAGGCAGGAACGAGCCCATCAGGGCTGCGTGTTGTTGGAGACCGTTTTCCATGCAGACTCACTCTCGAGTCAACGCTGACACGCTTCCAAGGGAAGGCTCCTTTCCCTGACACTGAGTTATAAGCTGCCGTGGACGGAGATAAACCAATTTGGAAAGAGGGCTATTATCCCGCTCTGTGGCAAAAGAGGGAAGGGAAGCTCTGGGCTCACGCTGGGAAAAAGCCTCCATAAATGGGACACTCCTACATCTGGCAAGGCTTCAAAGCATTTTCAGCTTCTATTTTAATAAGGTGACATTGAAAATAACCCCAAATTTCTTTTTAAACTCAGAAAATGAAAAATCTCCTCAGATGTTCTCTACCATAAAAATAAGTCCAAATGTTAGGTGAAAGGGTTCTAAATTATAAACTAGATGCTTCACAGGCTGCCCTGCGACTCCAAGCCCCAAATTGGTGCTGTGAGCATGATCATTATCTTCTGCCAAGCACGAAGGGAAGAGCAGAAGAGTGAGTCTCGAGTGCTGGAGATCGCTTTGATTTCTGTATCATTAAGTGGTGAGATGGCAAAGCAAAGCATCTGGTCCAAACTTTAGGGGTGCCGCGATGTGAGGTTGCGAGGAAGAGGAAGCTGACCTTGCAGTTTTGTATCTGAGCCGGGCTTCCTCATTCACGGTCATCCAGGGAGCATCCTCACGCACCTGGCACTGTTCAAGGTGCAAAAGGTACAAGAGGAAGGAGGGAGGGACGTTTAAAACCCCCGCTTTCCAAGAGGAGCATGAATGAATCCAACCCAAGTCAACAGGGGCTGGTCCAGGTCACAGAGCCACGTGGTGACCTGTAGACCCGTGAGCAACAAGAAATGCGTGATATCAACAGCAGAAGCACCACCAGCACAGTCCCTGTCCTCCTGGACTCTCCAGCGTGCACTCCAGTGTAGACACAGACACAGATAGAAAAGAATTGGAAGTCGTGGCCCTCAGATGGCATAAAGTGGGCAGGGGGGAGGTGGATGAGCCTCGGGCCCACCTGGCGCAGCAAGGGCACGGCCCAGGTGAGCGTGAGCCCGCTCCTTCCGAGAGAGGGCGCTTGGGCACGGGTGGGGGACGGGATCTGGCCAACGTTCCCATCGAGACGGGCGTTATTGGGGGGCTGTGGCCCGAGCAGCTCCAGGATGCGCTGCCCCCATAGGCAGGACGCCAGCGTGCGCAGAAGGGGGCCAAGGGGAAGGCAGCTGCAGGTGCAGGAACAAGGTAGGGCTGCAGGTACCAGGGAGCAGAGCTGGAACCTGCACACATCTGGGGAAGCACGCGGCGTGCGGATGAGGTGCACATGGGCACAAGGCCATGGAGGAGCCACGATGGCCCTGAGGCTAAGGCTTGAGCTTTGAAGGACAGGGGGAATGAGGCCATGAGCATGGGATGGTTCTGGTGGCCCTCGGCCCCCTTGAGGGCTGGCCCTGGATCCACGGTGAGAACGTTCTTCCTGGCTCGGTGTCCTTGCAGCCATGCTCAGCCAAGCAGGTGTGGCAACACTGGGCACGGGCTGGGCTGAATCAGGCTGAGGTCTGGCCAAAAGGGGGGCAAAGGAGGGAAGGTGCCGGCAGGGGAGAGGTCACAGCAGTGGTCCATGAGAGGCGGGCTTGATGGGCGGGGTGAGTGTGGCGGGTGTGAAGAGCCCAGGAGAGTCGGTCCATCTCCAGGATGGGAGGGTTGGCGTGGGTGGCAGAGACAGGAGGTGTGTTCAGGGACGGGTGCACTGGGCGTGAGCGTGGGTGGACGGCAGTTCTTGGTGATGACGAGGACTGTGCATGAGCACGGCAGGGAGTGGCCCATGGGGTGGGAGAGGAGGTACTGCAGGAAAGGGCCCGGGGCTTGGAGTGGATCACTGGGTGGAGATTGAAATAATCTCGGATTCGGACGGTGATGCCAGAGAGTGAGGCTGAATCGTCAGTGAACCTCCTGGAGAAGTGGGTGCTGAAGGTGGGTTGCTGGTCACCCGCGGGGTCCTGTGAATGAGGGCTGGGGCTGACGCTGCCCACATGAGACTCACCCAGGGCCAGGGTTGATAGTGGGTGGACGGCTGTGCGGACAAGGTTTCAGATGGCCTCACCGAGTCCGCCCTGTGCCCCTCCCCATGTCTGCCATCTGTACACCTGCTGCCCCTCCCGGTCAGGGTGGGAGTGGGGAGCGAGGCAGGTGGGCAGCCAGGGTTGGGAGGTGGTGCGCGGTGAGGAAGGAAAGCGATCATCAGACACTACGACCACTGCTGTGCGTTGGAACCCGTGGTTGGTCCCCAGGCAAGGTGTCACTGTGGAGGTATTCTGTAGCTGTGCTTAGTGACTACACACAGTTGGTCACCCTCCATGATGTGGGTGGGCCTCATCCAAACAGGTGAGGGCTGTAAGAGCAAAAACTGAGGTTTCCCAGAGAAGGAATTCTGCCTCAAGCCTGCAGCATCTGATCCTGCAAGCCCCTCCAGCCTCCAGATTAGGACTTGACAGCTCTGCAGCCTTTTAATTCCTTAAACCCCTCTCTCTAGAGGAGGACAGATGGATGATGGATATAGCTGCAGGTGCGGGTGTGGGAGCAGGTGCAGGTGTAGGCGTAGGGATAGGTACAGGTGCTGGTGCAGGTGTAGGTACAGGTGTAGGTACAGGTGCAGGTGCAGGTGGAGGTACAGGTACAGGTGTAGGTACAGGTGCAGGTTCAGTACAGGTGTGGGTATAGGTGCAGGTACAGGTGCAGGTGTAGGTGCAGGTACAGGTGTAGGTACAGGTGCAGGTGCAGGTGGAGGTACAGGTGCCTTGTAGGGATGGAGATAGGTGCAGGTGCAGGTGGAGGTACAGGTGCAGGTGGAGGTACAGGTGCAGGTGGAGGTGCAGGTGCAGGTGGAGGTACAGGTGCAGTGTAGGGAAGGGGATAGGTGCAGGTGCAGGTGGAGGTAC
>NC_138374.1:1519207-1557619 GCF_054177405.1 Leptonychotes weddellii
CTTACTTTTCATTTCATTTCTTTTCAAAGTGTAAATTCTCATGAGATATTCTCTATGGTTGAGTTGCTAGTTGTTATCTAAAAACCTTTTTCCTTCAGAGTAATAGAGTTTTTTAGCTGAGACACCTGCCCCCATAGGTCTAAATATTGTATTTCCCAGACTATCTTGCAGATAGCATGGCTGTGGGATAAAATAGTGGCCAGGAAGCCCTCAGTGGATGTGGCAGTCTTTGGAAACTTCCTGAAAGACCGGCTGGCATGAACCTGTTGACTTTTCTTCTCCCTTTGCTCATCCTGCTTATCCTATAGCTGGAGCTCCATCTGGGACTGTCTGGAATACACCAGTAGGGCTCGTGCTCAAAGTCATCTGGGAGCAGAGCTCTTGCCCTGGATGGCTGTCCTTAGCACTTCTTTTTTTTTTTTTTTTTTTGTCCTTAGCACTTCTATGCGAGAGAGAAAACCCCAAACATTACTGCTTAAATAAAATAGGCAAAGCAGACAGATAATTATTTGTGCTAATTTTTAACAGAACCTAATTTCCGTGATTGGTAAAAAGTACATATAATTTTATTTCTTAGGATAATCTTAACTATGAAATATTTATGCCAGTAGACTTACAGAGGAAATCATCTACCTTTTTATTTTATTTTTTATTTATTTTTAATTTAATTTTATTTTATTATGTTATGTTCGTCACATCTATCTTAGATACAAATAGAGTGGGGCCAGAGAGGGAAAGAAAGAGGAGCCTAAGTCATCAGTACAGACGTGAAATGGGATGGGGGATGGGATTCTCTGTTTACCCAATGATTAGGGAATTTATACCATGTCCATGGGGCTTCAGCGACTGCGAAGACCAGCCCACGTGCTCCTGAAAGCAGGGCACGAAGAACTCTACAGAGAGCGAATATTTACCCTGGCTTTGCACATGTCTTGACAGCACTGTAAGGTAAATGTTGGGATGTCCATCCTATTTCCCAGAGAAGACTGAGCGGCAGGTGTAAAAGGCCTCGCTGGGTGTCACTCAAAAAGTGGTTGAACTAGGATTACAACCCTGGCAGTCAGACTCCATTGCCCGTGTTTCCCAGAAAGCACAGCAGCTGTGGGAACCCAGCAGTTTGCTGAGGAAGAGGATGGCAGAGCAGAGAGCTAAGAAGGATGCGGAAAGGAACGGAGGCGGGAGCAAAAGGTACAGATAAATGGGACCACATCAAGACGGGAAAGTTTTGTGCATCAAAGGACAGACTCAGGGTGAAGAGGCAGCCCTCAGAATAGGAGAAAGAACCTGGAAATCATGTGTCTGATAAGAGGTTAGTATCCAGAATACATAAGGAACTTGTACATTCAATAACAAAACAAACAACCTGATTACAAAATGGGCAGAGGGCCTGAATGGACGTTTCTTCAAGGAGGACATAAAAATGGCCAATAAGCCCATGAAAAGATGCTGAACTTCCCTAATCATTAGGGAAAGACAAATTAAAACCACATGCACTATTATTAAAAAAATAACAATTGTTGGAGATGATGTGGAAAAATTGGAACCTTGTACATCCTTGGTGGGAATGCAAGATGGTGCCGCTTCTATGGAAAACAAGATACCAGTTCTTCAAAAAATCAGAAATAGAATCACCATATGATCCAGCAACTCTACTGCTGGGTGTATACTCAAAATAATTGAAAGCAAGGTCTTGAAGATACTTGTACCCACACGTTCACAGCAGTATTATTCACAATTAGCCACAAAGCGGAAACAATCCAAGTGTCACCATGGAAGAACGGACAAACAAAATGTGGTCCGTCCATACAATGGAACATTATTCAGCCAGAAAGAAGGAAGAAGTCCTGACACCTGCTACATCATGGATGGACCTTGAGGACATTATGCTGGGTGGGATAAGTCAGGCACAGAAGGACGCGTGCTGTACAACTCTGCTCATGTGAGGTCCCTAGAGTAGTCACAGCCATAGAGACAGAGAGTAGATGGCCAGTACAGGGGCTGGGAGAAAGGAACAACAGGGAGTTGGTGTTTCCGTGTTGCGAGATGGACAGAGTTCTGGGGAGGGATGGTGGGTAGCGCCCCACGAGAGCGCGCTCTGTGCCGCTGACCTGTGCATGTCACAATGCTTGGGTGATAGATGTTAGGTGTTGTGTATTTTGCTACAGGGTTTTGAAAATTTAAATTTCAGTGAAAAAGGAAGCATACACGTAGGTAACTGGAGGCCTTGGACCAGGCACCTTCCCACGGAAAGATTCACAACTTGGAGAAGCCCGACGGGCGTTGTGGCATGCTGTACAAGTATTGAAACTCGTCTGCATTTTGCTAAGGTGGAGGTGGTCACCGAGTGGACAGAAGTAACTAAAAATGATATGGAATATAGGTACACATAACACTTTTCCGTGTCTTTGCATCCCACCATCCGCCCCCATAAAATATTCTAAATAACTTCTAACGATCTGCGTACCAACTGTCCTCCGATGCTGAGGCTTCACACGGCAACCCCTTCTTGGCAATTTGTGAGAAATGATGAAACAGTGCGTGGGCTGATGGTAATTAATGCCTCAGGAAAAGTCTGTCCTTGGCATGAGATATGATTCTCTCCCCATCCACGGAAGGAGTGTAAGTTCTGTTCCGTGCGGTGCTGTGGCTGGCTGGGTGGGTCTCCCATCCTTTGAATCTGCCTACCTGACACCCACGGCAGCCCTGGGACACTTTTTGGTTTTAAAATTGCCTGTCCGGCTACTCTATATTATGTTGTACCCGTGCCAACCTATGTTTGCTAGGAAGGATCTTGTGTAGAGACTGACATGTTGAAAGGGGAGCCGTGCCATTTATTTTATTTGTTGAAAATATTTTTTTAGATATTTGCATCTTCTTGTTTGTTTGTTTATATGTAATCATATTTGGGGTGGCAAGGGCGTGCATCAAACAAGCTGACTGCATCACCAGCCACGTACTACATGAGTTTGCTGACAGCGTAAAATCGTTTTGTTCATTCACTCACTCACTCACTCACTCACTCACTCACTTATTCTTCCATTTGTCCATCACTCTGTCATGCATTGATGCCTGCTGTATGACAAGCACGGCACTGGGTCCTGAAGAAACCAAAGGTCTGGGCGCCTGGGTGGCTCAGTTGGTTAAGCGACTGCCTTCAGCTCAGGTCATGATCCCAGGGTCCTGGGATCGAGCCCCGCATCGGGCTCTCTGCTCCGCGGGAAGCCTGCTTCTCCCTCTCCCGCTCCTCCTGCTTGTGTTCCCTCTCTCACTGTGTCTCTCTCTGTCAAATAAATAAATAAAATCTTTAAAAAAAAAAAAAGAAACCAAAGGTCTTCCAGTTTGGGGAGGAGTGACCCATGCTGGTGTGTCATGGCCGCTGGTGCCAATGCCGTGTGAACACGGGAAAGATGGTGACTGCCCCTCTTGGAAGTGCTGGGTCCCCGCAGAAGTGGTGGACGTTGGAGAGACAGGAGAGTGTGCGTAGATGGAAGAACACACTCCGGGAGAGCACAGCAAAGGCCAGAACCAAAGCAAACTCTCTTGTGTGTGGGGAGTGGTCAGGGTCCAGGCCAGCTGGATGGAGAAATCGTCCCGCAGGATGTCCCTGGTGACCTTGCCGGGCTCCACCCTGCCCCTCCCTGCAGTGGGCAATGCTGCCCTTCTTTTCCTCCTCTGACTTCTCACCCACAAGGCTGGATGGCCCCCCCTCAGCAAGACTCTGCCGGCCTTTATGTGCCTCTTGTCCTTCCTTGGATGGCAGTGTTTGCTTGTGGAGAGTCTTGTCCCAGGGAGACGGCTTTGAAGGGGAGCAGAGGAGAAAACTCCAGCCCCACAAAATTAAGTGGCTTGAAACCCCACTGGTTTTGAACCCATTCTTCTTCTCCCTGACTTCCAAGGCAGGTTTGCCCACACGTGTGACCACGTGGCATGCTTCTCCTGAGAGTTTCACCGTCCTTCCTAAGGGGTCTGTGCAGCTGCACGGCAAGGGGCTGCTTTGGCAGTCTTCAAGGCCAGCAGACACACCTCTAGGGATTAGCGTGTGGATGCCCATGCTGTTCCTGGTGCTAGGAAGGCGCTCAAGCTTTGTGCTCAAGAGCTCACCTCACCCCTCACCCCTCCCAGCCTCTGCTGAGCCCGGGGAGGACGAGGCTGCTTCTGCATCTTTTATTCATAGACTCTTCATGAAGCAGGCTCCCAGGGGACATCCACAACAGCGTGAGTGATGTTATTTAAAAGCATATTGCCACTTGATAGTAAAAGTGGAATTATTCTTGTGGTGCAACCCATCAATCTCGAAATATGGGTTTTTAATGCTTTTTCCTATGGAAGGTCAAGTTTGAATGAAATAACAGGAGTGGCATCCTTGCTGGCTGGTCCTTTGCTTTATGCTTTTCCTTAAGGAATATGAATAAGGAGTTCTCCTTTTAAGAATGTCATTCAGGAGAAGGCCTTTCGGCCATAGCTGGAACACAGCCCAAGGCTCCCTGAGAGTGGAGACATTCTGTGGCATCCACCAAAGCTGCTACTCCACAAAGTGCAAGTATAAGGGGACCAAAGCTGGGCCCTCTTCAGAGCACAATGTTTCCATCAGCCACGGGGAAGAGGTCTTCCCAAATAGAAGCATCTTAGCTTGAGTCATCTTGGTTAAAATGAATTGGAAAAGGGAGAGAACCAATGGAGTAGTGCAGGCGTATGTCTTTGTGCAAAGTCATACCCACCTTCTAACTGAATTAGCAATGGGGGGTTTTAGGGACCTGTTTGCTAACCTCTGCTTGGTTCCCTGTCAAGCATAGGACAGAGAGACGGAGCCCCAGGGAGTGAGGAAGCCATCTTTTAAGGAGAAGGCTCCCAAAGTGGTTCATGTTGCTCCAAGTCACGTAAGTGCTGGGCTGGTGTGCAGGTGTGCGTAATAATGACTCACCCTTATTCCCAGGAGGCTTCTGCATTGGCTGTCTCAGTGATGGATCTATTGACTAGGCTTCAAGGTTTACTTTTTTGCTACTTTCTTATTCTATGACACTGGGTCTCAACATTGGCGGGATTCCCCTTATGGGATATTTGCCCATGTTTGGAGACATTTTTTGATGATCATGACTTGGAATATTGCTACTGGTACCCATGGAGAAAGGTTAGGGCTGCTGCCAAACATGCTGCAATGACCAGGACAGCCCCCACCATAGAGAATGATCCAGCCCAAAGGACTTCTTCACACCCTTAACAGCTACCCTGATACTCATCGCCCATCTAAAGTGTATACTTCAGTGCTTTCTAGGGCATCTGTCACTTCCATAAATTTCAGAACATTCTCATCACTTTAAAAAGAACCTCCCAATATGTAGCTATTAATCTCCTATCCCACATCCCCTCCAGCCTTAAGAAACCACCTATCTATTTTCTGTCTCTACATGTTTGCCTATTCTGGGCATGTGATAAGAATTGAATCGCGTAACGTATGATCTCTTGTGTCTGGCTTCTTTCAGCATCGTGGCTTCACGGTTCACCCATGTTGTAGCAGGTGTCAGGTTTCATTCCTGTTTATGGCCAACGTTCCGTTGTATGAGTATGCTGTGCTTTGCGTGTCCATTCATCGACTGATGGGCATTTGGGTTGTTTTTGCCTGCCTAACTACTTTTTAGCAGAGGGGCAAAAACGATTCAAGGGAGAAAAGATATCCTTTCAACAGGTGGTGCTGGAGCAACTGGAATCTATAGGCAAAACAAACAAAAATGAATTGACCTAATTCTCAATTCAAATTAATTCAAAATGAATTATGGACTTAATGTAAAATATAAACCAGGAAACTTTTAGGAAGGAACAAAAGAACATAGGAGTAAATATCTGATACCTAAGACCGGGCTAACAGTTCCTAGACTTGACACCAAAACTATGACCTACTAAAGGGGAAAAAATTGAAAAAAGAGACTTATAAAAATGAAAGTATTTTGCTCTATGAAAGACTTTGTTAGTAGGATGACAAGACAAAGTAAACACTGAGAAAAGGTGTTTGCAAACCACCAGTCCAGCAAAGGATTGTCTCAAATATATAAAGAACACTCGGAACTCAATGTTATAAAAACAATCCCATTTGAAAATGGGCAGAGATATGAAGAGGCATTTGACTGAAGAGGATATACAGATGGCAAGAACACATGAAAAGAAGTTCAACGTTATTACCAATTAGGGAAATGCAAATTCAACCCACTGACTTCACATCTGTCAGAATGGCTCTTGTTTTTAAGTGACAACACCAAATGCTGGTGAGGATGAGGAGAAACTGGATTTTTCCTAAATGATTGTAAAATAGTAAAGCCATTCTGATGAACGATTTGATAGTTTCATTAAAACTAAACTATCGTATGACCCAGAAATTGCATTTCTGGACTCTTATCCTGGGGAAACACAAACGTGTTTACAGAAGAACCTGTGCATTAGTGTTTGTGGATGTTTGTGGATGCCCATGAAATCATCCGGACGGCCTTCAGTGGATAAATAATTAAACAAACTGTGGTATGTTCATACCATGAAGTACTACTGAGCAGCTGAAAAGAATGAACATTAATGTGCACCACAGCCTGGGTCAATCTGCAGACAGTTACACTGAATGACAAACACCCACCACAAAGGTTACCTGCCATGTGATTCTATTTGTACCCCAACCCTGAGATGACACAGTAGTAGAAATGGAGAAGAGATTAGTGTCCAGCAGGAGTTAAGGACGGGGTGGGAATGGCATCGAAGTGGGCGTGGCTGGAAGGACAGTGTGCGGGTCCTTGGAAGACAGAAGTGTTCTGTTTCTTGACTGCAACCCTGTCAAATGCTGGCCGTGATGTTGAACCACAGTTTTGTAAGATGTTACCATTGTACACAGAATCTCTCTGTGTTATTTCTTATAACTGAATGTGAATCAACAATGACCTCAAACAAAAAGTTTAATTTTTAAAAGCGTAAAACATTGGTTCTATCTAATGGAACATATCTTCCTTCTGAGTCATTTACCTATGTTTCTATGAGATAAATTTGCAGAGAGTAAAACGCACATATCTTGAGGGTAAAATTTGATGGTTTTTTTTTAAAGATTTTATTTATTTATTTATTTGACAGAGAGAGACACAGCAAGAGAGGGAACACAAGCAGGGGAGTGGGGGAGGGAGAAGCAGGCTTCCCGTGGAGCAGGGGTGCCTGATGCAGGGCTCGATTCCAGGACCCTGGGATCATGACCTGAGCCAAAGGCAGACACTTAATGACTGAGCCACCCAGGCGCCCCTAAAATTTGATGAGTTTTGATAAATGTTTGCACCCGTTTAACCCCATCCACTGGAGATATAGAACATGTTCATTCCCCAAGAGAGTTTCTTTGGGCCCCCTCAAGTCAATCCCCATCCCGATAGCAACCACTGCCCTAATTTCTATCACTGCAGATTATTTTTTGCCTGTTCTTGGATTTTGTAAAAAGATGGAATTAAGTATGCATTCTCTTATGTCTGGCTTCTTTCAGTCAACACAATGTTTTCAATACTAATCAATGTTGCAGGTTCAGGAACTTACACTGTTTTATTGTTGAATAGTAATTGTTTGAATATGCCCAAATTTTCTGTTCACTGTTGGTGGACATTTGGGATGTCTCCAGTTTAGGGCTGTTATGACTAAATCTGCTAAGACATTTTGTACAAGTCTTATTACAGACATGCTTTTTTAAAGATTTTATTTATTTATTTGACAGAGAGAGAGAGAGAGAGAGCAGGGGGAGGAGCAGAGGGAGAAGCAGACACCCCCGCTGGGCAGGGAGCCCAATGCCGCTCCATCCCAGGACACTGGGATCAGGACCTGAGCAGAAGGCAGACGCTCAACCAACTGAGCCACCCAGGCGCCCCCTACAGGTGTGTTTATATGTATCTCAGGTAAGTATCCCAGGGTGAAATTGTGGGTCACATGACCGAGGTTCATGGTAAAAGAAACTGGCAAAAAGAATTGCAGACTTGTGGGACCAACAACATTCTCTCTGCAGTGCATGAGGTCTGGTTACTCCTCGGCCTCACGATATTTGGGATGGTCAATTTCGTTCGTTTGTTTTTTTGTTTGGTAATTTTAACCATCCGGGGGATGCATGCCATGTATCTACTTTGGGTTTTAATCTACATTTTCCAGTTAATTCATAATGTTTGGTGACTTTTCCTAGTTTATTGACATTTAATGTGCATTAGCCGTTCATATACCTTATTTTGCGAATTGTGTAGTCAACTTTTCTTATTGGGCTGTTATTCTTTCTGTTATTAATGCATAGAAGTTCTTTATATATGCTGGATATTCTTTATATATTCTGGATCTTTTGTCAGATACATGTGCTATGAATTTTCTTTCTCCCAGTTTGTGGATTGCTTTTTAAATTTTCCTAGTGGTGTCTTCTGAAACTCAAAAATTTAAATTTGTTGTGTTGTGTTTCATACTCTTATCCAGGAGTTCCAACACCGTTTGTTGAAAAGACTTTTGAATAGTTCCCCACCTGAATGGCACGTTACGTCCCAGCTATCCTTGCCCTTTGCACAGGTAGATGTATTTGAGGATTCACATCACAAGTTCTATTAAAAAAACAACTTTTGATTATTTTGATTGCATTGAAATTGTACATCAATTTGGGAAACTGACAGCTTTAAAATATGGAGTCTTCACATCCGTATATATGGTTTATTCACTTTTTAAGATTTTTCTCAATGTCTCAACAAAGTTATATGATTTTATCTATAAAGAAATTACACATCTTCTGTTAGATTATTCTCAGGAACCTCATCATTTTTATCACTATTTTAAATATTACACATTTTTAAGTTTTATGTTCCACTTGCATGTATTATGGAAATGCAAACAACTTTTTTAGATATTGATTTTTAAAAACTTGCCAAAGTCTATTTTTATTCTTTTAGTATTTGCTCTAGAAATTCTAACATGAATATTTAATTTACAAAGTTAAAATTTAGTAAGTATCTTTATTTCTTTCCAGATTTACATGCTATTTTTCGTCCAATATGTTACTCCTAACTTAATTTTTAGCTCCCCCAGGATTCATCCGTTTCTGTGTTGTCAGGCTGGTGCAGGTATGTATTTTGCTCTCATGTCTGTGTCTTCCTCTGCTCACGGTTCCTGCTGACGTCGCTGACCTTCCTTCTGGGACCACTTGCTTTCTTTCTCCAGAACCTCACCATAACTCCCTATACTTAGGGTCTGTTGGAGTAAATGCTCTCCCGTTTGTATTCGTTTCCACAAAGCTTTATTTTGCCCTCACCTTTGTATTCCATGAATGTTGCATCCTGTGTTCCATATTTATCAAAAAGGTGAACTTCGTTGTCTTGTTCATTTCTTGGGCACCTTGCTGATTTCCATACTCATCTGGCCGTTCTATCAGTTGCTAAGAGAGTTGTGTTAGACTTCCCCATGATGATTACTAAGTTGTCTATTTAAAAATCTGCTAGTATTTATTTTATGTATTCTGAGTTTCTGTTACTAGGTACATATACATTTGGAACTGTTCTATCTTATTATTCATCATTTGCACCTCTGCGATAATGTTTCTTGTCTCAAAGTATTCTTTGCTATCCGTGTACCTAAACCAGCTTTCTTCTGGCTAGTGGTTGTATGCAGGGCTGCTCCTAGGATTTGTGAGACCGTGGGCAAATATTTTATATGGGGTCTATGGAAATAACCTGATTTAAAAATGTATTAGAAAATCCACAGGTCTATTTGAAGTATGGTGATTTGTCCATGAAGATTTAGAACTGTGGGTAGACAAGAGGGACTCATGTGTTGGTTTATTATCCAACCAGTGCACATGAAGATTCTTGGTCATTTCGAGGCACCATCTCTTCCTGGTCAGGTGCAGGAACGTTCCCTTCATGTGATTTATTGCCACATGCATCATTCCTGGCCAATTTCATATCTCCCAACAGGAGAAAAAGACAGCAATTCTGTTGTGACTCACGGAGCACAGCCGATTGGAGTGTGTGCCCGGCGCCCTGCACATCTCCCCTCCCGCATGTGCATGAGATGCGAGCACATCCTTACTCTGGAAGCCGTCCGCCAGTCCTGCTGCGGGTCAGAGCTCGTCCCGGGGCTGCCTTGGTGATGGCCACACACACAGGAAATGTGCTTGGATCCCTCGCACTTCCAGCAGCTGGAACTCGTGGCTCCCGTGAGTTCTAGACAGTGTCTGCCCCCGATCTCTCGAGTATCGCCTCTCCTCTCTTCTCTTCCTTCCGTCACTTTCCAGAACTCTCCACACGAGACACACTAGCACTTTTCCCCGTATCCTCCAAACACCTTGGGCAGCTCGCATGCCCCTGGGATCCTCCTCTCTCCGGTCATTTCTCTCTTCAGTGGGGTCTATACTGCTTTTTAATCCACACGCCGTGGACACTGGGTATTTCTCTAAAGGATTCATTAAATCAATTTACAAATTCACTTAGTTGTTTTTGTAATCTCTCATTCTTTAGCTGCAACTTAGGACAGTACTTTAAACTATTTTAAAACCGTTTTTACAGCATGTTCTGCATGGAGCACTGGGTGTTATGCACAAACAATGAATCATGGAACACTTCATCTAGAACTAATGATGTAATGTATGGGGATTAACATAAGAATAAAAAAAAAACCAAAAAACCGTTTTTACAGAATGAGTTAAAATAGTTATATATATATACATACATATATATTTTTTTGTCTTCGGGCTGATCTTTCCGTTTCAGTTTCCTTCCTCCGAGCCACAGTCATGATGACTTCTTTCTCCACGTGCTCCCGGCTCCAGGTGTGTGCCTGTGATCTCCTTCTGAGGCTCAGCTCCGCCGACTGGACTTCCAGGGCCTTCCTCCAGAGTTAGTAGTGCTCACTGCCAGGTGCCTGCGACCACCTCCCTTCACCGACCACTTGAGATGCTTTCTCTCTTGTCACGTGGGTGGTGTGAATTCGGACCCCGCACCTGCGGGAGGACAGCCTGTGGTTACGAATTTCCAGAGACACATTTCCTCCCGACAGCGGCCTCAGGTGCACGGCGGGCACGTTTCTGTCTCCCCTTGTGGGATGCCCTTCCTGGCTCACGCGGAGGCCATTGCCCTCCGGGGGTCCCCACCAGCCCCGCCTGGCTTCTGTGGCCACAGCACAAGGGGCGCAGATGTCCCCATGGGCAGTGAACGTCTGGGCAGATGACAGCTGCTGCTTTGTCACGTCTCCATTTGGGGTTTTCTTGTCATTTCTGGCCTCTCGGGATTTCCTCTACTTGTTCTTTTTTTTAACCAATTCAGCCCTGTATTTTTCAAAAGTTTCAATCATGCTTTTTTTTTCAGTGTTTCATACGAGAAACTTTGTTCACGACGCAGAGATTATAGGAGCCTCATTCAGCAAGTGCATATGTGAGTGCTGGCCGATTGCGTTCTGGTTCTGAGAAGGTGATGTGTGCAGCTTATGGTCTAGAGACTCTGGCCGCAGAAGGAAGGGGGTGACAGAGGACTCAGGACCGGCCAGTGCCCTGCCCCCTCCCCAGTGAGTACCCCGCATGGGCTGTAGTGTGAGGACAGCGAGCTGGGAACCAGGGATGAGGAGGACAGTGTTTCCATCACAGGACGGAGCACGAGGGGTGACAAGTGGCCCTTGGACAAAGCCCATGCGCGAGGGGCAGAGCCAGCCTGCTCAGCGCGCTGGCAAGGGGAGCTGGGACAGGGCTGGGAGAGCTGCCTTCGGAGGCTGTGCAAGTGGGGTGGGGGGCAGGACATCCTCTCTCCTGCCCTGAGAAATGAGGGCAGGGGTCTTGCACAGTTAGGGAGACGCAGGGCCACAGTGGGGTTCAGGCCCTGGGCACGTCACCTGATGCAGCACGCCCCGCTGTCCTCACCCCGGGGGCAGGTGCTCCAGGTGTCAGAGGTGGGCTAAGCAAGACATCGAGTGTGGGGCTGGGACCCTGGAGCCACACAATTTTATTATTAAAATAGGAAAAGCAACGTTGCTTCACTCTGCTGCGGGCTGCTTCTGGGCGGGCTGGGGACCTCCAGGCCCCGCGCCCCCGCGTCCCTGCGCCCCGGCCAGGAGGCCTGTGCAACTCTGAGCGTTTGCTCGGCCAGTGCTGGGCAGGAGTCACAGGGGCTACAAGAACCTTTGACCTCACCCCCTCCCGGCCAGCATTGCTGATGCAGCGGGCTATCACTTCACGTGAGTACTTAACTTCTGCAAATGCAAACAGTCACACTGGTCAGAGAGAGAGCAAGTGGGGAGAGGCTGAGGGAGGGAGGGGAGCCCTGCAATAGAGACCCGAGTCTGTGCAGCTGGGCCCCTGGGGCCTGCCCTCGCTCAGGCTTTGGCCGGCTCTGGCAAGACTGGGACCTTTCCTGTGGGACAGCCCTCTCCTTCCCCAAACCAGTCTGTCCATCTGTCATCAGTCTTCGTCTTGCTGATGGAAGAAAGACCAGGGTCAAGGGACCAGGACCCTGGCCCCAACCCGGCTGCCGGAAGGGCCTCAGGTGCCCAGGGCCTGCCCTGGGGACAGCAGTGGAAACTTGGTAGAATGGATCCAGGGCTATCCGAGGGTGGGCTCGGGAGCCCCATGTGTGCGCGGCCTGCTCTCCCCCAAAGCCGAGGCTGCAGCAGCATCCCAAAGGGTCCTGGGTCCTAGCCTGGGCGTGGTTCTGGAATGAGCAGACCCGTGTCTGGTCACGTAAAGAGAGCTCTCCTCTGGGCCGGGAGGCCAGTATGCATCACTTTTTCAGGTTTATTTTACTTTATTTTATTGTTATTATTTTGCCTTTTTCTCTGGCTTCAGAGGAAGATATTCCTTCTGAGGCCCCAGAAGGATGTTGGGACAGGCTCACCCCGCACCTGGCCCGGGGCCCCAGGCCGTCGGCAGGTGTCCCGAGTCCAGGGACTCAGGGGTGGGTGACTGTCTGAACCAGCTTTGCTGTTGGGCATCCAGAGAGGCCGCGGCCCAATCACCGCCTCGGGCAGAACGGTCCCTCTGACGACACCAGCTGCTTGTAGTCCTTGAACATTTCGTTTGATTTTGGAATGGAGTGTAGGGGGTTTTGTACATGCTGTTCTGGTCTGAATGTCTGTCCCCAGCCCTCCCAAATTCAAATGCTGAAATCCTACCCCCCAGTGTGAGTGTATTTGGAGATGAGACCTCTGGGAGAGACTTAGGCTCCCTGAGGTCATTACGGTGGGGCCCATGGTGGGATTGATGCCCTTGTAAGAGTCCCAAGACCGCTTGCTTTATTCTGCTCTCCACCTCCTGGAATGGTGAGAAGTAAAGTTTTATTGATAAGCCCCCTAGCTCTGGTATTGTGTTGCAGCAGCTGGGACGGATGAAGATGTGCATCTTCTCTCACTGAGCCGCTACGTTCCAGGCACTGTTCTGGGCAGTGGGGACACAGCTGTGACAAAGGAGCTGAGGAGCGGTGTCCAAGCTGCTGGGCAGAGAAAGACAGTGAAAGGAAGCTCGAGTACTTTATCAGCCACCCGCAAACAGCCCCGTAAGCTCTTCCTCCTTTTGCTTCCATAGGAGCCCTGCTAAGTTGTGTGACTTGCTTCTGGCTTCCATTTGGGAACCTGACCCTAGGGAGGTGGCAGGACTTGTCCAATGTCACACTCCCACCCCAGACACACTGAGACTAAGCTCGGGAGATGCTGCACTCGGTGGGACACTGTCAACTCCATCCAAACCTTTCTCACATGTGGACACCTGAGGTCCAGCGATGTCAGAGCTTGGCCAGGGGACACCTGGGAGGGACAGAATCTTTATGACCTACTCAGGGGACCCGGAGGTGGGACCTTGGGCCGCCTGCCCACAGTCCCTCGTGGACAGCTTATGGGAGGGCGGACCTGGTGGCAAGACCGCTGTTCTCCTAAGTCACTCCCAACTGCCTGAAGCTCATGGAGCAGCTTTTTAGTAGCACGATGGCCCAGCTGTCCCTCTACCAGCACCCCTAGGGAAGCCTCACTCTTAGGTCAGGGGGTTCGTGTACGGGCCTCTATTTTACCACTTCCCTCTTTAAATAATCCGAATCTCTGCCCTGTCTAATTCTGAACTTGGAAAAAAGGTCAGAAGTCGGATGCCCCAGAAACTGGTCCCAAAGCAAGTATATTTCAGTATATTTATTAATGAGTTGGAAGAGTCAGAGAAAAGGTTAAGTGGCAGAATTTGCTGAATGCACAGAATTATTTAAGGGCAAAAAAAAACCCCAGACTATCTTCTATGAAATTCTATTTTTTTTCCTTGCCCTAAGAATATTTTATCAAGGTGAAAAATAGTAAGACAATCAATGGTGCAGACAGCACATTTAGTCTTTTCCTCAGTTTTTGTTTTTTTGTTTTTCTGTTGAAATGTAATTTATTATCGAGAACAGAGAATTTGGATTTGAAGGATTACGGTCGCTGAGTTCAGAGTTGTCACCTCTTGGGGATGGGAGCTGCTTGATCAAACCAGGGTGCAGAAAGGCTGCTGGGCCCAGATTCGGGAGATCTCCGGCATCACGTGCGGAGGCCAAGGATGGACGCATCAGCCTGACCTGAGCACCAGCAGCATCGCTGGTCAGCTAGACACCCACCTCCACCCTGCGTTTTTGTGCCCTGCGCCCCGCGTGCAGCCCACACTTCCACTCACACTGCACCGCAAACCTGTGTGGTGGGTTCTGCACCCGGGCAAGCTCAGCCCTGCTAGCAGGGAGCCAACGGGGTTGATCTTTAGAATTCTGGTCAGCTCAGGCATGTGGGGGCAGATGCTGAGCTACCAGGAGTGGTCCAGACCCTCCGCTCCCCAGGAACCTTGTTGTTCTGGCGCCTCTAAAGAAATGTGCTTTGGGCTAGGCTATGAATTCAGACCCTGTGATTTGGAGTCTGTGCCAATTTGAACCTGGTTGGAATCTGCCAAGTGTAAGCCGTGTGCCGAGAGGCGGATTAGCCTGCTGGGAGGAATGATGCCTTGGGTGCGCTAATTGCCTCAGCTTCTCACCTGCTTGGAGGGGGCTCGGCGGGGCTTCCCCTTGACCCCTGTTACCTTGTGCTCCTGGTTATGCCCCGAAACAGTGAGACTATGTTAAAAATGCACTTGATACTGTACGTTCTTCCCAGGTCAGACCACACCGCTTCTCCTCCTGAGTTATTTCCAATTAGCGGAAATGTTGTAACACGTTTCCCGACTGTGGCCCCTCTTGCGAGTCAGCATGCAGCGAGGCCACAGTGCAATTAAGCTGAGTGACGGCCAAACGTGCCTCCCCACAGGGACGTGGATGCTGGGGATTCCCGCCCCCTTCTCTGCCCTCGTTAAGAAATCGGGAGAAAGGGCACTTCATGTTGGACAGATTGGAGCGGGGTTAACCCAGGGGCTTCATCTGATGTGAGGTCAACACACTTTGACAGGACAAAATAAAACGATACCTACGTACAAACGTTTGTGTCAGAATTGGAAATGTGGGTCTGCTTGGCACGTGTCAGGAGGCTCTCTTGTTGTTTGGTCGGCTTCGTCGTGTCTCCAAAACCCACAAATCATGCCACCAGATGTGTGCCAAGAATAAGGCAGATAAATCGTACAGCTTGTGAGAATGCATCGTCCTGTGTATCTTCCCCTCCCTCCTCATCTTAAGTGCCTGGTAAATCATAGTCCAAGATTGAAGACCTCCATCCCCTCTGGCAGCAGCTGGGGCTGTGGGGCGGCAGAGGGCACAGGAAGGGGCCGGCAGTTCCGGGGGGTTGGCAGGAGAGACCCCCAACACTGCCAGGAGCCCATCCTGGGAGTGCCCCGCCAGTCCCGCGGTCTCTGACTGCCCTGCCTTCTCAGGTCATCCTTGTCTAAAGAGCAGAAAGAGGGCATGAGGGGGGCATACACTCAGACAGCACGGTCAGCCCCTGCTCCCATCTTTGCTCTGCAGACCGCAGCGTGTAAGAGCACCTTCACCGCCTGACCAGGACCTACTGCTCTGTAGAATCACGTGGTTCTGTCCCTCAGAAATGCCTCTCCCTGTCATTCTCCAGAGCCCAATGCCCAGGCTGCCTTGGTGTGATCTCAGGAAGTCGCCCCTCTGGGTAGACTAATCTGGCGTGGAGCTGGGTGCCAGCCCCCTCCCCTCTGCTTGCACATGACCTTCAAAGCCCTGGCTGTGTCCCTGCCGGTTGGGTGGAGATCGTCAAGTCCAATGGGGGCTCAGGAATGGGCCGTCCAGCCCGGGTCTTCTGTTCACCGGGCACTTGCTAGTGTCTCCCGAGGAGCACTGGGTCCTGCCATCCCCAGCCTCTTGACTGAGCTGACCGACCCAGCAAGTGCATGTGTGTCATGACCCAGGATCAGTGTGGACCTGGGGATGTGCCCCCGGGGAGGGTGGAGGCTGTGGGCGCAGGGAGAGTAGCCTGGTTCTCACCTTGACCTGAGAATCCAGGGAGCAAGCCTCCAGCAACCACCCAGGGCTCTGGCTTCCCAACTGTCTCCTCCTGTTCCTCACGCCTCTACCCACTCCATTATTTGGGACATTTTACACATGTCACGGATGAATGACTA
This sequence comes from Leptonychotes weddellii, assembly GCF_054177405.1. NCBI lineage: Eukaryota > Metazoa > Chordata > Mammalia > Carnivora > Phocidae > Leptonychotes > Leptonychotes weddellii. The sequence continues at coordinate 1,535,724 of NC_138374.1, forward strand.
GGTGGATGGATGGATGGATAAGTGAGTAGATTTTTGTAACTACAAAATGAGTGACAGGTCGAGGGGGATGCCCCTGCTGTTCCACAATTGGCTACTGAATTCTCATTAGGGCACAGGTACCTTAACTCCTAAACATCTTCAGTGAGGGATCGGCTCTGCTGTTGACAAGTGGGCTCCTCTAAGAATTTTTTACAATGTGGAGAAATGCTCATGCTATGAAGTTGAGTGAAAAATAAGATTTAAAGTTATATATAGCATAAGCTGAATTAAAACTTTTGTTGTAAGATACAGTCTAATATAAAATGCAATATTATAAGGGCACCTGGGTGGCTCAGTTGGTGAAGCGTCTGCCTTTGGCTCAGGTCACGATCTCGGGGTCCTGGGCTCCTTGCTCAGTGGGGAGTCTGCTTCTCCCTCTCCCTCTGCCCCTCCCTCTTGGCCTGTGCACGTGCTCTCTCTCACATGTGCACACTCTCACAAATAAATAAAAAAATAAAATCTTAAAAAATGCAACATTATGGGATGCGCTCTATGTGATATTCATGCAAGATACATGATCACATTATATATATATATATAGAGAGAGAGAGAGAGATGAGTAGGACAAAAAGTTATGGAAGGGAGGACATGGAAGTTCACATTCTTTTTCTCTGAGTGGGTTTGATTCATTATGTTTTCCTGTTTTCTAGATATTCTAGTGCGATGCTTTTATAGTAAAACTGGTAACAGTACCCTTTATCAAGCATGCACATTCCTGCCCGTCCACGATGCCTTGGGGCCACCGCCTGCCTTGGTTTACTTCTCTGTGTTTTTTAGGGACCTTCATTCCCCAACACGCGACCCCATGAGTGGCCTCTTCCTCCCCACTCTGTGCTCCCCTGGGGTCACCCCACGCCCATCCCCGACCCCAGGGACTGTAGACAGTCTCACCCTCAATCCCAGTTCTGCACCCCTTCCACAACCCTGCTCCCAAACTCCTGGCTGAGTGTCCAGCTGAGACAGACAGAGCGCATCTTTCTGGGTGTCCCACGGAGGCTTCAGAGTCATGGTGCTTGAGGCCACCCTGTCCTCGTGGCCGGTCATCACCCCCGAAGTCCTCACCTCCAGCGGGCGGCTCGGCTGCAGAGACTCCCAAGTTCACCAGAGCCTGGGGAGCCACTCCTGCAGCTTCTCGTTCTGACCCCACACTGAGTCAGGCACCGCGTTGCATTCGCTCCTCCAGGAGCCGCCGGGCTCCCCCTGTGACGGCAGCTTTCCTGGCCTCCGTCCAGGGCCTCATCCTGCCACAGTTGGTGAGTGTTCAGGAGGGAAGGACTAGGTGGCATCCACGCCTGTTTGGGGAGGATGTTCTGGCAGTGCGGGGGGGTGGGAGGGGCGCTGCCAAGGTGACATCCCCGGGGCGCCCCCTCCTTCCTGTTCCCCCGGCGGGGTGGGTATTTTAACTCTGCTGGCCTGGAAGGGACTATTTTCATCTGTCTCATTTTTTTTTTTGATTCTATTAGTTTTTACTTAGGAAAACAGAGTAAAATAACTTGGAATAAAAAAAAAAACCTTTTACAGTCTGCAAAATCTTATTTCATTGATCTCTCCCCAACACCCAACATTATTTTTTCCTGAACGGTAATAAACAATTCAGAACTCATTAGCATACGTCAATAATTCACGTTTTTTTCATGGTGTGAATCTCCGCTTGTTTGTCTGTCTCATCTTAGCCAGAAATTTCTGCTGGTTTTCCCCCTGAATAACACAAACTTAAGGCTGTTTTTATTGGTTAGAAGAACTTGACCCTAATTGTGTATAAAACCCTTTATAAAGAAAACCTCTTACCGAGAAAAAGGGCCTGATTTGTGGGGTGCTAGCCATGTGCGCTGCCCAGGGTAGACCTGCTGGGGGGCGTTGCCAGTAAGTAGACTTGCACACCAGTGATGCTGGTCTACCCAGCCCAGAGCCTCCCCTCTCAGATGGGTGTTCCCCTGATTTCAGGTCCTCAAGGAGAACAGGGCTTCCTGATTTAAGAGAGTCCTTTAAATCCCCACTGGGATTAGGGTGTCTACCGGTTGAGTGGGGAGTGTGGGGCGAACCTGGAGATGAATCTGATTGAATCAAGAACCAGAAGTAAGAGATGAGCCCATCTCCTGCGTCCCCCCCCCATCCTATCTATTAATTTATTAGTGGAAATCACTGCATCTGTGTTATCCTAGGCCATGTCCCTAGAATTTAGCACGGTACATGAAAAAATTAAAAGCACTATAATAAATGAATACGGTGAAGCTCATGGCAGGAAATGGCAAAGGAGTTTGGACTACTTTGAGGTTATTTGAGTGAACAGTTACTTGTGATTTTCCAGCTCTCATTCAGAGCGGAGCAGTTGCCCAAGGCACTGTGCACTCAGGACACTGGAATGCCCAGGGAGGGAATAAATTTCACCAGGTGACAAACGCTGACTTTAGAAGAACCACTCCAAGGACAGTGCTGTGTACGATTGGGGTGAGACTCCTCCCCAGGTGCCTGATGAAGCAGATGATGGCTAAACCTGCCTCTGCAGGAGCTCAGGGTCAGTGCATGTGGCCATCTGTGTATGCCAAAGGCAGCATGCAAACTGGGCTGCCACCAACGGTCCCCGGTCTCCAGCCTCCAAGTGATAAGGAGGGGCAAAAACTCCGATTCAAACAGGATCCTTTAAGAGGTCCACATTAGCCTGCTGAAGATGCCTGCCCCCAAACCCCAGTCTGGCTGTGACCATCAAGATCGACACTGGTATCCCCTGTGCATGCACATACAAATATATGCACTTGAATTAAGGGCTTAAGCTGAATAGTAACAGCCTCTAATCTGCAGAGCTTTCTGATTTTAGGTGAGAAAAAACAAAATCTTGCCAGTACTTTTGCATCAAAGGGAAAGCTAAACTTGCTAATTGAAAACTGGTTTGCATGGAGGAAAGTACGGGGATGCCAGCTATGTAAATTAGCATATGCCCAGATCTACAAGAAATCATGCCAGGCCAGGAGGAAATTAAGCAAATTAGGATGAGCACACAAGGCTAGAAGCAAATTGAAAGCACCCTGGTGCGCTAGCTGATCTCAGGGGGGTGGTCAGCAGACCAGTTCAGAGGTGATGAGAAAACACCTTTGGGGAGTCCCAGCTGTGTCTATGGGTGTAGGTGGGTGGGTGCATGCTGTCCCTCCAGGTCAGGGGAAGCTTTCCATACATGCTTTTGAATGCATGCACCCTAATTCCGCACCCTCTTTCTACTTTCGTAGCAAGAAGCCCCTTCATCAAATGCTGCAAAGAAGCACGGACCCTGCTAACTGCTGGTGGGCTTCTCCAGCTCAGCGACCTAAGCAGTTTATTGGCACACGGATTGCCCAGGGCTGGGCTAGGTCTCGGAGCTGCTGTTGCAGGCCAGGATCACACGGAGGTGAAGCTGATGGCGCTCCAAGGGACCTGGGTCTGCGGCAGGAGGTGGGCCTGAGCGGCTGGGATGCGCCGCCTGGCGGTGACTGCCTGTGACCGGCGCTGTACCTGCTCACTCTGCAGGAGTGGGCTGTGCCCTGGGCTGAGCGAGGGTCCTAGGAGGAGGTGTCCGTCCTCAGTCCCAGGCAGCTCAGGGTGCACAGCAGAAGCCGCTTGCGGAGGGTAAAGGAGGAGCACAGTCCTGCGCCCGGAAGAGTCTAGGAGCAGCTCACAGTCCGATCATGGGGCCATCCTGTGCAAAGGCCCAGAGGCGACCTCTGCTGCTTTGCAACGGAGCGAGTGGGGCGTGGGGTAGGGGCCGCCGGGACAGAGGACATGCTGGCGGCTCGGGGAAGTGTTGGGCAGGTTTTCCCAACAGAGAAATCGACCCGCGCCCAGTGGCGATGGATGCCGCCTGGCGTCAGGTCTGCAGCCAGTATCCCCTCAGGGCCCTGAGACCTTGGCCCTGCTTAAGCCAGGCAGAGGGCGGCTGGCGCAGTGCCAGCCCGCGCCCCCAGCCCCGCCCGGCGGCAGGACGTGCCCGGCTCCGGCGCCGCCGCCTGGGCCTCCGCTCGCCGCCGCGCTTGCATTCCGCTCCCGGGTCCGGCCGAGCTCGCGGCCCCTCCGTGCGCACCGTCCGCGCTAGCCGGCGGCCTCCCGCGCCGCACCGGAGCCGGGGGAGCAATCCTCGGGATCCCGGGTCGCGCGCCCGCGCCCCCGGCCCGCCCGCCCGCCCGCGCCGCCGCGGGGTCCAGGGGGAGCTGCGGGCGCCCGGCGGCCTCCGGAGGGGGTTGTGTGGCGCGGACTGCCGCCGCCGGGAGTCGGGGGGCGCGCGGGCCCCGCCTGGCCCGGTGCGGGGGGGCGGCGGCGGCGCGGGCGGCCGCGCTCGGAGGGGCGGGCGGCGGGCGGCGGGCGGCGGGAGGGAGGAGGGGCTCCCCGCGCGGGGCAGGGGCGGAGCGAGCGGCCGCGCCGCGGAACCAAGTGAGTTGGCTCCGGAGCCCGCGCCGCCGCCGGCCCGCACCTCGGGCGCCCGCCGCCCCCGCCGTCCCCGCCGCCGCCGCCCGCGCGGGGATGCAGGATGCTGGTGGGCGCCAGGCTCCAGCGGCGGCGGCGGCAGCTGCAGCAGCAGCCCCGGCGGCGGCATCCTCTCCTCTGGCCGATGAATGCAGACCCGCCGCCGCCGCCGCCGCCGCCCTGGGTTTGGATGGTTCCTGGCTCGGCCGGGCTGCTCCGGCTGGGCGCCGGGGTCGCGCCCCCGCCCGTGCTGCTCGCCTCGGCGCAGCCCCCCGCCGGCCCGCTGCTCCCGGGGCTGCCTGGCTGGCAAGCCCCCGGCGAGCCCCTGCTGCCGCTGCTGCCACTGCCCTCTGCGCCAGACCACGCCGCCGTGCACCACTACCCCTTGCTCCACGGGCAGGTAACGTGTCCCCGGCCCCCGGATCGGGGGTCGCCGGCTGCGCCCCTCCGCCCCCTGGGCGCGGCCCTCACCTGGCCCCGGGGCGGCCCTGGCCCTGCGGCTCGCGCCCAGCCGACCCCGCGCCTGCCGGCCCCGCGGAAGGCTCCCCGTGCCTTCAGGGCGCAGCCCGGCAGCCATGCATCGGCCACAAAGTTCATGCTTCGACGTCGCGTTCTGCCTCTCGGCAGTTTTCGCGGCACGTCTTCGCGGTCCCTCGGCCGGGCGCTGCAGAGTTGGGACCGCGCTGGCCACAACTTTCGCCGGGGCCGGGGTCGCTGTCCAGAGCGCGGTGCTGAAGGAGCGGCCGCCGGAGCCCAGCGTTGCCGCCGCTTACCGTAGCTGACTTCTCGCAGAGAAGTTAATACTTTTACAGTCTCTGCCAGACTTGAAAAGCAAGCTGGGGATCAATAGCTATTTCTGATTCTGATCTGGGCTTTTTTTTTGAGAATAGACTCAGGACAATGCTTAGGAGAATTCAAACCAATGGAAGACGGCAAGGAAATCCTGCCTTTATTATTGAGAAATATTGCCGGTGATTTCCCCTCCCACCCTAGGTCAGCCTGAGTCCACCAAATTAGCTAATGCCATATTGCACGCTGGAAGAGTTTGGGGTTTAAAACGTGGAATTAAAAAGAAAAAGTGACTGTACCTTTGATTAATGGTGCAACAGAGCAGGGCAGGCTGGTTTTGGCAAGATCCATTGTTTGCTATCTAACTATGCAGATGTATTTAAATCAGGGAATAACATGTATTTTATTCCAAAGATTGTCCTCATTAGCATATTCAAATGAGCGGTGTGTTAGAATACATCATTTAATTAATTTAATTCCAATATTATCTTGTGAGCTTTTCTAAAAGATGTTATTAAACTCCTCCTAAATTGGTCTTTAGACTTAATGATACATCACATATGCGGTACTAAATATCACATTTTGATGTGTGATGCAGTTCATATGGGTTTTATTGAATAAATGTTGGTAGCTTTTTTGATGTTTTGAAAGTGTTGTTATATCAGAGTCCTACCACTAGAGGTATATAATGTCAAGGAACTACAATTTTTTTCTGTAGAGAACACTGCATTTGTGTGTGTGTGTGTGTGTGTGTGTGTGTGTGTGTAAATTTAAAAAGAAAAATCCAAAAAACCTTATCTCTTAAATATTTTTGTGCTACATATTTTCTGTTAAATAACAATATTTAGAACCAGAAGAATATTTTCACATTAACAGGAAAATCAAAGACGCTTCTATGATTTTAAAACAAATAGATATCAAAGTGTTCCACACCATTGAACAATGATCTTATTAGTTCTCCACTGATGAATTAGGGAGACTGTCTCCTAAAGACTCAGTTATTTGAATTAGGGAGACTGTTTCCTAAATTGTCTGCCCCCTTTCAATGTTTGCTATTTTATTCTGTGCATTGGGATCTTCAGTTGTGTGATAAGCTCACTTACATTTTCTTTGCCTTGGAATGTATTTGCATTTGTGAACCTTGGGAAACTTTGAATCCTAAGCCCTGAGCTAATTTTATTTTGAGAATATTAGTTGTGTTGGTTTTTAAATGATAAGTGTAATTAATACAAAATGTTGCATTGAAAGGATTATCATAAAATATAACTCCCTGCTTGCTTGTGAAAAGAATTCCAGAATAATAAAAGGAATACCCAGCATTTCATCTTTCCATTGTGGTTTCTCATTATCTCAGGACAGAAACCCATTTCTTTTTTTTTTTAAAGATTTTATTTATTTATTTGACAGGGAGAGACACAGCGAGAGAGGGAACACAAGCAGGGGGAGTGGGAGAGGGAGAAGCAGGCTTCCCACAGAGCAGGGAGCCCGATGCGGGGCTCGATCCCAGGACCCTGGGACCATGACCTGAGCCGAAGGCAGACGCTTAACGACTGAGCCACCCAGGCGCCACCTGAGAAACCCATTTCTTACCATATTCTCATGGCTTTGTGCTTAGAAATTCTTTCTCAGTATCGAAGAATGCAATGTTGGTGATGCTTTGTGATGATTCAAATATGAAAACTTTTATACATTTTTAAAATTTGTGAATATTTATGGTTTTTCTTCACTGTTGAAAGGAGGAATTTCTCTCCTAATCGAATACATACATTTTTAAATTCTTTTCTTAAAGCAGCTATCCCAGCATCTTGTGGTATAAAGTAGTTGATCTGTTTAGGCTAATGTGCCCTCCCTTATCTTTTCTTGGGCTTCAGTGGCTGTGCGGTGGCCATTCTCCATCCATAGGACTGTCTCCCTCTTCCGCTGTGGAGTTGGTACCCATTTTCCCACACGTCTGCCCATCTGCTCTTCCACCTCCTATTGGGAAAAGTTGGATTGACAAAAGGATACCTAATTGTAAGGTAAAATGCAGGTCATTTAATTAGATAAATGGACCTTTAATTATTAATTTGTTGGGTAGTTGCATAACAACGAAAAGATTGTGTGTTTTCTAATTGCAATATCTAGGTCTAGAGAGAAACCTTTTCAGAATAAGATCAGTCTGTTCAGAAACACCAGCAGAGGTGGGGGTTCATTTTGTTTTAACTGAAAAAATTGGATTCTGTGGAACAATATAAAATTTCTACCTCTGAAACAGAATCCAGCTTAAAATTTTTTTCAGTTTTTAGATCTGTAAGCATTGATCAAAATCTAGTCTTAAACATTATATAATTTAAGTATAAGTTTTATGAGCGGATTTTTCTTGCTGTTGCTTTAAGTGTTCATCTTTCTGATGATTTTCTTAGCTTTTGGATTCAAATTTAAAGGCCACACTGTGTTTACCTGAAAGCTAAAGGCAAGTAATATGGTGACTTTTCTACAACACACTATTTACCTCACTGGGGTGATTCTTCAATCTGCAAAACTGGCTGCAAGGCTGAATTAACCGAGTCAATGGTTGAAGACCAGCCCACGAGACTTTATCTAGAAAGTGATTGGTGTCAGAGCTCCATGGATCTTTAGGTTTTAGAATGATACTTCTAGAGAGTGCCCACTTAAAGAATCTCCAATATTTGATCAGTGTAAGAAATGGAACTATTTTATAGCAGTGTTTAGCTTTTATCATGTGTCTTGTCTTAAATGTTATGCTTGCTTTATTTTTGGACAGATATTTTTTAATAATTCCTTTGCTCTGGACTCAATGTGGATATATCCTGAGGAGTCAATGTTGTTCCATGGGCATGAAAAGCCTCATCTGTTGGCAAATCAAGTCGCTCTGTCTCTGTCCAGACCAGCTCCTGCCTCCAGGCCTCTTCCCAGTGTGCTGTTAGCGCCTCAGCCAATAGCAGGTTGGTGCCCCAAATATATACTACTTTTTGTTTTTGCTTTATACGTTAGTTTTGGGTATGAAAACTGTACTTGTCATTTTAATGAAATGATTATTTCAAGTTATAATTTTTTTCATGAGCATGATTCCTTTTTATAAAGAAATTGAGTGTTGAGTAGCTCATTCATTGTGTTTTTAGACTATGGAATCTGTTTTTAGGATGAAAAGTATGGCTGAGGGGATTTTGCACTTGATCTTAGCCAAAAGGCCGAGAAGCGATGGCTGAGGGGATTTTGATAGAATCCTATTTTTCAGTGCTCAGTTTTTAAAATTGGACCAAATCTCTGCTGATAGCCCTTAACAGGAGCACTAATTGCCCACATGTTACTTGTTTAGGGTGAGGGGCACGTAGCAAAGCTCCCTGGTCTGCAGGACAGGGGCACTTGTGAGATGTTTGTGAATTTTGCCCACATGCTGGGGGTGATATTGGGAAGGGCCTATAAAAATATCCTGTTTGGAAGATGGATTTTGTTCTATCTTTGGAGCCTAGTGGCCTAAAAGAACATTTGTCCTGGAACAGACTCCCATGAAATAATCTCTGGATGAAAGATTGTATAATAAACCTGTATAGCAACAGGAGAATAAAATCATCTTATGAATTTTTAAATTGATTTTTAAAATCACCTTAACATAGATCATATTATAAAAGCAAGCATTGTCCATGCCAAGATTATCTTGCAACGCCTTCCATTATGGAATATTTTATGACTTCAGAATTACATTATCTTCCTGTAATTTCCTACCTACCAAGCTTTTATCAATGTGTGTTTCTAAAATTTAGTAATAAGGACATGTTCCTGTGGATAATGCAGTGCTGGTTTTAGGAGATATATTTATTTTCTTCTCTCTTTGCCTACCTTACGTATTCCAATTTGCTATAGATCTTGTTTAGTAATAAATCAGGAAGAACAACTCAACTATTTGTATTTTTCACAGGCTTTAATGATTCTTGACTGAACCTTGCCTTCTGTCCTTGTAATTGTGCATTACTGAGTTATTAAAATCTGAATGCATATCATACATACATTTATAAGCACTTTACACTAAGGTGATCCTGTTTCCCATTTAATTTAATGACCATAAAAGATGATCAGATTGCACATGTTATGTAAGGATTCCATGACTTTGCATACCATCCTTGAGTATCATAGAGACATTTCTCAGTATACCTACTCCTCTTCTTAGAAAACCCATACTGCGAATGTGCTAAATATCCAGTTGAAGAAACTTATGGCAACTTATACCTTTTCTCTCATATGGATATTGTTTATTGTGTGGCAAACAGCTCATACTTTATTCAAAGCATATTGATACTCATTTTACCTTTGACTTTTGACTACTCTATTTTAAAGGACAAAATAAAACAATATTTCTTACTAACATGGTTGATGATAGAATAATCATTCTGACCTGGTCTACCATCTGTAAAATCTCTGCTTTTATTTTTCCCTGTTTTTTTTTTTTTTTTTGAACTTATAACCCATAAGAATATAACACTTACACTCTTACTTATCTTTTGGGGAAAAATGTGTCTGCCCCAGAGGTAAACAGTTAAATGCATGTTTGAGATGGGAGTTTCCAAACTCTAAAATTTCCAAACTCTAAAAATTTTTGATTTTTTGATAAATTTCAGAATTTTTAGGAATTATTATTCTGGAAAGCATGCATTAAATATCCTGTAACTAAAGAACATATTTAGGGGGTTGTTTATATGTTACTAACTGCTTAACAGAGAAGCAGGGAGGGGATTTTGTTCTATCTTTGGAGCCTAGTGGCCTAAAGTGGTAATTGCAGGAGGTGAGGTCAGCTCCAGGTCAGCTAAAAGAGCAGATACATCATTGCAGGTTCACCATAGTTAACAAGAAAATAAAAATGCATTGAAACATTTTACAGGTCAATTTTCAGAATACTGTTAAAAGTAATTATTAAGGGGTGCTTGGGCAGTGCAGTTGCTTGAGCATGCTCTTGATTTCAGCTCATGATCTCAGCGTCATAAGATCAAGCCCTGTGTCAGGCTCCCCGCTGGGTGTGGAAACTGTGTAAGATTCTCCCTTTCCCTCTGCCCCTCTCCCACCCCCACAACCTACTCATTCATACATGCTTTCTCTCTCTCTCTCAAAAATTTCTATTAAATTTTATATCCTATTATAAATCAATAAATTTAGATATTATATTTAATTTTTATTATATAGCTATACATTTTACATATAAAACATATTGCGTATCTTATATTAATGTATCATGTATAAATATGTTATATAGTTGATATTTTAAGTTGATCAATCTTGTTATATATGGTTATATTCATAGGTAAATGGCCTCATATCATAGATATGTTTTATCGATCTGTTTCCAGTTAATCAAAGGAATACCATTAGAACTCCAAATGAACCAGAAGAATGAGTCAAACTCCCTCATTTTAAATAGGTCTAGTGGTGAAGCTCATCTTCCTTTTTTGGGTAGATAGTAATTTTGTGTAATAATCATTTTTGAAGTAATGTTTTGTATGCAGTGTTGTTTTGTATGCAGTACGATGTCAATATACACCATGAGTTCCAATGACATGACACTAGATAGCAGCTTTGTTTGAATAAGCATGTCATTTGTTCAACTGAATTAGAGGTTGAAACAGGTAGAGATGCCAGGGTGGGTGACCTCTGAGCCTCATGTTAATATCACACAACCCAATATATTATTGGTTGACTGCATAGCAACAGGGTCTCATGTAATATTAGAACAGCTGTGAATTTGGATAAGTCATCTAAAGTTTAGTAAATATTATAAAGGACTTAACTTCATTTCACTTTATACTAGATGCACTTATGTTGCAGTAATAGTGATGATCTGCCATCATAGGTAGATCTGAAAAAAGCTCATTGGCTGCCTTTATTCATGGAAGCTAATTGTTAATATCATATTCTTGCCTTCATTCACTGGACCACCACCCTGCCAGCCATGCAAGGTGCTGGGAAGGAGGTCATGCTCCAGTGGGGAACAGCCAAGTCAGCAGATAAAATACGCAACATGGATCTTGTATGCTCTCTGCAGACCTTTGAGGAGATTCTTGGGAGGGGATCATCAGGAAAGCCTCCCCCCACCCGGGGGGGGGGATGCCACCTGAAACACATCTCCAAGACTTAGCAGAACTTTACCAGGGCAGGAAGAGGGGAATGGAATTCCAAACCAAGGGAGTAGAATGTCCCAAGACACAAACACATGAGAAATGTTGTGTCCGGTCATCACAAGCGGTTGAGTGTGGCTACACTGCAGAAGTAGATGGGGAGGGGCAGGGATGGGGCAAGTGACCCAGGCTCTGCAAGATGAATCCCATTATCCCACTGGAACCATGTGGTGTGTAAGCCCCTGGCTCTTTGCAGAGTGTTGTGGAATTTTCCATCCTTCCTTGGCTCAGGATCCCTGGTTCCTTCAGCAAAGTGGAGCAGAGAAGACAGAGTGTTTTCTCATTGAAAAGTAAATCCAAGCATTTAAAAATATGCAAAGTTACAGCTGTACTAGAAACTTAAGTCTCTAATGAATAATTTAGCGGCTTTTTAAGGAATTATCCCTAATTACAGTATGAATGGGTTGAATTGAGAAATAAGCCAGGATTCACTCATCCGCAGACCTCGGAAACTGATTCAAGGCAAGACTGCTGGGGAGGAGAGGCAGTGTGCCCCCCGCACAGACACTCTCTCCTCTTGAGGAGCTCCTCCACACTTAGGGTGGTGTCTTCACTGTATCTCCTCCACCGACATCCCCTTTCTCCCATGTAGCACTGGGAGCCCAACTTCCCAGGGAGGAGAGGGGTTGCACCGCATCTTAGGATAATAGCAAGCAGAAGAGAAGGCAGGGCCAGTGTGGAAATGATACTTCCTAAGGAGTCTCTGGACCATACTTATAAAAATGAGAACTGCAGAGTTCCTCAAGCTGCTCAGAAATAAAATTACTTAGATTCAGGTATCCAGCAATGGGAGGGGAAGATAATTAATTCAGCCTCTGTCCAGTAAAGATGCATGAAATAATAGTTTGGTGGAACATGGAGATCTAAAAGTTGTCTGTATACCATCGCCCTTCAGCTTAAGATCAAAAACCTGATTCTACCAACATCTTGTTGGGAAAAAAAACAAGCCACCTCATTCAAAGATGACCAGCGAGAGAGAGAGAGAGAGAGCCAATGAAAGATGAGGTGGGGAGCCTGAACATATTCTGCTTCATAAAAGATTCATTTACTCAAAAGACGTGGAAGAGAAACAAACCTAGGGAGAGGTTCTTGCACAGGAACTTGTAAATATGTTGGATAAATCAACTTGGTTTACCTTAGTAGGAAAAAAAAGGAGTGTTATAGAAAAGCAGCAAAAGATAAGATCAAAAGGGAGCTGGCTAAGGTGTAAAGTCATGCAGAAAGATAGACATGAGACAAGAATGCAAGGGAAGTTTTGAACAGTTTTAAAGAGAAGAGCTGATTCTGGATGTAATGACAGAAGACAGCATAGGAAAAGTCTCAAGCATGTGTATCTGGGACAACAAGAGATGAGAATAATGAGAGGTGGTGATATGTGAAATAGCAAACAATGCATCTATTTGTATCTGACCTCCGTGGAAGACCGAGAGCCGCAGGAGTGTTCAATGTGGCCATGCCGTGTATCTTGCTCACTATGACCTGATAAATTGTATGAGAGCGAGAGGCACTGCTTGACACAGGAGTGGACGTAGCTTCACATCATTCATCAGCACCAGATGTCATAGTTGGTGGGGAAGCTTTAGAGAATTATGAGGACAAAAGTCTGTGATTGAAGAAATGTATTCCAATAGGGAAGTCCTACACATGCATAAGCAAGGGAAAGATGTTCTCAAATAAGCAACGGATCAACTTTGTCACACCAAAGTTTTTGCCTCGAATTCTACTTTGTCTACAGCGAATGCTACTTCTCTTCTACCTCTGCAGCTCTGCCACACCCCCATGTTACCTGTCCTGAAAGTTTTGCCTTGTCTTTTGTTTTAAGCTCCGGTTAACTATTTCAAGGCACAGTCTCTGCCTTTGCCTTTTAAAGATGTAGTTAAGCATATTTATATCTGTTTTCCTATTTTTATATTTCTTCTGCTATATCCTGTTTTTAATGGTATTTTGTAATTCCTTTGTTTTTATTATTTTTTTAGTTTTTATTTTAATTTTAGTTAGTCAACATACAGTATAATATTAGTTTCAGGTGTACAATATAGTGATTCAACGCTTCCATACATCACCTGGTGCTCACAAGGACAAGTACACCCCTTCATCCCCATCACCTGTTAACCCATCCCCCCACCCACCTCCCCTCTGGTGACCATCAGTGTGTTCTCTGTAATTCCTTTGTTTTCATCTGTTTTTATTCTTTCGCTGTGCCATTTATGTTTTGATTCTGTTTACTTTTATATGGTTATTTAGAATGTGCTGGTCCTCTTTTCTCAAGCAATCACCAGTTAGATTTTAAAAAGCAGACTCGATCTTATGTTTCCTCTAATTTCCAAATCATGACAGCACTAACACTTTAGAAAATCATGACACTTCAGAATCCTTTTATAGAATATGAGAAATTTGGGAAAAGTTTGTATAATAAAAATTTATAGTCTCTATTTAATTTCCTCCACCAGCTGAGAAATTCATCTAAAGCAAAAACTATGAATGGGATAAGTCAGGTTTCAAAATATCTGTAATTATCAATAATCCATCAGTCATATCAAATATTTGTTAATTTGGTTACAGGAATGAGTGAAAAATTCTAAGCAATATTCTTGATGGAGAAGAATTACAATAGTAATTATAATCTGAATAGATAACCTCAAAATGTACTGATATAACTGGGGAGAAGAGAAGTGAGAAACATGAGCACAAACTCTTTCAAAATCCCTCAACTTTGTTAAAAGAAGCAGAAACATTAGGAAACTCTCCTACTTGAAGCCCAGATTAGAAGGTTATCTGGGCCTGAGACTGGACCAAGGCTGCTGCCCACTAAGCAGGTGAATGAGAGCAATAGCCATTTGCCAGTGCTGTGGGGCAAGACATGGAGAGTGACCCTTTTCTGTGGTGCAGGAATATGAGGATGGCTGAAAATTGAGGGAGGAGAGCACAAATATTAAGAAAGTCTGTCAGATACCCCAGAACTTAGCCTAAGCAAAAGGCATTGTTAAAGGATTTTGAAGCCTATGGGGCATTGAAGGCTACTGCAGCAACAAAATCCAAATCCAGGTCAACACCCAAATATACTGACACACCTCATTCATTAGCAGCTTCACAGAAGAAAAGGGGTGCCCATTTATAGGAGTAAATCCTATTCACTGCACTCTATTGTTCTACTCATGATGTGTGGCATTCAACTAAAAAGTTACAAGACACACAAACAAAGCAAGAGATGATAAGCCATTATCAAGAGATAAAATAAGCAACAGAGCCAGATCCTCAGATGACACAGATGTTGGCACTACTAGATAGGGACTTTGAATTACTATGATTAATATCTTCCTGAGTTAATGGAAAAGGAGGGCAAACTGCATGAATAGATAGAGAATTTCATCACAGATATGGAAAATATAATAAAGAACCAATCTGAAATATTAGGAAATAAGCATGGTATGAGAAATGAAGAATTACTTTGATGGATTCATGAGTAGATGTGATACATCTAAGGAAGGAATGAGTGAACTTAAAGATAGGTCATTAGAAATTGCTGAAATTGTAACACAAAGAGAAAACAGGTGAAAAAAATAGAGCATACTTTCCCAGAACTATGACATAACAAATGGTTTAATATCCATATAACTGAAGTCTGAGGAGAAAGAGAGAAAACATGGCAGAAAAAAATATTTGAAGAAATAATGACCAAAGGTGATGAAAAAAATTATCAAACTTATCAAAACATGGCTCCAAACTCAGCAAACTCAGCAAACTCCAAGACTGAAAACTAGACAAATCATATTCAAATTTCAGATTCAAAGATTAAAAGTAAATCTTGAAGACAATTAAAAAAAAACACACATTACATAGATAGAAACAAATCTTAAAATTGTAGGAGTTTTACTGTCAGAACCTATATAAGCCATAGGGCATAAAATGACATTTTTAAAAGACTGAAATAAAAATCTCTCAGTCAAGACCTTTATACCAAACAAAAACAGCTCTCAAAAGTAAGGTGAAATAAATATTTTTTCCAAACAAACTAAAGCTGAAGAGAATTCATTGTCAGTAAGCCTGTAGTTCAAGAAATTATAAAGAAGCTTATCAAGCAGAAGTAATGTAATAGCAGGGAGAAGCTAACCTGTGCAAAAAGAAATACAGAGTTCTAGAGATAAAATACAGTAAGGTAAAAAATATTTTTCCCTTTTTTAAATTGCTCCAAAAGATAACTAACTGTATAAAGAATAAGCAGTATGAAATAATATATGTGTATCACATAGGTAAAATCAAAATATATGTCAACAGCCACAAACAATGGAAGGGAGGAACTGGAAATACAGAACTGTAAGGCTATTACACCATACAATAAGTGTTATAATAGTATTTGAAGGCAAACTCTGATAAAATAAATACATACTATAAAGCATAGAGTGAACACTCAGAATTTATTTAAAAAGTTGTAACTACTAAAACAATAGTGGAGATAAAATTAGAAACATAACAAATAACCCAAAAGCAGGCAGGAAAAGGAAGAAAAGGATCAAAGTACAGATGGAACAAATATTTTAAAAAATAATAACTAAAAGATGATAGATTTAAGTACAAAGGTGTAAGCTTCCAAATTAAAGGCAGATGTTCATCCTCAAGTACATCATGTCCACAAGGAACTCATTTAAAAAATACAGAAATAGAGTAGATAAAAGTAAGAACATAGAACATATACAACATGCAAATATAAATTAGAAGAAGGCTGGGGTATTCATATTAGGTAGATTGGAATTCAGAGAATGAACTATTACCAGGGATGAAAAGGGACATTACATAACTACCAAAACATACTTAAAAGCATACCAGGAGGGCATAACAATTCTAAATGTGTCTGCATCTAGTGAGAGAACTTCAATATGCATGAAACAAGGATGGGTTGAATTGAACAAAGAAATAGACACAATAGCACTTCGAGATGCTGGCACTCATCTCTCAGGATTTCACAGAGCAAGAAGGCAAAATATCAGTAAAAATTGAGAGAAATTACACAATACTATCCACCAACTTGATTAAATCGACATTTATAGAACACTCTACCTAACAATAGCATATGTATTTCTTGTGTGCATATGGAAGATTCATGAAAATAAATCATATTCTTAGCCAGAAAACAAGTCAACAAATTTTAATTAAATAATCAAATATATATAATTTGTTCTCTTGCCACAATATAATTAATTTAGGAATCACTAATAGAAAACAATTCTAGAGAATTTTCAAATATCTGGAAATTAAATGAGAACATGCCAAGTAATGTATAGCTGAAAGAGGAAGTGACAGGAAATTTAAAAATATTTAGAATTGAAGGTAAATGAAAGTCAATTTTAAAACTTCTTATGAAACATAGCTAAAGCAGTGTTTGGACAGAAATGTATAGCATTAAAAATGCCTATATTAAAAAACAAGAAATTCTCAACAAAATATTAGCAAATTGAATTCAACACATTAAAGGAAGCATATACCATGATCAACTGGGATTCATCCCTGGGATGTAAGGATGGTTCAACATCTGCCAATCAATAAATGTGATGTGTCACATTAATAGACTGAAAGATAAAAATCACATAATCCTCTTAATAAATGCAGGAAAAGTAGTTGACAAAATACAACATCCTTTCATGATAAAAACTATCAGCTCAAAATGAGTATAGAAGGAACATATCTCAACGTAATAAAAGCCTATGTGA
The DNA here is from genome assembly GCF_054177405.1 of Leptonychotes weddellii. NCBI lineage: Eukaryota > Metazoa > Chordata > Mammalia > Carnivora > Phocidae > Leptonychotes > Leptonychotes weddellii. Next base: position 1,552,849 of record NC_138374.1, read on the forward strand.
CAACCCCCCCTGCTCACATCACACTCAACAGTGAAAGGCTGAAAGCTTTTTCCCTAAATTCAGGAACAAAACAAAGGTGCCCACTCTCACTGCTATTATTCAACATAGTACTGGAAGTCCTAGCTAGAACGATCAGGCAAAAGGAAAAAAAAAGAAAGAAAAAGCATCCAGATCAGAAAGAAAGGAGTAAAAGTGTCTTTTTTTTTACAAAGACAGTTTGTATACCATCTTATATCATCTTATACAAAGTTATCATCTTATATAAAGAAAATCCTAAAGACTAAGCCAAAAATCTGTTGGAACTAATCAATAAATTCAGTAAAGTTGCAGGATACAAAATCAACATACAGAAATCAGTTGCTCTTCTATTTCACTATTTCTATTTTTTATTTCCTAAACTATCTGAAAAAAGAAATAAAGAAAGCAATCCTTTTCACAATAGCATCAAAACCCATAAGATACTTAGAAATAAATTTAACCAAAGAAATGAAAGATCTGTGCTATGGAAACCATAGGACTTTGATGGAAGAAATTGAAGAAGACACAAACAAATGGAAAAACATTTGTCTGTGTTCATGGATCAGAAGAATTAATATTGTTAAAATGTCCATACTACCCAAAGCCATATATAGATTCAATACAATCTCTATCAAAATTCCAATGGCATTTTTCACAGAAATAGAAAAAAATCCTAAAATATTTACAGAACCACAAAAGACCCTGAATAGCCAAAGCAATCCCAAGGAAAAAAAGATCAAGGCCAGACGCATCACATGTCCTGACTTCAAATTATAATACAAAGCTACAGTAATCAAAACAACATGGTACTGGCATAAAAATAGACATAGACCAATAAACAGTCCAAAAATGAACTCCTGCATATATGGTAAACTAATATTTGACACAGGAGCCAAGAATATTCAGTGAGGAAAAGATAGTCTCTTCAATAAATAGTGCTGGGGAAATTGGATAACTACATGCAGAAAAATGAAATTTCATACTGTATAAATGTTGAATTACTATGTCATACATCTGAAACTATTCTAATGTTGTATGTCAACTATACTTCAATAAAAAAAGATAACATTAAACCCCTATCTTACAATACTCACAAAAATGAGAAAGACTTAAGCATGAGACCTGAAACTGTAAGACCCCTTGTAGAAAACAGAGAAAAAACTCCTTGACATTGGTCTTGGCAACTAGCTTTTGGATATGACATCAAAAGCACAAGCAACAAAAGCAAAAATTAAAAAGTAAGACTACATCAAACTTAAAAGATTCTGCACGGCAAAAGAAACAACAAAGAAAATGAAAAAGCAGCTATGGAATAGGAGCAAATATTTGCAACTCATACCTCTGTTAAGGGGTTAATATCCAAAATATATAAAGAACTCCTACAACTCAGTAACAACAACAACAAGCAATCCATTTAAGAAATGTGCAGAGGAACTAAATAGATATTTCTCCAAAGAAGACATGCAGATGACCAACAGACACATGAAAAGGTGCTCAACATCACTTGGCATCAGGGAAATGCAAATCAAACCCACAATGAGATACCACCTCACACCTGTCAGAATAACTATTATCAGAAAGACAAGAAATAAGTGTTGGTGAGGGTGTGGAGAAAAGGAAACATTTTGCACTCTTTGTGGGGATGTCAATTGGTGCAGTCACTGAGGAAAACAGTATAGAGGTTAACCCTAAAATTAAGGTTAAAGATAAGGTTAGATAAGAGTATAGAGGTTAGATAAAATTAAGGTTAGATAAATAAAGGTAGAACTACCCTATGATCCAGCCATCCCACTTCCGGGTATATATTCAAATGAATTGAAATTAGGATCTTGAGGAGATACCTGCACTCCCATGTTTATTGCAGCATTATTCACAATAGCCAAGGTATGGAAACAATCTAAGTGTCTTTTAATCCCAGGGAATAATGGATAAACATGTGGTATATATACTCAATGGAATTATTACTCAGCCATGAGAAAGAAAGAAATTCTGTCATTTTTGACAACACGATGGACCTTGAGGGCATTATGTTAAGTGAGATAAGTCAGATGGAGAAAGACAAATACTGTATGATCTCACTTCCATGCAGAATCTAAAAAAGCTGAACTCATAGAAACAGGGAGTAAATCGGTGGTCACCAAGTTTAGGGGTGGGGGTTTGGGCAGATGTTGGTCAGATTGTACAAACTTGCAGTTAGAAGACAAATACCTTCTGGGGATCGGATGTACAGCTTGGTGATTATAGTCAAAAATACTGCATTATATGCCTTAAAGTTGCTAAGAGACCAGATCTTAAATATTCTCATCAAAAAAAAAGAAAAATGAAGAAAATAAGAAGAAAGGTCTGAAATCAATGATCTAAAGCTTCCACCTTAAAAATCTAGAAAAGAGAGAGAGCTAATTAACCTGAAACTAGCAGAAGGAAGGAAATAGTATTGACAAAAGCAGAAATCAAAGAAACTAGTAACAGAAAAATATAAAGAAAATCAATGAAACCAATTGATTTATTTATTTACTTATTTATTTATAGAATGGTCAGTATGACTGACAAACCCCTGGCTATAGAGAATAAAAGAAAAAGAGAGGGATGCCTGGGTGGCTCAGTCAGTTAAGCATCTGACTCTTGATCTCTGCTCAGGTCTTGATCTCAGGGTTGTGAGCTCAAAGCCCACATTGGGCTCCACACTGGGTGTGGAGCCTACCTAAAAAAAAAAAAAAAGAATAAAAAAGAAAAAAGAGGGACAACACTGATTATTAACATCAGGAATCAGAAGAGGAATGTCACTATGGATCTTAACATAAAAATGAAACAGGAAAATATTATAAACTACTTCATGACACTAAACAGCTTAAATGAAAGAGACAAATTATTTGAGTCACAGCTACCTGTGCTCACTCAAGAAGTAGAAAACACGATAGTACTATATGTATTAAAAATATTGAATTCATAATTTCAATCCTTCCAAGAGAGAACACTCTAGACCCAGACAGCTTCAGTGGAGTTCTACCAAATATTTAAGGAGGAAATGGTACCAAATTTAAGTAAACTTGTTTGAAAATAAAAGCAGGAATAACATTGCCCAATATTCATTCATTCATTCATTCAGCATTCGTCTGATTTGGAAACCAAATAGTGCAAAGAGAGACAATTACAGACCAATATACTTCATAAAAAGAGATGCAAATGTCTTCAACGTGATATTAACAATATATAAAACTGATAATACATCATGACCAAGCAGGGCTTTTTCTAGGAAATCAATGCTGGTTCCACATTAGCAAATCAATGTTATTTACTTTATCAAAAGGATAAAGAAGAAAAGTGATATGATCATTTCAACAGATGCAGAAAATTCATTTGTCAAACTCAACATCTATTCAGATTAAAAAAATAACAAACGAAGCTCTAAGTCACCTAGGAATTATTTTTTTATTTGAGAAGAGAGCAAGCAAGAGAGCACAAGCAGGGTGAGCAGCAGAAGGAGAGGGAGAAGCAGACTCTCCACTGAGCAGGGAACAGGACACGGGGTTTGATCTCAGGACCCTGGGATCATGACCTGAGCCGAAGGCAGACACTTAACCGACTGAGCCACTTGAGGTCAACTAGGAATTAAAGGGAATATCCTCAAACTAAGAAAGGACATCTTTTAAAGAGTCACAGCTAATGTTATATTTAGTAGTGAATGCCTGATGTTTTTTCTCTAAGATGGAGAACAAGGAAAGAGTTTGTGCTTTCCCCATTCTTACGTGAAATTTTACTAGAAGTCCTAACCAATGCAATAAGGCAAAAAGAAAATGTTGGAAAGCATACAAAGTGCAGACAATACACAGACAAAATGATTGCCATATGGTCTATCTCAAGGAGTCTACGAAAAGCTACCAGTTCTCGTAAGTGAGGTTAGCAAGTTGCAGGACACAAGGTCAATGTGAAAATTCAATTGTATTCCTGCATTACTGGTGATGAACAATTGGAAATTAAAATAAAATAGCAGTATCATGAAAGCACTCAAATTATGAAATATTTACAGGTTAACCTAACAAAACATATGTCCTGAAAACTACAAAACATTGATTGGAGAAATCAAGGACATTAATAAATGGAGAGATATTTTGTATTAATGGGTGGGAAGACTCCATAATGTTAAGATATCAGTTCTCTCCAAATTGATCTATAATCTCTGTAAACCTAAACAAAATCCCAGCTTATTGAAATTGACAAGCTGAAGAAAGGAGAATAGCCACTGTAGTTTTGAAAAAAAAAAAGCGGAGGAATCATACATAACTGATTTGAATGCTTATGATAAAGCTACAGGAATGGAGGTGTTATATAATTGGCAAACCCATAGGAACAAAGATCAATAGAACATAGTAATAGACCTTCCAGAAATAGACACACACATATATGGTTAATTTGTTTTTGACAAAGCTGCAAAAGCATTTAATAGAGAAAACTTGCCTTTCCAATAAACGGTTTAGGAACAATCCATCTTTAAAATAAACAAAGAGACCCTAACCAATACCTTGCATCATATACGAAAATTAACTGAAAATAGATTATAGACCTGATTCTAAAACAAAATACCCTAGAACTTCTGAAAGAAGACATAAAAGAAAAGATTTTAACCTTGAATTAGGGAAAGATTTCTTAGATATGACACCAAAAGCCTGAACCATAAAAGAAAGTGTATTGATACATGTACTTCATCAAAATTAAATGTTGTTCTTTGAAAGGACTTTTAACAAAATGAAAAGTC
>NC_138374.1:1558119-1580941 GCF_054177405.1 Leptonychotes weddellii
CCTTCATATTAGAATAGCTATAATTTAAACCCTACATAGGCAGTACCACGTACCTGGGAAGAGGTGGGGCAGCTGAAATGTTCATAGCTTGCTGGTGGGAATGCAGCATGAGAGGATCACTTTGGAATTCAGTTTGGCAGTTTCTTGTAAACATACCCATGTCATATACCCCGTGATATCATTGCTGGGTATTTACCCAAGAAAAAAGGAGGCATGTCCACACAAAAACCTATACACAAGTATTTATACTGGCTTTCGTGGTGCGCAACAAACTTGGGGACCATCCACATATCTATTAGTTGTTGAATGGATCAACAAACTTGGGCACGTCCAAACAATGGCCTATGGTAGGGATGGACCTCTGGTGCATGCAGCAACGTGACTGAATCCCAAAAATATTGTGCTAAGGGAGAGTCCAGAATCAAACATTTGTGTTGTATATGATTCCTTTTCATGACGTTCTAGGGAAAGCGAAATTGTGAGACCCAAACCAGATCAGTGGTTTCCAGGGATTGGGGGTGGGAGGGGGGTACTGACTATAGAGGGGCAGAGGGCACCTTGTGGGGTTGTGGTCAGTTGTCCCACGGTAGGCGTGGTTACACAGGGGCAGTTGTGGAAAAGGAGTGAATTCCACTATATGTAAATTGTATCTGAAGGCACCCAACTTTTTTTTTTTTTTAAAGAGTCATAAGAGACGTCCCCAGTAACACAGGCAAACTTCACGTGATCCTGGTTTGAACAAGCCAAACAAAAAAATTGTGAGACAACTGGAGAAATCTGAATACTGACTAGGTATTTAATAATTCTAAGGAGTTCTTGTTAATTTGGCTCATTTGTAGGTGTAACAAGAGTTCCATGCTTATGCCTTTAAAAAGAACCCTCCTATCTGAGAGAGAACCTGCTGCGACCTGCTGGTGGAGCTGGAGTGGGGTCCCGGGTTTACGGGAGCGGAATCAGGGGTGGGAGTGTGAGCCACCAAGTGCGCCCAGCCGGAGCCGCTGCTCATGGGAGGGGTGCTGGGGATGTGCGGGTTATCGCACTGTTCTCTATTATATTACTTTGGAAGTTTTCATAATGAAAATTGAAGAAAAAAGAGTAAGCAATAGCGCCAGGAGCACACTCAAGAAACCACAGAGTGATGGTACAGATCCCACCTGCCTGCCCCAGTGCAGTGAATTCGACAATTCAAGGTGAACTATAAAGAGGCACCCAGCCCCCATGAAGTTAAGAGTACCGAAAAACAAATGAGACAGAAATCAACTGACAAAAATAAACCTTTTATAAAATAACCAAACATGATGTGTGCAAATTAGAAGGGATAGGTTTCGGCCCCAAAATGATGATGGTGTTACCACGGGCACAGCGTAAACTTGCTTTCAAATCAAGGCATTAGAAAGTTAGAGAAAAATGAGGAAAATGATAAAAATAAAGACAGACATTCATAGTTTTAGAAACAAATACATTGATTTAAAAGAAAACATGCCCGGGCACCTGGGTGGCTCAGTTGGTTAGGCCTTCGGCTCGGGTCGTGATCCTGGAGTCCTGGGATCGAGTCCCGTGTCAGGCTCCCTACTCGATGGGAAGTCTGTTTCTCCCTCTGACCCTCCCCTCTTTCATGTGCTCTCTCTCTCTCTCATTCTCTCTCCCTCAAATAGATAAAATCTTTAAAAAAATTAAAAAAAGAAAGAAAACATGCCCCACCCATAGTCAGAAAAAAAATAAACATATCAGGTGGAAACATTTCTGGTCAATATCAGTAATATTTTTAAGATTAGAAGAACTGTTTTCTGGGACGTAATGACCTATTCAACTTGGATCAAGGTGGGGCAGCCTGGTCATGGCCCACAGTCTCCCGCCTCCTGTGACGGCCGCGAGCTCACAGACCTCATTGTCACAGTCCCTCCAACTGCGTCCCGTGACGGGCATTCCACAGGTGTCACCTGTCAGGTCTCCAAACACCAAGGAAAGTCTTCTGACATAGAGCTTGTTTCCAAATATAGAAAATGGTAATATGCTGACGTATATTCTAAAGTCGGCTTCCTATTTTACCAATGTTTCTCAAAAACAGGAAAAAAAGAGAAGCAAATAAATTACTACAAGATCTCAGTTGTAAAAGTGGCTGCAAAAATCCTAAAAGTATTGCTGAAAATGTAATAGTATGATAGCAATAACATCGGCCAGGATCCAGTGGAGTAAATTTAATGGTGGCAGAAATTGTATAATAATAAGAAAGGGATTGGCAACAACATTACATCAGTAGGGTTAATAAGAAAAAAATATTCTTTAATTGGATTTTAGGAAGATGTATTGTTTGATAAAACTCAACAACCATTTAAAAAATGAGAAAACTAAAAACTGAAGTGTAATCCCTCAACATGATACATATTTATCTAAAAACTGCCACATCACACAGCAAACATCACTGTCCTTCCCATGAAAATCAATCACTATGTATCTTTTGCTTGGCTGTTTTCTGGAAGTTGTAGCTATTGCAATAAGAAATGAAACACAAATATGAAATTCTGCTTGAAGTGTGTATACATTTATAGTTTGAAAACTCAAGACATTCAGCTTAAAAATTCTCAGAATTAGAAAGGCAGTTCAGCAAAAAGGATTGATAAAATATAAACATACAAAAGACAATATGTTTCCTACATGTTAATAGTTATTTAGAGATTGCAGTGGGGAGATGCTCTCTTCGCACATGGAAAATGCATCAAGTACCTGCACACAGCTATTGACAGGCAGGTGCATCAGAACTTTCCCCTGTGTATGAATCTAAAAAAGGAAACTAAGAATTTGCTGCAAATGGTACTTTTCAACTGGAGAGACTCACTATGGGTTTGGATAGGAAAATGGAACCTTGTGAGGATATCAATTCTTCTCACATTAGCTTATGGATATAATATAATGCGAATTTTATTACTTTTTTGAAATGTGAGAAAATAATTTTATTTTTTTGAAGATTTTATTTATTTATTTGACAGAGAGAGAGAGAGTGACACCAGGAACACAAGCAGGGGGAGTGGGAGAGGGAGAAGCAGGCTTCCCGCGGAGCAGGGAGCCGGATGTGGGGCTCGATCCCAGGACCCTGGGATCATGACCTGAGCCAAAGGCAGATGCTTAACAACTGAGCCACCCAGGCGCCCTGAGAAAGTCATTTTAAATTGTAGATCAGGGATTACACCCATGAGATGGGCAACTATATACTTTTAAAAAATCTGTAAGATGGACTTAACTTCTTATTCTAAAGTTGCATTGGTTTTTAAAAATGGGGTGCTGATATACTAATCTACATAAAGATTAGTGCAATGAGTGTTAAAAGAATTGTTATATAGGACAATATTCTAATACCATCATAAAAAATAGACAGACATAAACAGATGACTCACAGAACAATCATCAGTGATCGTTATGCAGTACGTGGTTTACTCATAAGTAATTCAAGGAATGCAAATTTAAACCACCAAATATAATATTCCTATTAAATTGGCACACACTTTCGAAAACCTTGGCGCTGCTCCATGTTTGCAGTAATGCAGTGGGATGTGCACTCATTCTTAATGCTATTAAATGTAGTATGTAATGGGTCATGCAGTTTGACTTTCAGATCTTTTAAAAAAGTTAATATAATTTCACTCAGTGATTCTACTTCTTGGAGAAAGAACAAATATGTATGTACAGTGATTCAGTGCATCATTATTTAGAATACCAAAAAGAAAAAATAAAATCTCAAATATCTATGACTAGGTAGTTGGTTAAATGAGTTAGGATGTGTCAGTATTAAAAAATAAATAGTCTTCAACCATCAATAAAATCATATTTGGAAGGTTATTTAGACAAAAGGAAGTACTCTTGTTTTGTTTTGGTAAGTTTGAAAAGCAGCTTGCAAAGTGTATGGGCAGGGTGATCCAAATTTCAGAGCACTGTTCACACACACACACACACACTCACTGTCACGCACACTGGTAAAAGACCAGGAGGGGGGAATGAGGAGGCGCTTTTACGTCCAACTATATAGTATCTTTTATTTTCCATGTTTAATGAGCAGGTATTACTTCTATAATCAGAAAAGGGTCATAAAATAATGAAAATGCTGCTTTCTCCTCATGCCATTGGAGAGGAGAATATTACCTGCCGCTGGGCTTCTCATCAGCCGCGTACCTCTGGCAGAACAAGAGGATGCAGCTGTGTGTGTCTGTGCCGCAAGGAAACGGCCGTGCTAAGCGGTGCTCCGTTTTTTCTAGCCCTCGTCCTGCCTGGGGAAGGAGCTGCGCCCCATTTTGAGGCCACAGCCTTAGACAGGCGTCTCTTTCATTTCCTCCTTGGAAGCAGAGCCCTGTGGATCCTCGGGGGCCAGCATAGGTGGCAGCACCCTTCCCGACAGTGGTGTCCCCACGGAGCGCCCCCCTGATGGTTTGATGTGCCCCCCTCCAGGCCTGGACGTCCAGGTGCTGGGGACGGGTGCGGGTGGGGGAGGAGGGTGTGTGCAGAGTGCGTAACCGCTCGCCAGGACTCAGCCCGCTTCCTAGGAAACAAAACCATGTCGTCCCAGCCGTCTGGCCTTGGGTCTCAGCTCTCCGACTGACCACCCAGGGCCCGGTGATTTCTGCAGTGAGAGCACAAGCAGGTAGATCTCCAGGACCCCCACCTTTACTGAGAGGGTTGGGGGAAAGACGCTGCTTTTATATGATGGGAAGCCAGGTGTTTTAGTGGAAGATGTGAGTGTGTTTGACTGTTTCAGAAAACGGGAAGCCCTCAAGGGATTTCAGGCTTGCGGTGACCAGTTTAGGGTCTGCTGTACGCCCCGTGAGTATGTTCACGCTTCCCTCCAGTCCCAGAGAAAACTCTGTGTGTGTGTGTTGGGGTGGGGGGGGTCCAAGAGGCGCTGTGAGCTGTGCCCTCTGCAGGAAGCTGGAAACTCGCTGGCGTGGGAAAGACCAGCATCCAAGTCATCTTCTAATGAATGGCGTAAAAAGTTTGTTTTGGAGAAGTGGCATCACAGAAGACAGGCGGCCTGAGTTCAAAATGACCCTGCCTCTTATTAGCGGTGTGACCTTAGGGACAGTGTTTCTCATATGTAAAGTGGGGCTCTTTCCATAATTCCATACATTATTATGACAACATCAGTAATCAGTATAAATGCTAACATCCCCATCGCATCTTGGATGCCCGTGCTATCCCAGCTGCTTTGTAGAGATGCTCGCACCCAGTGCTTCTCCAGACACAGTGGAGGAGTGTCTTCTTGGAGATCATCCAGCGAACTAGCTAGCCCTTTTGATCACTTTATATTTTCTCTGTGTCTAGACTGTACTTTAAGGCTCCATTTCCAGGAGAACTGGTTGTGCCCCCAGAACCACTGGGATATTATTCAGATATTAACAACAATCGACAGGTTGCCTATATAATGAACAAACTAACCGACATAACTCGTATCTTTTTACAGAACTGGGGGTTTGCATCCTGTGATCTTTTTGTTGTAGAATGTATGGGGACATTCCACAAAATGAAACACTTTGTTGAAAGATGAGAGTTGTAGATCACAGATTTGATCCTGAATCATTGTAGTAGTGCTGAGCCTATTCAGAAAATAACGAGGGAAATGTCAGAATTCCACGATAAGTGTGGACTTCAAAATCTACATTAGACATGATTATTCCCTACTTTCTTCTCAGGAGAACTTTCCAGATGCTGGTACCTATTCTAAAGCACTATCCTCCTTTGGAAATGTACTGTGAACCACTTATAGAATTTTTAATGTTCTAGTACTCATATATACTTTTAAAAAAGTATAATGAAACAGGTGAAATTAATTTTAATAATTAATTTTATTTAGCCTAACCTATGCAGAACATTGTCATTTCAACATGTAATCAGTCTAAAATATTAATGAGATATTTATCTTCTTGTGTTTTTTTTTTTGTATTGTCTTGGTATTTTTTGTATTGTATTTTACACGCACAGCACACCTCAGTGCAGACCAGCCAGCGCTTATGTGCTCGTGTGGCTAACGTCCCTGGGCGGGACAGGGCAGTGCAGCAAGATAAGAACAAAGTGTATCAGTGGAGACCTTAAAGATCTCTTTGTCAGGATATTTTATAGGATAGCTAGTCAATAAGCTGTGAAGATAGCATTTCAAAGAAATCTACCCAATGCCCATTTTGCAAACAACTTGAATTCAAATGTGACCTTTCTATGTCTATGATCTTACAACTATAAAGCACCCATTTTATCCTACATCTAGAATACTTAAAAGGGAATAAGCATGTATGATTTATATGCACAAATGGTTTGCCTTTCATTTTAACACATTTCACTTTTCCCAATTGAAGAATTATCCATATCTGTTAGGTATACAAAATTTGGAAACTACCAAAATGTGGAAGGAAGGAAAAAAAAGTCACCAGAGGCTCCAGGATGGGTTTCCAAGCAGCGCTATGTTGTTACAATATTGTACACTGTCTTGCTTTCTACTCTGACTTAATCTTTTAATATGTATTTCTCCATGATTGGATACATTAGTAAACGTTACCTTTGATAATTTTTTCAAAATCCAGCTGACGAATCAGAGTTTACTTAACATAAATGCAGCAGAGGACACTATTTCCACATTTTCGCCGTGGGTATGTATTTTTTAGGCATTTAGCATCGCTTCTTCATAAGTCCCCAGACTTCCTAAAGACCTCTCAAGCCAGGTTGTCACAGTCTTTCCCTTGCTTTAGTGCAATAACTAATGTAGTAATGATGGTAGGCACTCTGGGCCGTCCCGGTTTTGAAGGGAGTCTTTTAAACCTTTCCATTAACACTGATGTGTGGTGCAGTTTTTATTAATTACCCATTATGGAGCTTAGGAAAGTTCCTGCTGCTCCTAGTTTGCTAGTGGTTATTGCTTGTTATCATAGTTTAGAGATAAAATTTTTCAAATGTTTTTTTTTCTTTTTCTATTAAGATAATCACATTTTTCTCCTTTTAATTTGTTATTGTAGTGTATGCTATTAAAAAGATTAATAATGTTAAATCACTTGCATTCCATGGATAAACCCTAGTTCTTCATTGCGAATTGCCATTTCTGTATAGAGTGCTGGATTATAGTTATTCCCTTGCTTAGGGTGGTTGATCTGTGCTTCTGCTCTGCTATTTTCTTCCACTCTGCTCACCTGGTTTTAGTGTGGAAGTTATATTGGGTCCATAGAATAAATTGAGAAGTGGATCCTCTTTTTTGATTCTTTGGAAGGGTTTTATATTAGAATGGGATACTCCTTAAAAAAACAATTTTTAGGACTTTCCTGTTAAAATATAAGATCCTGTTTTTTCACTTGTGGAAAGATTTTAAGTACCTGATTTAATGTATTTATTTGCCATACGACTGTTCATGTTTTCTGCTTCTTATTCCTGCAAGGATCAACACGTTACAGATGTCTTTCCTAGAATTCATACTTGCATTTACATTTTCAAATTGTTTTTGGTATACAATTTCTTATGATATTTACCTATTGTTTTAATATACTATACTAATAGTTTTGTCTTTGTAAACATATAATATTGCTATTTACACCTCTTTATTTAAAAAACAGTTTACTTGTTCAACTTCACTAGAAATCTGTCCATTTTATTAGAGCTTCAAAGAAACAATTTTGCCCTTTAAAAATATTTTCTATAGGTATTTTCACCCTTATTTATTTCTGATTTTACCTCTAGTTTCTTCCATTTTCTTTCAATTCATTCAGATTTTTTCTTAAATCCTTAAGTTATATTTTCTTAAATCCTTAAGTTATATGTTTGCACATTAATTTTTTGTCTTCTTTTCTAATAAAAGATTTAAAGCTATACCTTTCTCTCTACATATCATTTTCAGTGCTTTCCATAAATTTGTAAATGCACTTTTATCACTCAGTCCTATGGATTTTACATTTTTATTGTAATTTTATGTCTCATGGATTTTTAAGCTATATCTGTTTAATTTTATCATTCATAAGTTTTGTAATTTTCTTTTTGTTATTCATTTATAATTTAAATAACTTGTGGTCGGATATGTGGCCTATATAACCATAATTCTTTTGAAACTTGTTGAGATTTACTTTATGGCCTGATACACTTGCCATGATTGATCAGAATGTGCATCGGTTAATGGTGGATGCAAGGTTCAATGCATGTGCATTTGAATAGGCTTGACAATTACATTGTTTTTAATTTTTCCTTTTGAAAATATTTGAGAAAGATATGGTTAAATCTTGTACTATGGTGGTGGATTTCTCCAACTCTACTACTCTTATAAATTTTGACACTATTTCATTAAGTTCATTCATATTTTGAGTTATTCTATTTTTATGGTGAATTTTACCTTTGCTACTGATATGTGGTCACTTCTTCCACACTCAGTGCTTTGTTCTTATAGAACTTTTGCTCGTTACCCATTTCATAGTAGTGTAATACACATGCACTCTTTTCTTCTGCTTGCCTATGTCTTTTTCCCTATCTTTGCTGTCAACTCGTCTGCGCATCCTTTCAGTTTAGGTATACCTTTTTTAAATATTAAATAGGTGGACTCTTTTCCAATTAGCAATCCATTTCTAACTGCTCAGTTGGTCAGTTTACCTTTGTTATAAGTATTTGTCTCTCTGGACTTTGCTCCACCCTCTTAGGTTTGCATTCCTATTTTCCTAATTCTTCTGTTCTCATAGCTTACCTTTATTTGCTATTAATGTAATTTTTATTTAAAAATTATATTTTCTGCTATTGTTTGGAATTTATACACTCTATTTCTATCATTTAAAAATACTCTTTTTTTAAAAAAAAGATTTTATTTATTTATTTATTTAGGGGGAGAGAGAGAGAGAGTGGGAGGAGGAGCAGAGGGAGAGGGGGAGAGAGAGAATCTTTAGCAGACTCCCCACTGAGCACGGAGCCCGATGCTCAATCTCATGACTCTGAGATCACGACCGGAGCTGAAATCAAGAATCGTACACTCAACCAACTGAGCCACCCAGGTGCCCCTTTATTCTTTAAAAATTCTCTTAAATTTATGCCATAAATAGTTAACTTAAAAAGTCTAAAGTTAAATATTATCTTGCCACTACTCTCCTAAGCAACATAAAGGCATTGTATAATTTAATACTGACATCCTTTTTTACCTACTTTTTCTAAGTTAGGTGCTTATTTTGTTCATTACTCAGTTTTTTTAAAGTACATTTATCGCTATTATTGCTCTTTATACTCATTAATTCTTGATTTTCCTAAGACAATCTGTCCAGGATCATTTTTCTTTTTTGTTAAATCCTAAGAATCTTTTTAAAGTGAAGGTCAGCAAGTAGTAAAATCTCCCAGTTTTTGCTCATCTGCAAAAATTACTAATTTTCCTTCATTTTTGAAGGATGGGTTTTCTGGTTGATGGTAAGTTTTCCTCAAATCTTTAAAAATATTGTTCCAGGGATTTATGGGATCTATTTATTTCTGCCAAGTTTTCCATTATTCTTGATGACGTTCCCATGTAGGTGATCTGTTTTTTGTCTCTGGAGGTCTTTAAGATTTTTCTCTGACTTTAGGATGTACAGTTTCATCACAATGTGTCTAGTTGTGGTTCTTTTAAAAATTCATAACTCATTGAATGTTATGCTTATGAGGCTTTGCGTCTTTCATCATTTCTGGGACATTCTTCAAATGCTGCCCTTCCTCTGCTGCTTAAGTGTTGATAAGGAATATTTTCAGCTTTATCATTTTAAATTTCTCATCTTTCCTTTCATGCTATTTATCTTTGTTCTCCATGCTGTGCTCTGGGCAATTTCTTCAAGTGTACTTTCCAGTTGCTAAGTCTCTCTTCATCTGTCTCTAATATTCTGTTTCAGCTTTCCACGAAATGTTTTATTTAAACAACCACAATTTTAATCTCTGGAAATCCCATTGGCTTCTTTTTTCAAATCTACTTCTTCATTGCATACAGTGTCTTTACCCTTGCTCCCCTCGAGAGCATGCCACACACAATTATTTTATATTCTGGGTATGAAATTCCAGTATCGCTGCTCTTTGAGGATCCAGATTTATTGCTTGTTATTTTGATGAGCCTCACCCACAGTGGCTTGCTTCTCCTTTTACCTGGAGTACTTTAGTGATGAGGTTATCACTTTATCATAATATGTGGAATGTCAGGGGTCCTTGAGTTGGTTGTGCTTTCCTCTAAAGAGGTTTTATACTTACTTCTGCAGAAATAAGGGGCACCCAGGATGAGACGAGTCCCCCATGAATATACAACTCCTGCCCAATTATAAAATCCTAGACTCAGCTTCCCCATCTCACTGCAGGCCAGCCTCCAAGAGTGCCCTTGCTGTATCCTGCCCCTCCTGTCTGCCACCTGTAGACCTGAGATGAAATTCTTCCTGGTAAGTGAGAAGAGATGCTATCTTTGGAGACCACTTCTACTATTGGCAAGCTCAGCAAAGCTTCCCAAAGTGGAGTCTTTCCAGGGCTGTTCTTTTCAGTGACTGGAGAGTCTGTTAGTTAGAATACTTAACTCATCACACTGTTGGAAACATAAGTCAGCTCAACTCTTTTGACTGAGAAGACCAGCCAACTTAGTGGCCCATATCCACTTAATTCTATAATTGTGTAATAAGTATTCCTCCAATAGAGTATACATTTTTTTTTCTCTCACATTAGATACCCTTGTGGTTGGACAGCCAGGCAGAGAGTCATAGATTTCTCTTGAAATATGAATATCACCAGCACTGTATTTCAATCAAAAGTTAGGTTCAAGACTTATAAGGAATTAACTTATGAGAAACAATGTTTTTGATAAAAGTTAAATATTCAGCTTGCCCAACCATAATTTTCTTCCTTTAAACATTCAGTATCAGCATCATGCAGGTGAGAAGTGAGTTCTTCAAGAGCAAAAACCCTGTTTTGTTTACTGCTGGGTTTCTAGGGCCTGGCAACGTGTCTTGCCTCTAACAAGTGCTTGGAAATATTAAACAATGATCAATAACACAAGTATGGATTGAGCACCTACCACATACCATGCTCTGGGGTATAGATGATAAACCAAACAGATTAAAATGTTGGCTTCTGTAGGTCTTATATTCTAGCTGATTTTGTTAACATTTTAGTATATCACTTGTATGAATAGATTAAAATACCCTTGGTGGAAAGTTTTCAGATAGGGAGACCCAGTCTTTCTGATACGACACCCAAGACTACTTTCACTGGTTTCTATAATGAAGAATCAGTTCCCTTCTGCTTGCGAGGTATTACCAACACTGCAAATTAAAACAAACAACAGAAAAACTGCACTAGGAATCCTAAAAATGATGCTTGTTTCTAAAATTTCCTGCAATCATTGTTAAAGTTGTTGAATTCATGTAAATGTGATTTCAGTTAGAATTCTGAGAAACGTGCAAGCTTAAGACCTGAATATCTAGCTCTTGTGTGTACTCCAGGAGATGGGGATGGGCCAGTTCTTTCCAAGTAGCTTTGCAGAAGCATGGGTTTTCATTTGTCTTGGACAGTATCTACTTTTAGATACTAAAGGTGGTAAGAAGGGGCAGGCCAGGTGTTTCAGACCATGACATTTATGCAAATTTGGTTTTCTTCTTAAGGAAAAGAAGACAAAGTCACTAATAGAAATTAAGGATGGAGGCTTGGGAGAGTTTGTGTGAATGAGTTCCCTGGAGGTTAAGCCTCAGGAGCTTCCAATCAGATCTGCCTTTGGAAAGAATAAATATATGAGTGTTTTCCAGTGACCAGTCCTTGTATTTCTTCTTGTGATAATGACCTGGTGGTCCTGAGTTTTACTTGCAACTTCCTGGTACCTCCTTACATCAATATAAGTGCCTTTTATATAAATACATTATTCACTCATTTAAGGAAAATAAGTATTCATTTCAGGTAACATTATCTTCAATACAGTGGATTTTTTTTTAATTGGAAATGAACCTTGAATCTCTTCTGATCTAATTAGCCTATTTGCATTCATTCTTCATGATAGAGAGACAAGCCTGCATAGCAGATTTACTTATGCAGTGTGAGGAATGCAGGGTATCCTTCAGATGCATTTTTGTAAGACCTTGAACATAATGGACACCCAAAAAATGTCTGCTGATTCAGTAAAAGGAAGACTGGATGCAATTTGGAATGCAGAGAATAGAGTTTTATGATTTGCAAGAGAAGGAAGAAGGTTAGTGACTGTTGGCTGTAGATTCTTGCCTTTGATCATGAGAAAGGGGTGTAGAGAGACATTGATGTATGCTTGGATAAGAGTTAAGCAGTTCTCACTGAGCACACAACAAGTTTTATAAATGAACTGTTGTGATTGACTCTAAAGGTCGAGATAGGAGTATTGAGATGGAAGAGGAAGGGCAGGACCCCAGGGTTTGCTTGGATTCCATGGATGATAGAACTTCTTCCCTTTATGTTGGGGAAAGGAAAAGATAAGGCCCAGGATAGCCTGCCTCAGTGTGCCTCCAGCCGCCGAGCCTCTGGTGGCTGGCTCACCTACTGCCTGCCCTCACCCTGTCTCAGAGGACACCCAGGTAAACGGGTGGCCGATCCACACCTTGCAGCCGTAGAGAGAGCAGGTGTGTGTTCCTGTGCGGGCACAGACACCACGTGTGGCTTACTATTTAAGGATGCAGGCCAGCTCCTGCACGGGAGAAACTCCCAGCAAGCGGCTCCTGGGGGGATTCCCACAGGAGTAGGATGCACTGCTTGAGAGTGTGGCTTAATCAGTGCAGTGAAAGGCAAAGGAGCGGCTGGAAGTGGGTTTGGACAGGTTGCCGTGGGCTAGGGCCATCTGAGACCCACTAAGCTCTGAACTCACCCGTTTTCCACTCTTTCAGAGGATTTTGGGACTCCATAAATTGAGGTGGGTCTGTTGAAGGGTGACTGTCCTCCCAGGGACACTGGGTGGCCTGTGTTCCTCCTGGGTCCATCTTGATTTTCCATCTCCTTTGTTGGGCATTTTCATGGATGCCAGGCTAATGTGACCATGGTCTTCTCTGCTTTGGGCACCATTAAAAGTGTGACTTGCATCTGTCTCGCCAAATGTCACTTCCTCCAGGGCTTCTGCACTCTGCTTTTGATGCTGATGGGCCTGAGTTTCTTTGGCCCCTCCTGGGAATGCTTTCAGTGGTAGCAAGTCGGGGCACGTGGTGAGGCCTGGGATTTACAGGCAGGAATGGCGATTATGGTGAATACGCTGCACCAAGCATCTTAGGCTCCTGCTTACCTGCCTGCCGCTGCCTTCCCCCTCCATCCCTCCCTCCTTCTGTCCCTTTGTGAAGTCAGCACCTGTTTACCCTGCCTTAAAACTGCAGGGATAATGACACGTTTTTACTTGAGCACGCGCAGCGTGCAGGCACTTTATGAGGGCCTTGCCCGTGCAGGGGGACTACTCACCGAGTCCTCACACAGGCTCGGTGGAGGCGTAACAGTGTCTCCATCCCAGGGGCACCTGGTCCTGCGGTGAGGCCGGACGGGGCTCCAGAAGGCGGTTGTTGCAGCAGCCGGGCAAGGTCTCCGGGCTGTCGTGGCTCTGAGGCCGCGAGGGAGCCAGGCTTTCCCGGCAGCTGCAGACGTCCTGGCGGGGCAGGCAGGGGGGTGGTCGCGGAGGGGGAGACGGGAAAGCGTCGGGGTGACTGGGGCCGCCGTGCTTGCCCTGCTGTCCTTCGGAGAGCTGCTCTCGGGGCCGGCAGCCCGGAGGCAGGAGGACGGTGGGGAAATGATGCCCACGGAACTCCCGTGGTCGGTTTTGAGTGTCGAGAAGTCCTCCGTGGCTCAGGTGCGGACAGGAATGGGGGGGGGCGCCGCGCCTGCGCCGCACGGACGCTGCGCGGACGCTGCCCCACGAGGCGGCCCGCCCCGCAGTCAGCCCACCGACCGCGCAGGTGCAGGCGCTGGGAGTTCAGGTCCTTCCCACCGCCCCAGGCTCCGAGCTGTGGGGTCCGAGTCCCGGATGGAGGCCGTGGGGGCCCTGTGCGGCGGGGTGGGGCGGGCAGCCGCTGCAGCTTCCTGCGCCGCAGCCTGGTTCTCTCGGCCCCTCCCCGGGAGCGCCTGCAAAGCTTCGCGGCCTTTCCTGCAGCCGGAGCCTTGGTGAGTGACCAAAGCCCCTGCAGGAGGAAGGAAACCCAAAGCCCAGGGTGGCCCCCACCCCCGTCACTCCCCCCACCTGGGGAGCTCCTGCCCCTCTGGCTCCTTCCGCTTCCCAAGCACCTCCGTGTGGCCTTTGCACTTGCTGTTCCCTCCTCCTGGATCACCGTTCCTCCAGAAATTCTCGCGGCTCACCCCCCGCTCCTTTAAGATCGCTGCTGAGACGTGACCTCAGGGGCTAGCCTCCCCGCCCCCTTCATGCGAGCACCCCTGCTTCTGTGTCCTTCTCTGAACGTCCTTGGCCACCCAACACCTGACGTGGCCATGATCCACCCCCTTACCTGCTGGCGGCCGGCCCCCCACACTGGGCTTGAGCCTCCCAAGGGCCGGGCTGTGGGTTCTGAGCGTGCCTGCGTGTGGGAGGTGCTCGGTAGGTGTGCACTGAGTGAGTGAGTGCATGCACTCGGCCGCGGGGGACACCCGCCAGCAAGGCGGGAGGCAGAGGGCCGCCCCCTTGTGTGGCGAGCGCCTGGCCCAGGCCACCGCTCACAGCCCGCAGGAGACCCTCGGCCACGGGTTCGCGTAGCTGCCCCCGCTCCACGGCAGACCTCTTGTGAGGCTCTGGGGCAGGCTCACTTTGCCCCAGAGAATCCTCACGATTCAGGGGCAGGGGCTCAAAGTGGTCCCAAACCTCCTTTGTATCTTTCATAACCTCTGTAATGGGCCTGCCGATTTTATGTCCCCTTTGTCCTTGGCGATCAGCCTGTGGGAGCAGGAGCTGAGGTTCTGAGCCTGGGGAAGCCTGCTGGGCCAGGTCTGTCTGCGAGAGAATTCTGCGTGAGCCGGGGCGGCGTTATCCTTGTTTCTACCGATGCCTGCATTCTGAACACACAGACTCTGGTCTCATATGGGGCATCGGCTCCACAAGGACAGACCAATGACACCATGTTTTGCCGTAACCCAGACTTGAATTCGGTACAGTATCTTTGAGCAGCAGCTACCTGTGATGAGAACGTTTTTCTGAAAATTTCTGTCTTAACACGTTCGCTCTCAAGTCCTATGCGTCGTCATCAGGGATACGCATGGAACCCTGGTCCAGAGGCTGTTTTGGGGGGCAGCACTTGGGCTCTGAGGAAGAAGGTCCTCAGCGCAGACATGGTTACGGTGAGGTCATCTGCGGAAGCCCCGCCCACTGCCCTGAACCTTCCTGCAAGGGAACAGCCACATGCGTTTACCTGGGGAGGTTCAGGGGACAGAACCACTCTGGCAGGTGGTGAAGGGAAAGGCGTAGCTGCTGCCTCCATTATGAGGCATTCAGTCATCTTAATTTCATAATGAAGATAGGCACGGCAAAGCAGGAAAATTCCTAAAAATCGTCAGCTGGTTGATGGCATCGCTGTCTAAATGTGTCTCTGAAGAGAAAGACAGGGGCTGAGAATAATTTCCTGTGCTTCATTACTGCCAGGGGACGTTATGAGCCAGGTAAGAGGCGAGTGTAAGTCATGTGTGCGCAGAGCATAATGAAGGGGCTTGAAAACAGCTGCATGATGATAAACAGCATAGTTTTGCTGAACGCATTAAAGAACCCTCCGCACAACTTTTGTCATCATGCAAACAAATAAGCTTTTGTCCTGCTTCAAGGTCAGCAAAACCTCAGGCTTCCTGTCGGAGTGTAAATACATTTATTTTAAGGCAAAAGGTTAATCTTTCACCAGTGCCACTGCATTCCATAGAAGAAGGCCCTCCCTTTAGGGATAGCCACGCACATTCAGGTCGGGGTGGGGGCGAGGCTGTAGGACAGGCATTGCTAGACCCCCCAGGAGCGAGGCCCACTCAGGAGTGAACTCAGAAGTCTGTATGGACCCATGGAACCCACTAAGCCACTTATGGACTGAGTCCTTCAGAAGACCAGTGTTGTCTAGGAGCCACTCGATTGGCATGCATCTGTCAAGCACCGACTGCATACGTAATATCTGGACATGCCCTATGGGCACAGTCCTGGCCCCAAGGACTTTAGAAGTGTGCTTGGTGGAGATGGCCATGTAGTCTTGGATGTTCTGATGGACTCAGCCGAGCCAGCCCTTGGGCTCAGCTTAGCTAGCTGTCACCATCTACTTCCCACCTCGGGCACCCCCACCTCGTCTGCCGCACATCCTGCTCCTTCCCGTGTGGCGCTGGGATTCCAGAGAGCCGACTGCCATGGGAAGTGCTGGCCCAGAGCGGAAGGCTGGGCTCACGGTGCTCAGTGGAAGCTACTGTCAAACAGTCCATTGTTTCTTAATGAAGAAAATTGCTACCCTGCTCTCTCTTCCTTTCCTTCCCTGACTCAGTTTATTACAGCAATCAGGACATTTAGATTACCCAGTATTAGCAGCAATTTGTTCTTTGGGGTAGTATAATTAATCTCTAGTTTTAATAAAATGAATATTTTAATGATTGTGTACCAAGTTACATGAAATCATAAAAATAAAACAAATTAGTATTTCTAAACTGATGCACAGAGCTAAGTGAATTTGCCACCGTCTCAGCATTGAATAAGTCATGCATCCTTGTCTTGTATGGTCTACAAGGCTGAGGCAAGGAGAGCCAACTCCATGCTCCTGTTCTGTGCATGCTTCCCCCAGAAGGTGACTCCGTGATTAGGTATTTGGGCTTCTTCTGTCCAGTTGGGGGATGGGGTTCTCATTCATATTGCCCTGGTGGGATCCAGTGAACATTCTGAGCTCCCATCATCCCATGTCCCTGCTAGAAACACACGTCAAAGCTATACCTTTTGCTCTTCAGCTCCTTGGGAGGAGCCCCAGAGGGTCCCCATGGCTGTGAGGAGAAGGAGCTGAATTAATCCTGGCTGGAGGCCCCTTCAGTGCCAAGAGCCAGGAAGCGTGGACACCTTTCATCATATGGTCAGGGGACAGTGACCTGGAGGGATCGTCAGTCATGGGGTGCGGGGCTCAGAGCAGCACCGTGGGATCTTCAAGTTCTGCGCCCACAGCTGTGGGCTCAACTCTGAGACCCTGAGTCTACCCAACTTCACCCAAGATAACAATTCAGAAGGGGGCGGTCTGGGGAATGTGGATGGACGCTCTGTCATTTCCACATTCACCACAGCTGGTAAGTGTCCATACGAAGAGACAAAATGCCACCAGCTCTGACGTAGCTCCTTGGGAAAAGCTCATCACATGAAGACACAGCCCATCACCATCTTGCTGAAAGGATGTCCTCATTCCTGGGAGTGGGGTGTCCGGGCTCTCAGGGGCCAGGAAGGGAGACAGCATCTGGACTCTTGACGCCGAGCCCGGCAGCCCTCCCATCTGCCCACTGCAGACCCCAGACTCACCTCCAAGAACGTCACCCATGTGCACCGTGTGCCTGAAGTCACTGCTCTGATCAAACAGTTGTTTTTGCAGAAATAATTACCATTGGGTAGATACATTGCCTGAAGGATTTCCACCAGAGCTGAAATCATTTGCAAAATAGACATAATAAACTAATGATTGTTTATTTTTTGAATATGTGCTTCAGCACAGAGAAGGGAGTGGCTGGTGTTTGTCAGCGGAGGTTTCCTTCCCAGCAGAGGACCCGTCAGCCGTCCCGTCGTTCACACGTCCCCCTCTGCCATCCTGGACGCCTGCAGGTCTTCGCCTCCGCGGGGGCGTTCTCCCAGACAGACAGGGTGTGCGCGGCCTTCCTCTTGCTCTTCTCAGAAGATGCAGAAGCCAAACCGCTAGCATGTGTCTGTTCTGCACCCCACTGCTGGTTCGAATCCCCAGCTTAGTGTTTGGTGATGCTCTGAGGCCAGAGCAGCCCTGGGAGGCTGAGCATCCCTGCATGAGTGGGGGGTGGGGGGGGTGGGGGGCAGAGGCCTGGACCAGGGCTGCGTCCTTTCTGGCACCTCCTGTCCCCCGCGGTGGCTGAGGGCCTCCTCCAGGCGGAGAGCACGCCTGGACAAGGGCAGGAGACCCAGGGGAGCCAGGACAGACAGCACTGTCCAAACCTGGAGCCTGCGCTGATGCTGGGCGGTTCTAGAGTCCCCGACTGTCCCGCCATCCCCGTTCCCATGGCCACCAGCCTTTCTCTTGTTTTCTCGCTGAATCCTGAGAAAAGCAAAATCCAGCTGCTGGCTGGGTTCCCGTTTGGGCAGGCGGGCTCTGGGAGGATATGATTGCAGTGTGCCTGTGAGCACAGCCCCCCACCTGAGCCTGCCTGCCCTCCGGGGTCGCCGAGGCCGATGGAGGTGAGACGGGCCAGCGTGGGGGCCAGGACCACAGGCCCCCCGTGGGCTTGGTGAGCAAAGGAGGAAGGCCTCCTGCCGCGGTCCACCGGGCGTCTCAGACTGGAGGCGGCGCATGTCTGGCCAGTGGGGCGCCTGCCCTGAGGGGGGTTCGCACCTGACTAGAGTTCGGGGCTGTCATGCTCCCTGAGCCCCACTCTCCTGCTACGGAAGACAATAGAAGTTCTCCTCCACAGGGCTGCTAGACGGATTACTCAGAATAAAACCTGCAAGCAGAGCTCTTTTGCAAGTTGGGAAGCAGAGCTCTTTTGCAAGTTGGGAATCAGAGGACGGGGGAGAGGACGGGAAAGGTGATCAAACTGCAGCCCCAGGGCTCCGGGACGAGGCTCTGGCGCGCAGGGCGCCCCTCCAGCTGCTGGCCTGCACTCTCTCCTCCTCCCATCTTCAAGGGAAGCTCACGGCTAATTACGGTTTTGCTTAAAACATTGATTTTTTTATAAGTAATCCTTATGGGATAGCATTTCTGGCTTATCTCTTAGCTGGCTTAGCAGTTTTTTTTTGGCTGGACCTCTTATCTCACTGTTTATTTACTCCACTGAGGGATTCTCTGCAGTCCTTTGGGGAAAGCAAGTTATGATAATCCTTACCAGTCGACACAATTTATTGAGTGCCTGCTCGTCTTCCAAGACAGGGCTCTGGAGGCACCCCTGGGGGGAGGAGCTGGTGTGCCCGGGCTCTCACTGGCTCTGCACACCTGCTCCCTGGCGTCCTTGGGCGGCGCTGCTCTGTTTGCCTAGGTGTCTCCTTTCATGTCATCTCCCGGTCCCAAGCTGGGCTCAGTCTGCCAGGTAGAGATGCTGGAGTTTGCCTGCCCAAGGTGTGCGGGGAAGGAAACAGAAGAGGAAAACACGAGGCGGCCAACAACTTCCTTCCCAAGCTGGGCTCCCCAAATTTTATTATTGTGTTCATCTGTAGCACCAGGTCCCAAAGTGTGTTCTGCTCATTCGCACACACGCACAGTGCACCTGGGCTCACATGTGCCCTTGGCGTGCGGGGGTGTGGGTGCAAGGCTCTGCTCCCACTCCAGGCACCTGGGTGCGATGTCAGCACAGCGCACCCCACCGCGGCCTGGAGCCTGGCGGAACCTGCAGCAAGAAGACCGGGGCACCTTCCATCTCGTCCACCAATTATGAGCCTCACTTTGTGGCTGTTGGTTATGAACGTCCTGACTTCACTGATGTTGTTCAGTGGATTTTGTGAACTAACTGGAGAGGGTTGCCTTTTTGTACGTAGGTTCAGAGCTACGAATGAATTCAGAGCAGGTTAAAATGAATTCAAAGCAGGTTAAAAACTGTCTTTCCAGGCTTTTTTTTAAAAAAAGAGTAGATAAGGTATCCTTCTCTATTTTCCTTTTCAGCTGACTCATTATTTTTTTCCGGTTTTATTGAGAAGCCATTGACATACATCACTGTGTGAGCGTAAGGCGTACGGCACGTTGGCTGGATTTATGTCCTTTGTGAAACGGTCACCACAGTAGGTCCGGCTAACATCCATCTGCTTGTATAGAGAGGATACAAAGAAAAGAAAGAAGGAGAAGTGTTTTTCTCTGTGTGATGAGAACTCTCAGGATTTCTTTTAACCACGTTCCTATGAGTCCCTGGGCAATGTGAACCGCAGGTGTCCCAGTGTGGGTGACGTCCTCAGCACTGTCTTTAGACCTGGAAGTTTTCCCCTGGACACCTCGCTCCCCCTCCCCCTCCTCACAAGCTCTGCCTCTGAGAGCCACAGGGCTGATCTCTTTCTGTTTGGGTTTTTGTTTTTATTATTGTATTTCTTTTCTTTTAAGATTCCACATATCAGTGGAATCATGTGTGTTTATCTTTCTCTGTCTGACTTATCTCACTTAGAATAATGCCTTCAGAGTCCATCCATGTTGTCACAGACGGTAAGATTTCGTGAGTTTTATGACTGAATAGCAGTCCATATATTCACACACACGTTCTCCATCCATTCATCCATCGATGGACACGGTGTCTCCATGCCTTGGCTGTTGTGAATCAGGCTGTGCGCTGGGAGTGTAGATCTTTGGGTTAGTGTTTTCATTACCTGTGGATATAGTCACAGGAGTGGAATTGCTGGATCACATGGTTGCCCTATATTTAATGTTTTGGTGGATCTTCCATGCTGTCCACCGCGGCTGCCCCTGTCTGCACTCTCCGTTTCCTCCACATCCTCGCCAACATCTGTCGCCTCATCTTTGGGGTGACGGCCATTCTCACAGGTGTGGGGCGATCCCTCATCGAGGTTTTGATTTGCATTTCCTGGATGAGGAGTGGAGCGGAGCACCAGTTCACCTACCTGTTGGCCTTTCATGCATCTTCTGCGGAGAAACTTCTGTTGAGGTCCTTTGCCTGTTTTTAAATTGGATTATTTGTGTTTTTTTGCTATTGAGCTGTAGAAGTTCTTTATATATTTTGGATATTAACCCTTTATCGGATATATGGTTTGCAAATATATATTTCTCCCATTCTGCCGGTTGCCTTTTCACCTTGTTGATGGTTTCCTTTGCTGTGCAGAAGCTGTTTGGTTTGATGTCCCGCTTGTCGATTTTGTTTTCGTTGTTTGTGTGCTTTAGGTGTAATTTCAAAAAAAATCATTACCAAGACCCACGGCAGGGAACTTTGTTTCCATGTTTTCTTCTAGCTTCACAGTTTCGGGTCTTACGTTTCAGTCTTTAATCCATTCTGAGTTAATTCCTGTGAGTAGTGTAAGACGAGGGTCCCGTTTCATCTTTCCAGTTATCCCAGCGCCGTTTAAGATGTCTTTTCTCCACTGAGTGTTCTTAGCTCCCTTGTGGAGATACTAGTCGACCATATATGACTGGGTTCATTTCTGGGCTCTTGATTCTGTTCTGTTGCCTGATTTGTCTGTTTTTATGCCAGTACCACACTGTTTTGGTGATTATAGCTTCATAGTAGACTTGAAATCAGGAAGTGACATATTATTTTTGACAAAATCACATGATAATAAACATGTCCCTGTACGTCCATCTACAAAACGCTCTTGCCTTGGCATCTGCTTTTTTTAAAACACCAGTGATTGCTTTGTCATTTATTGCTAAGAGGTCATCCTCATTTTGAACAGCAGGTCGGGATTATTAGACAAATCCAACAGGCAGCATGTCACTGAGGTCATGGAACTTGGCGGTGTGTCTCACCAGCGGGTCTGTCTCCAAACAGCACAGACTGGTGGCTGAACCCCAGTGAACACACCCACGCAAGATCATATAAATGTGTAGATCCTGAGGGAGAGAAGCCGAGTTTAATAAGAGACATTTGTGGAGGGCTGTTAGGGTGTGTTGGCTTTCACAAAATTACCTCGTTAAACTGACACATGCACACCCAAAAATACTCACACTGTCTTGACCCTGAACATCTATCCCAGAGAAATAAATGCAGAAATGAATGTTTTTGCAAACCGTTGTTTATTATGTTTATTTATAATAGGAGGCAACACCTGTTATGTTGGGGGATCGTAGTGAATATGGCAAATTTGTGTGACAGCTGTATTTCCTGGAATACTAGGCTCTGATTAGTAATTGGACTGGGTAAGCCATTTAAAGATAAGGGAAGTGTTTATTTTTTTATTTTTATTTTTATTTTTTTAAACATTTTATTTATTTAACTGACAGAGAGACAGCGAGAGAGGGAACACAAGCAGGGGGAGTGGGAGAGGGAGAAGCAGGTTTCCTGCTGAGCAGGGAACCCGATGCGGGGCTCGATCCCAGGACTCTGGGATCACGACCTGAGCCGAAGGCAGACGCTTAACGACTGAGCCACCCAGGCGCCCTGAAGTGTTTATTGTTTAACACCGCCCGAAAAAGCTGTTCTTGCCGTCTGAGGGGGACACCGTGCAGCCAGACCGTGCCCCCAGGAAATGGGTTTGCTGCACGACAAATGATCAGCTGTGATCAGCTGGGGAGTCTGCAGGGACATTTTTACATACTTATTCAGTCTGTTTTATAAATTTTCTATAATGGGTTTTTATTATCAAGTAAGATGATATATTTAGAATAGTGGGCTTTGTTTGTTTTTTTTTTTTCCTGACTGCCAATGTGTGTGTGACAACAAGGACATGCTCCCATACACCGGCCGGAATCCGGAATGTTGACATCAGATGCTGGCGAGCCTGAGGAGCTGTGGGAGTGCTCGTTCCTGGCTGCTGGGGATGCAACATGGTGCAGCCACTTTGACAGTCTGGCGGCTTCTTACAAAGCTAAATGTTGTCTTCCCATACGATCCAGCAGGCACATTCCTTGGTATTTACCCAAATAAAGAACTTGTGTCCAAACAAAAACATGCATGCACATGTTTATAACTGTTTTATTCATAATTGCAAAAACTTGGAAGCCGCCAAGATGCCCTTCAGTAGCTGAGTGGATGAGTGAGCTGTGGTCCCTCCAGACGATTGAATATTATTCAGTGATAAAAGGAAAGGACCTGTCTTGCCACAAAAAGA
>NC_138374.1:1581441-1605218 GCF_054177405.1 Leptonychotes weddellii
GGGGCGGGAGGGGGATGAACAGGCAGGACACAGGATTTTAGCACAGTGCAGCTCTTCTGTATTCTGTATTCTGCGACGGGAATGCATGACCGTCTGTCTTTGGCAAAGCTCAGAGAATGCACACACAAACCACGAAGCTTGCTGTCCGGGGGGGCTTCAGTTAACCACCGCGTACTGGTGCCTGTTCTTCAGGGTGACGGGTGCACCGCAGTGATGCAAGACCGGAAGCTGGGGGGCCGGGCGCTCCGTGTGGCGGCGTTGTGCGAACTCTGTACTGTGTGCCCCCTTTTCCTGTACACTTCGAACTACTCCATAGAAATTAAGTTATAGTTTTAAAATTTGTATATGCCAATCAAAGAGGATTTGAACACTGTGGAAAGACAAAAACAAAGACCTAGGATCTGGCAGAGTGTAGCCAGGACGCAGCTGGCCCCCTTCCCGTGTGTTGCCAACAAGGCAGCCACGGTGAGACACTGAAATGAAACTAGAACGTGCTGCTCCTCTGCACCCCACCCTCCTGTCAGCCGCATGCCTCAGTGTGCCCGCAAGGCAGTCTCCTCCTGACCCCACACCCACGTTTCCTCATCTCTGCCCCTCCACTCCACCTCCCTGCTCGCCTTGCAGCTTCTGGAACACACTGGGTAGGCGCCTGCCTCGGGGCCTTTGCACTTCCCCACCTCTCCCTGGCCTGTTCTTACCTCTCGCCTCCTGCAGGCTGTCACCTACAAATTCTCTTCTCAGGGCAGACCTTCCTGACAACCCTGTATGAAGATGAAACCCACCTACCAATTCCCCATCCTTTTTCTTCCCCACTTTACTTTTCTGCATTGTGCCCATCAACCTATAAGACAAAGCAAATAAACAAGGGAAGTATATACCATGTGTCTTCCCTCCTTGGGAGGTGTGGTCCCTGAAGGCAGGCCTTCCGTCTGCTCGGTTCATTGCTCTGTCCCTAAGAGCTAGAACATGGTTGGCATCTAGTCAACCAAATCAGGAGCTGCTGACTGAATGACTATATGGTATAGAAATATAAATGATTTTGTAATTTGCTTTATTTACTGAACATATTGTGAGCCATCCCCTATGGCGCCGAGTGTTCTCCCTGGTATGATTCTACTGTTCGGTGTCTCGTTGAGTGGACGCACCATTGTTAATACAAGCATCTGCCCTTTGCTGGCTTTTCTAGCTTCTCACTATAAACTTTATCTTAAGGCATTGGGCATGTGGGTGAATTCTAGAAAGGGAAACATTAGATTGAAAGTGGTAAACTATATGAACATTTTTAAAACATTTCCAAATGGCTTTCCAGAACTTGCACCATCAATATAAGCTGGTACCTACAGAATATTTCTTAGAAACCATACTTATTTTAGGGACTGAAGATTCCTTAAAAAAACCCAAAAAAACAACTCTACAGAAAAGGCAGAGACGGAAGCAAACTTTCAAGTGTTTCCAATTATGCCAGGAAAGACAAGCCAAATTGCGAGTTTGGAGCCTGACTCCTCACAAGGGGCTGCCCAAGCCGATATGGGTATCAAGTTCCTCCTCTGCAGGGGCAGGTGGCAGCCACATCCTCAGGGGTCAGCGGAGCCTCTTGGGCTCTAGAGAACCCTCCCCACCCTGACCCACAGCTGCCTTCTCCTCCGAGCCCGCTCCGACCTTTATGCGCTCCTGCTTGGCCCGCAGCCCCCGCTGCTCCGGGGGTTTGTGTGCTTGTCACCACCATCCCTGGTTATATATGTACCACGTGGGTCCCACAGCCAAGGAGCTGCTCTCTAAGGCACGCGTGTCCCCCGGCGACTAAGCTTTGTGCCTCACGGAACATCACGTAGCGGTGTGCATGTGCTCTGTGCACAGTCAACATTTGGGCGGACTGAGAACCCATCCCATTTATTTCTGGGATACTGGCACCCAGCATGGGTTTCCGAGAAACGGGTTAGGGCTGCCCTTGTTTCCTGGGTGATGATACGCTGCGTCATGTTATGGCAGCTGCCCCTGATGGACACCGGGCCTCCCCGTGCTGACCTCCCTGTCCCTGTTCTGCAGGTGGTTGTCACAACAGCCTGAAGCCTCTTGGCAGTAGCCCCGGGATTGCCATCACTGCCGCGGCCGCCGTGGTGTCTGTGGACCCCGAGGGACTTGGGGGCCCATCCCCCTCCAGCGTGCAGCCCTGCCACTTCCTGACTTTGGCACCCATCACGATACCCCTGAGGACCGCCCCCTTCTCCGGTAAGCACAGGGCATGGGCTCTCCAAGCCTGGAGCTGGTTTGGAGCTCACAGCCTGCCTCCGGCTTTGGGGACCCCTGGATTCGTGTGCCGAGGGCACCCAGGGAGGGACATGCTGTGGGGGCTCATCTTCACGCTACACAAATGGACCTCAACTCCATTGAAGAATGTCCTGCTAAGTCTACTTGGGTGTTTTCTGCCATGAAGTCAAGTTAGAAGTTTCTATTCGGAGAAGTGAGACTTCCCTTTACTAAGTGTTGAGGCAGAGTAATGTAGTCACTGAGAGTGTCAAGGTCCCCAGAGGTTTGTGGTTTCCTTACATGGAGCTCGGAAGGGAGCAAAGACAACAGAAACTAGATAAGCATCTAAGTTAATAAAACACAAAAAAGTGCAATGCTGGGACTCACGAAGTCACCCGCTCTGGGCTTGCCGGCTGGCTTGTTGTGAACGTGGGGGCAGGGATATCAGGAGGTCCCTGATGCGCGTGGCTGACTGTGAGGGGCATGGATGGCCATGGAGGTCCTCGACTTCCTTTTAATGCATGGGTGTGCGCTTCTTCTGGGAAGTCTTCAGGGCAGATGTGGGGCTGGTAGACACTCTGGTACCCGAGTGGAGCTGCGATGCGTGTTCGGGGGGCTCAGCAGGGAGATGGAGAGACGCGGGTCTTGGACTGGTTCCAGCTCTATTGTCCATGTGTATTCACAGATGTTGGTGTGTGTCTGTTAATCGTGACCGGCAGGCCATGTGTCCAAGCCACTAGTGAACGTGAGCTTAGGTCCTTCCCTTAAGTGTAGCAAGAAAGCATGAATTTGAAATGACTTTTAGTAAGTACTCAGATCTTGAGAGCTGGTCCTACTGCTTCAGGGTTAGGTTTGCTTGTGATGTGATAAGACCTGAATAAAAATTCTGTGGGTTCTCATATTAATCCGATACTAGAATTCTAATGTTAGCATTAATATCATTGATTGCCAGGTTATCAGTAACAGGAAACGTCTCTAGGTTGTGAGACCCGTGCACACACACATCCAGGTTCTTGGGAGAAAGAGGAACAACCCATTTTCATTCTTCTCCTGTTTTGATTTGCTGATACTGTTTCTGGAAAATCAGATGTGGTCTTTGGCGTCTGTAGTTCACTATGGCTTGATAAATTAGTTGGTCAGTAGAACATTGTATTCTCAAGAACAAAATCTTATTTCTATTTCAGGCTGTTAGTGAACATGCATTTAGGGTGTGATGGGGAAATAAATAAAACACATAAATAATCTCTTGTGTGGAACATAATTTACAGCTGTGTCAAGATTTCAGTTAAAATCCATCAGTCCATTGGCATTTATTAAGGATGACTTACTGTTTTCTGAGAAAATTAATCTTAGAAGGAACCCAAACGCATGTACCCCAGGGGTGGCTTTGTTTCCCATGCCTCCTATGATTTATAAAGTGACATAATAATTAGGTGTCTTTCTGTGTTTGCATTTTATAAAGTGCTATAATCAAATTTGCCGTAATATGCATTCAGTTAGAGGATGACTGCGTCAACATGATCTGTCTTGTAGGTAACCACCGAAATGTGCCATCAGGAAGAGGGGGGGGCGTCCAGAGGCAGCTTCTAAAACGGCCCCTGTGGTATTGATCCGAAAACCCGAAAACAAAAACCGAACGCTGCAGCAGAGGGATCGGGTGGGAATTGAGTAAGAGTGGTGGGGCTGGTCCAGATGCACAACCCCAGCCCGGGGAGCAGCCTCGAGCTCTGTGCCCAGCTCTGGCACCCACAGTGACTGTGGTCCTACCCAGGGCACCCCTGCTAAGTGGGTCCTTTGGGCGATCCAACCACCTAGCAGTCTGTCCCTGGCAGTGTCCCATTGATGTCAGCAGAAGGCATCTGGGTGAGACTGGCCGTGCCTGTGATGAGCCCTTTCCAGAATTTCCTTAAAAACTTTCTGGGAACCATGGATCGGAGAAACCTGAACAGATAGTTTGTCTCTCAGAGCTCGTTTTAACCAGTCAGTAGCTCCATAGAATGAGATTCGGTGAGATCGAGGAGTTGCCAGGGCCGATGAGCATTCTCGATGCTGGGAAATTCCTGCCACCTCTCGGAACAGGCTCCTGGAGGGGGACAGGGCTGGGAGAAGGGCTAGGTGGGGCTGAGACAGAATGACATCCCCGGCGAAGCAGATTTTACAGAACAAGAAAAACGCATCTGTCTGTGAAGTGTGCGCCATATTGAAATTGATTTATAAAAGCATGTGAGTTTTAATTTATCTACAGGTGAATAATCTTGTTTTTATTCAGAGAATTCACGTATTTGGTAAAGGAGCTGGACTATTTTATTTATGCCCTTGGCTTAGTCATGAAATCCAGGTAAGCGTAGAAGCCCTACAGGGTGTAGCTCTATGCTTCTCACCCGGGGGCAGATGGTTGGCGACAGCTGAAGACATTTTTTTGGTCGTCACAAGTTGGGGGGTTCTACTGGGATCTGGCGGGCAGAGGCCAGGAGACTGCCACACACCCCACAATGCCCGGGATGGCCCCCACGATGAGGAATTATCTGGCCCAAGATGTTAATAGTGCTTCTGCCGAGAAACCCTGGTTTATATTCTAGAACCCCCCTTAACAAGGTGTGGAAACCTCTGCTGGTGTGTGAATAAGCTCAGCGGGGAGCATTAGTGATCCAGGAACGAAGGACCCAGAAGGAGATAGGCTTATCGCTGGAAAGAAGATCAGCCGGAAGAGCCACACTTAATCATATGCCTATAACATGATTTAACGTTTCAAATTAAGACACCGTATTTGAAGAGCCCCACGAGCTGGTCCACGTCAATCGTGAACTGGAGTCTTCCCTCCAGAGCGCTGCGGGCACACACGGAGCTGGTCCTCGCATCCTCTTCCCTGGGACCCCGCAGACTGCCGTCTGTTCATGCATCTGTCCCCTTCCCCGGCCTGTAGGTCGTGTGTGGCGGGGCTGTGTCTGCCTGTCCTCGCTCAGCCCGCGGCGGGCACCAGGCCGTGCTCCTTACGTCTGCACCTTGGGCAGTTTCCCCTGCGTGCGTGGCCAGACTCCATACCGTGCGACCGGTTCTGTCGTTCACACCATCTCTGCTGCTGATTCTCACACGCCCACTCCTGAGTCAGGGTGACATAGACGGGAGGGAAGGTGGAGCCAGGGCTGGGCCTGCAGATACGCCTGAGGGTCTGTGGCGGTGGCTGGAGGGCCGGCGGAGTGCACGTCCTCCTGTCCTCCTGTCCGCTCTGTCCGTCGGCTTGCAGCTGGACGCACTTTGCCTTCGTTCCAAGGGCTCCTTTAAGTGTTAGAACTCAGGCTAAAGAAGGAAGCGTTCGGAGAAAGACGGATCTTGTGCCGTATTTATTTCCTAGTGTCTAAGGAGACCCTGAGGTTTTGGGGGGAGCCTGCAGCGTGAGGCGGAGGGTGGTTCTGCACGCTGCCCGGGCTCGCACCTGCGGCCTGCCCGCCGCGTCCCTGACCCCCTGGGGGTCATAGCGCCGCATGGCTCCAGCACTGCCCCGAGTTGAGAAAATAAATGAAGTGATTCTTCCTTTTTTTTTTTTTAAGACTGATGGTAGCTCGTTTTAGGGACGCCTGGGTGGCTCAGTCGGTTAAGCCTCTGCCTTCGGCTCAGGTCATGATCCCAGGGTCCTGGGATCGAGTCCCACATCAGGCTCCTGGCTCAGCAAGGAGCCTGCTTCTCCCTCTGCCTGACTCTGTCTCTCTCTCTCTCTGATAAATAAATAAAATCTTAAAAAAAAAAAAAGACTGATGGTAGCTCGTTTTGAATCTAGGCCCCCATTTTGCAAGCATTCAAGTGAAAAAGGTAAAATATGAGTGATAGTTACAGCCACTCATAGAGCGGCTGACGGTCGAACACAATGATTAAAAAGTACCATCTGCCTGGGAAACCATTTACCACCTGTTCTTTTGCTTCCAGAACTATTTAATGGTTTAAATTTTGCATTTTGTCCTGCCACCGAACAGCTGGGAAGTGACTATTCTTGTTTCTGTCGGGAGGTAGCATCTGAGCTCTGCAACGAGCCAGGGACCCGCACACCAGCGCCCTGCCACACGGCCTGCCACGCGGCCTTCCATGGCCGCGACTGCCCTCGTTAGCGACACCCACAGACGCCAGCATGGGTTCATAACAACAGTGACCCAGCTGCGGGGGAGGAAGGCTTTTCTCTTTTTATCCAGGAATTATTTCCTCCCCCACTGTAATCAAAAACGTCATCCTACATCTTCACACTTAGAGATTTTTCAGAGACAAAAATGCTTATAACAGTGAAATCACTGACACCCCAAAGTGCCTGGGACTCAGCCGGCTTCTGTGAGGAAGGCATACGTGTCTCTAATACAGGGATCAAGCTGCTTTTCATAGAAAAGTTATTGGATTTAAACAAACAAAAAGGCTTTGTATATAGTCTGTTCTCCACAGTGAACTCATGTTAAGGGGACAAGTTGCAAATAGTCAGGCTGACCTTTGGGCAGGGGAAGTGCAGATTTCCCTAAACGGAGATGCCAATGTGGGGATTGGCTCCCGCGGTGAGTCCTCCCTGAGAGCGAGCGCACGTGCTCTCGAGCGTCCATCTAGGAAAGGTCCTCCTCTGCCCTGTCTTCCCCCTGGCCGGCTCGCTTCCTGCCGCCTTCCCTGAGAAATGCCAGGCTCTCAGCTCTGGTGGCCGTCTGCACTGTTAGCTGCAATTCACTCTTTCTTTGAAAAGAAACCTCGGAAATCCATCACGCACACAAAAGCACGTATATGTTTATGCCGAGTATAAAGAACGCGGATACAATAGAACCCCCGATACCTCCGTCTGAGCCTGAGAAAGTGGACGTTTCCACACCCCCCGTGCTCCTAGGAGCCTCGACTCCTGACTACCCCAGGGATAATTACTCTCCTGAATGTGTGCGAATCACTGCTTTGCTGTGTTTTAGAAATATGCTTACCATATATGTATTGTCTCCAAACAATATACTGTGTAATTCAGGCTCTTTTGAATTTTACATAAATATCATAATCCATGCATTCTTGTGATTCTCTTTTTTTGCTCAAAATGATGGTTTTGTTGTTGGTTGTTTTTTTAAGCCATCCCACTGAGGCTTGGAGTTGTAATGCAATCATGTGCCCTTGGTAAAACCTTCGTTCATTAGTGGGGATCCACACCATGCGTACCATGCGTCCTGTGTTCTGCTGCTGGTGGGCATCTGGGCTGTTTCCTGAAATGCCAAGCATGGTGGTCCCCTCCTGCTGGTGTTCCGGGGGGGGTGGGGCGTGTGCACAGGACCCTACGGTGTCCAACACCGCCTCTCTCAGTCATCCCAAACCCTCTCCTTGGATGGTAACTCGCCCAGCCTTATCTCCTGGGCCTGTTTCTCCCCTGAGTGCTATGTTGATGGATCCGGTTTCCCACTGGGCACCTGCTCTTTCTGATGGACGTCTCACACTGCACTTTCCTATAAAAGGAGTATTGATCCCCAGCCCACTGTCCTGCTCATAAAGCAGAACACGAGAACGTGTTCCTCCTGCAGCCTTCTGGGTTAACCCCCTTCTTCCCAAGGACCCCCCAGTCTGCCTGATTGGGGGCATCCCTGGCTCCTGTCTTTGCCTGATCCGTCACATCCAGCCCGTCAGCCATCACCCCCCTGAAACCCACCCCCAAATCCGCCTCCCTCGTCCGGGCCAGCACCACCAGCAGACCGTGGCTCCCGCATGCTGTCTCTCTGCTCCTATTGTGCCCTTTCGTATAAGCTGTTTTCCACGCAGGAGCCATGGGTCACTCCTCCATGTATACCACACCAAGCCTTCCCCTGCTTAGGACTCCTGGGGTTGTCTCCGGGAGCTGGGAGCAAACCCCAGACTTCTACCCAGAGTCCCTGGGACCCACCGTTGTGACCCCAGCCGGTGCTTCAGCTGCTGCTTGCACCATCCCCCGCTTCCCCACCCTGCCTCAGGGCCTTTGCACTGGCCGCTGCCTCTGCCTTCAGCTCTTCTCCCAGTGCGCACATGCCAGTTACTCCTCCGTCACTGGGGCCTTGGCTCTGAGACCCGAGTCTCCCATTCTGCAGCACCTCTGGAGTAAACCCCACCTCACCTGCTTATTTACTTGGTAGCATTGCTCATTGTCCAAATTCTCTTTGGCGTCTGTTTCGGACATAGTGTGCCTTTACCCTCCCAACCCTGAATGTTGGCTCCAGGAGGTCAGGGCTTTCTGGGTCTTACTCGCCCTGAGTCGTTCCGAGGCTGGCGCACAGGGCACCGCTGTCTCCAGGCACCTCTCTGCTGAATGAGGCCCAGCCATTAGAAGCGCTGTTGTTTAGGAGAGGTGACAGGCTGCTCTGAAGGTGTCCATCCCACACCCCACCGCCCCCGGCCTAACCCACAGTCTCGCGGCTCAGGGAACCTTCCACCCGCCCCAGACTTTCTCAGCAGAGTTGGGGACACAGAACTGGCTCCTGACATTGCTCATCAGCCCAGCATTGATGGTGAAGGACTTCTCAGGAATGGTCCTGCCCCAACTGTTACGTTCTTGCAAGACTGGGATTTCCCCGTACCCCAAAGTTTCACCCTGAAAAGGCTCCTGGACCCTGTTCAACCGATTCCATTCCTTAATGCTGGGAGCCAGGGTGGGAGGCTGGGCAGGTCCACCTTACCTATGTGCTGGTGCTGGGAAGGGTAGAGCCGGCTGGGACCCAGGGCCCCATCCAAAAGCCTTGCGTGTTTTTCTTATGCACCACCGGCCCTCTGCCCCTCCATCCCTCCCTCCCACCAGCCAGTCACACTCAGCAATAAAGCCACTGTGCTAAAATCAGTGATCAGGACTCTGGAGGGGGGGCCACAGGCACCATGGGGATGTCGACCAAATCCAGCCCTATGGCCGGGTCCCCCGGCACCGAGGGCCTTAATCCAGAGTCTGTGGCCAGCCCGGCAGAGGAGGGCTGCAAAGCCCCACTCACACGCTCACAGGCTCACGCACAGCGTTGTGGGCCGTGGGAACCCTGCGGCGGGCCTGGTGTCCTTGCAAGGGAGCCATCGTTACCAGAGAGCCTGCAAGAGCTGTGAGAAAAATAGGCTGGTCTGAGACACAGGAGTGAGGCAAGAGCCACGTGGTGGTGGTTGCTTGAATGGAAAACATGCTCGGAGGAGGCTTGGCTGCTATAGTCATGGGCCCGAGCATTGTCTTAGTGTGCCTGTAACTGGCGCCCCCAGCTCCTTCCTGGGCTGGGCCCCTTCAGTCCTTCTGTGACAACAGCACCGTTGGAAACAACGTCCACGGCTGGTGGCATCGAGGATGTGGGAAGGGACCCTGATGCACATCGCTGCAGGTGGCTGGTCCAGGGGCACACCCAGAAGGATCTCTGGGCTAAGCTGCTTCGGTCTTAACTCTCAAGCAGACCTCTTTGGTGAGGAAATAAGATCAAAGCCACACAAACATTGTGCATAAAAAGTCGGTGCACCTAAGTCTAATTTATTTTAGGGATTTGGAAAGTGCCAGGAGAACAGCATTAAGTAAGATGTAGAGACAACACTTTACTGCTTATGCCCTTCTTTGTAAGTCACATTTCTGACAGTATGGCAGGTGCGTCTCCTCTGATTAAACTCCAGTAACAGCTTTTCCAGCAGCCAGATTTCTGGCACAACATAGAAACTGAGGCATGCAGAGGACGGGAGTCCTCTGAGCACGTGGGCGGACAGCTGTGCCAAAGTGCACGCTCTGTCCTGGCTCTGGGGGCAGCCGGGCAGACCTGAGGTGGGACTGGAAGAGAGCAGAGGGGTGGTCGAGGCCCTGGGCTGGCCTGAGCGGCCTCTGCCTGTGGACTGTGGTCACTGGGGCAGCTGGGGGCGGCAGGACCAGGTCGTCCTGAGGTGGGACGGGCACGAGACGGGAGGAAGGGCAGGCGAGGGGAGAATGGGGTAGACAAGTCGAGGTTTGCCCTCAGTGTGGACAGGCAGACCCCCAACGCTGGACCTGGGGGCCAGGGCAGAGGTCCAGAGCACTGAGTTGTGTCAGTGTGGATGGTGGGAGACCCCTACGAGGGGGAGGGCTGCCGACCATGTTCTGCAGGAATCCCCAGGGCCCCCGTGCTCCGTGCTGTAATAATGAGCGGGATCCCCTCACGCGGGCCCACAGACTGTCAGCCCACTGACGCTGTAACACTCCGGAGAATTCCGGCCCAGCCTCGGCTCTCTGAGGCAAGAGCAGCTGGGGAGGGGGCTCATGCTGACCCTGAGATGCGGCAGCCGGGGAGGCCGTGCGGGGTCGGGGCACTCTGCACACTCGGGGTGGTCCTTGGTCACGAGACAAGTGTGCGCTGGGGAAGCTGTTTAGCAGAGAAAGATGCGTGCTGTTGAAATGCTCTGTTGATGTTGGAGGTTTTATAAATGTCCGCGACGAAGGGGATGTGCTCTCCCTCTCTCTACTCACCAGCAAGCGCAACCACTCATTTCCCTGCGAGTCAGCTAGACGCCTGGCGGCTCCCTTGTTGGGGAGGAGAGGTCCAGGGGCTGCCTCAGAGCAGGCCGTGAACAAGCGCTCGTTCACCGTTTCAGCCCCTTCCCCGGAAGAGTCTAGGCACGGCCGTGCTCCGACGGGGTCGTGAACAACGTCCACGGCTCTCTCCCCGGGGCTGCGGCTCCCAGGACTCTGGCGTGCTGGCCGTCTTTCCATGTAGGGGGACGGATGCTCCAGGGCCAGGCAGCAAGCAGCCTGCTGTGTGCTGAGAGTTCCTCTGGGCCCAACATTTCCGTTTTAAATGTTCCTGGTGGGTATTTGTGTGCCAAAAACAGTCAGAACCTGACCATAGTCTCATCCCATGGTGCTCTCCCTCCTGACCCTGTCGTAGATTATCACTGCCCTGCACACCTGGGTGCTGCATGTTTTCAGTTTAGTTCAGAATGAGGAACATGCTAGTTGGCTAGCTGGTCAGGGACCCCCATAGACCGTCGGTCATGAGCTTGAGACAGAAGACTGTGACTTTCCCCGAGGCCACGTGAGTCCACAGGGTGACAGCATGACCTTGAGCTTAGCGCTCAGCCCATCAGCTCGTCTTGCTGGAGTCCAGCGGGAAGGCAGAGTGGGAGTGGGGTGAGCAAGGCGGCGCCTCTGCAGCCTGGGCCCCGGGCTGTGGACCGTGGCTCGGTGGGGACACGTTCTGCTGCGAGAGCCACTCATGCCGCTGGGAGCTCACCCCTTCTCTCGACCCTCGCCCTTTCCCTGCATTCCATTCACTGCAGGTGAATGATGGCGCAGGACTGGCAGCCACGTGGAGTCCCAGGCTCTCCCGGCACCGTGTCCCTGCGTGGTGCCAGACCGTGGGCTGCAGGACCGCCCTCATGAGAAAGGGGGACCCTCAGAAAGGAGCGGGTACGTGGTGTTAGAACGACCACCTGACTTCTAACTGCTCCGCCTTCCACCTGCGCCCTCTTTCCATGGCCTTTCCTTTCCCCTCTGTTCACACCCCTCCCCCATTTCTGGAAGTCCAGTAGAGCACTGAGCTTGTCTGTGGCACCTGCCGTGACCCCTCTCAGCTGCCGGAACCTTTCCAGCTCTTGGCCTCTTATCCTGTGCTCGCCCCTCACCTGGTAGCAGGTTGTTGACAAGTCTGCGCTTCAACTCCCCGTGCCGAACGTCCACAGGGCGGGGTCCACGGCACCGCACCCCGCTGGGCGCTCAGCACGGCTCCTGAGCACTCGGCCGCTGCTCCGAGGATTTCCCAGGCGGGAGACTCCACTGGTCAAGTTAGCCTGGATCATGAAAATTATACCGCGTCCCAAGAATGTCCCTTCCCTGTTTATGCAGCATGCACAGAACGAGGTCCTTTCCTGTTATCTGCCCGTGAAGACGGTCCTGCCGACCCGAGAAAGAAACAGCCCAGGTCCTCACGGTCCGTTCCCTCCTATAGGCGACCTCGGTGTCTTCAGTCCGCTCAGTTCCCTGCGCTGTGTGCACCAGCACCACCATGCTCGGGGAGATGCGCGAGCTCGTGACTCCTTCCCAGTCACGCGAGTCTTGTCAGATGCATCTCGTGTGCTCTCTGCTGGACGGACATGGGCGATGCTCCCGTGCTGTCCAACCTAAGATAGAGTTAGAGGCACTGAGCTGAGAAGCCTGACCTTCCACACGCTGGGAAGTCACCCCATATCACCGTGTGCTCATTGTGGCTGGGGAGGGTCCTGGACGGCCAAGCACAAGGTGGAAATGCCCTTCCACTCCAAGGGGAGAGTGGGGGACCCTGAGTGCAGAGCTGGGAGGGCAGAGCCTCAGAGCCAGGGAGGCCTGTGTCCGGGAGGCACAGAGGCGCCCACTGCTTCTGATGGAGGAACGGTTCCTCATCTCGTGGAAGGGGCTGACCGCGTGATCCAGACCCCCACCCGCCCCTGCCCTCTCAGCCCAGCCCGAGAAAGCTTCCCGCTCTCTTCTCCGGCCAGGCCACGAGACATGCACGAGGTCTCTCCCTGGTCTGCTGCGTGCTTGGGCAGCCCCACGGTCCCCTTCGGCAGGAAGGGGCTCCTGCTGGCCCAGCCCCTGATCTTGGTGCTGGATTGAAGACCTCCCTGGTCCATGCTCAGAAACACCCCCCTTAGACAACTTCTGGAAGGTTTTCTTCTTAGCTCATGAGTGAGGCTGATGTGCCCAGTTTTTATTGAGTTCGAATTCACAAAATGTAAAGTGAACCATTAGCTGTTTGGCAGCATGAAGTTCAGTGACATTCATCCACCGAGTGCTGGGTCACCAACACCGCCTTCTAGTTCCAGAACATCTTCATCACCCCTCCAAAATCCCTGAACCGATTGATCAGCCCCTTCCTTCCACTGCCCCCTGCCCCCCGCCCCCAACCAGTCCCCGGGCAGCCTCTGAGCTGCTGCCCTATGGGTGACCTGTCCTGGAGGTTCCGCCCATGCACAGACAGCGTGGGACCCTGTGCGATGGCTCGTCCTGGCCTCAGTGTCTCTCTTCATTCTGGAAGAATCTCTGTGAGGCAGGACTGCCAGAACTCTCCCATGAGTCTGTTCAGATCTGTGCTTTTTCTTTGTTGGAAGAGTTTTAAGTAATAACTTAATATTTTTTCTAACCACATGACTATTTAAGTTTTCTTTATTTTCCTGAGTCAGTTTTGGCACATTTCTCCCTCCCTGGAATTTGTCCTTTGCTTCTGAACTTTCCGATTCACGGAGGTAAAGGTATTCCTAGGTTTCTCATGATTTTTAAATTTCTGTCGTGCCCTCATAGCTGCACTCTCATAAGAAGGGTTTTGCAGTAGAATGACTGTTAACGCCTTCTGCGCGCCCCAGCCAGTCTGCCGTGTGCAGTCAGGGCACCCAGTGTCCGCCACCCGCTGTCCCTGCTGAGCCCATGAAGACACACACATCAGCACGTCCACCTGCAGCTCATCCTCACCTTTGCCTCTGCCCAGCCCATGCACCAGCCATGGCTCTGATCCCAAGAAATGCACCCACGGGACCAGAACAGCTCTGTAGACAACTAGCATCGTCTGTCCCTTCATACCATGGCAGAGTCCCAGTGACAGTGGCCTCCAGTTTAGCTGTTGGTGAACCAAAGGCATCGTTTTTGGCTGTTGTTTGTCTTTTCATTATATCCTTCATAGATTTCCCCAATTATTAAAGTGATTAATGCTCACTTAAAACACTTAGAAAATAATCAAGAAGCGTAAATGAGAAAATTAAAGTTGCCCATAATCCCTCGGCCTCTGCAAACCCTTGAGACATTTCATTTTAACAGCAGTGGTGCGTGAGCAAGTGGGATCAGCCCGTGTGTGCAGAGTTGCCCCCAGTGTTCAGCACCTGCTGCTCCCTCCCACGTTCCAGTCATGCGCGGCGCAGCCGCTGGAGGAAACCCACAGACAGCCCGGGTTGGTGGTTCTCGGTGGACTCTCTCAGAGGATCATTCGGGGGCCACGTGCGCTCCGTGGCTTGACGTCCGGCGTGCAGGCAGGATGCACTTACTGCATCTTCCGAGGACTCCGCCCACTCACCCTCACGGTTAAGCACATCATTGAGCCTTGCTGCTTTGATCTCTCCCGGCAGCTCTGCCGGGCCCGGAGCGGAGCTTGGGTGCGGCGTTCATGCTGGGCATTTGGGCAGGTCCCTGCTGCTTTCTGCAAGGGCAGCTCCCTTCACCGGGTGAAGACCAGCGTCTGAATCTTGCCAAGAGCAAGGGCAGAGGACTGTCCCCTGTCCCCAGGTTCTCCTGTGCTGCAGACAGCTCGTGTGTTCCTGGACCGGTGTGGAAGGGGAGGAGGACGCGGCTCCTGAGGCCCTTCTAAACCCACCCCATGTGCGTGAGCAAGTGCGGGTGCTGCCCCGGCCACCGTGGGGGCCAGCAGATGAACATGAGTCAGTGTTCTGACATTTTCA
Organism: Leptonychotes weddellii; assembly: GCF_054177405.1. NCBI lineage: Eukaryota > Metazoa > Chordata > Mammalia > Carnivora > Phocidae > Leptonychotes > Leptonychotes weddellii. The sequence goes on from NC_138374.1 coordinate 1,596,049, forward strand.
CTGGGGGTGTATGTGGCTTGGTCATTTACACAGGTGGAAGCAACACTTAGAGAAAGAGGATCGATGGTATAAAAGATGGAGGGTATGTTATGGACCATGGCTGAGGGGCAGGTAGCATGGATGCTTGCAGGGTCCTTGTGTTAGAGTCCCATGGTCATTGAGGGTGTGCCCTTGTTCCTGGAGGGTGTCTGGAGACTTCGTTAGGAAGCTTGTGGTCGATCAGTGAGGAGCTTGAGCTTACCACACAAGCCACTCAGTCTGCATCAATTATGTGGATGTAGCTGTCATTTTCCACGTGTTGTAGAATTAGCAAGTTTGGTAAAGATTCATTTGGACTTGTAAAAGTATACATACAATAGAAAGCACCCGATGAATAAATGAGCAGGGACTCGGAATAGACATTTCTCCCAGGAAGACACATGGGTGTCCCATAAACACGTGAAAAGATGCTCAGTACCATTAAGCCGTCAAGAAATGCAAATCAGAGCCACCACGAAATGCACTTTGCACCCACTGGGTGGCTAAAATAAGAGGGATGGGTAGTGACCAGTGCAGGCAAGGGTGTGAAGAGACTGGGCCCCCTTACAGGCTGGTGGATGCAGAACGGTCGAAGACGGCCTGGCAGCGCCTCGGATGCTCAAACAGACCACGGGCTCTGCAGCTCCACTTCTAGAATATACTCAAGAGAGGAAGACATCTGTCCACACATAAGTGTGTACACGAGTGTTCGTAGCAGCATTACTCACAACAGTCGAAGAGTGGACACCACCCAGATGTCCAGGAAGTGCTGACCCCTGGACGGAGGGACCTTGGCCACGTGATGCTCAGTGAACCAAGCCCGTCACAAAAACCACACAGTATATGTTTTTGTTTATATGAGACATCCAGAACAGGCAAATCCACAGAGACAGAAAGTAGAATTTAGAGGCTGCGTAGGGTAGAGGGCAGGGTGGGGAGGTTAGGGGGCAAGGGGAAGTGGTTGCTAATGGGCACGGGGTTTCTTTTTGGGGTGACAGTGTGTTAACAATGATTGTGGTGATGGTTTCACGACTCTCTGAATCTAGTAAAACCACCAACTGTATTCAAATGGGTGAATTTTATGGTATGTGAATTATATCTTAATAAAGCCATTATAGGAAAATAAATACGTGCAGAGCACCCACTTTGCTTCCAGACCCACATGCAGCTTTGTTGGGGGCGGGGGGAGGGGTCCACAGCCTTGCACTGCCATGTGCCGGAATTGCTCTGGAATAAAGTGGCAGCGAGAACCACTTCAGATCCCATCAGTTAAACACCCCTCCTGGGGAGAGAGCAAGAGTGGTCTGTCAAATCGACTAGTTTCAGTAAGTTTCTATTTGAACGTTTTCAGCTCTTTCCTGGTAGCTTTGCAGATCTGCATGACTGTGGTCATCATCCTATCAGAGGCCCGGGCTGCTCATAAAGGGACCCTGGGCCTGCAAGGGGAGGTCTCAGGTCTCAGGTCTCAGATCCTTCACTGCCCTTCTGTGTTGGTCTGGCCATCTTGAGGTTCCAACTTCCTCCCAGGATCAGGAAAAGGGGTCCCTGGGCAGCTGGGATGAAGGGATGGGATACAGGTGAGGGTCTGTGGGTCTGGGGGATGGAAGGATGGGGGTACAGGTGAGGGTCTGTGGGTCTGGGGGATGGGGGAGGGCAGCAGAGAGGACTGGAAGGCAGTTCATGCCTCTGCAGCCCTGAGATCGGTTCAGGTGGTGGTTCTTGCGCAGTTAATGTGGGGGAGGGATCATGACTGGCCCTTCCTCTCCTGCCCACTCAGCATGAGTCATTGCCCGGTAAAAGGTGAAGGGGGTCCTGTAGAAAGGGAATCTGGTGCCCAAAGGACACGCACCCCACGTGATCATAGGCACGTCCTCAGACACATTTTAGTAGCTGGTAAATCTGTGCTTTTGAAAGTGATTTAATTATTTTCCCAAATGCACGTAAAATTATTTTAGTTATTTTATTCATGTTTATGGAGCATTTTCTGAATCCTTTTCTTGTAGTGATAGCACGGGAAGGTGACCTATATTCTAGCTCTGTTTGCAGTTGAGCGGTCCCGGCTAAACACTTCGGAAGGCCCTCCGCTGTGTTCCAGAAGGAGCGGCGCTTTGCCTTGAGAGCAGGGCCTGCCTGTATCGGTATTTTTATTTATTTCCTCTTCTTCAGTCCGAAGAGCTGCTCTGTCCTGTGTCTGTGTCAGGTCCTGTTCTCACTGGGGGGCCGGGCGCTCCCAGAGATGAGCCGAGGCCCAGGTGGGGACACTGTTCCCCAGAAAGCACAGTCCTTCTCAGGAAAATTTGAGGGGGAACAAGTCTCCACCCAGCGAGTCAGGGCGTCCTGGGCCCAGAGCGAGGGGTCCCCGCCCCCAGCCCTCCGTGACCCGCAGAAGCTCCTCCCACAGAGGGTGCTCCCCAGCTCTGACCCCCTGGCCCCCTGCGTTCGCCGGCCTTCCTGTGGTGCTTTCTGGTGAGTGTTCAGCTGCTGGCCTCCCAGAGCTGTGGACCCACCATCACTGTTGCTCACAGGGGAAGCCACACGTACACACATGCTTCCTTGTGTGAGCTGAGCGAGGGACTTTCTTAATCCTCCCTTGAAAGAGCACGGGGATCAGAAGCCCCGGTGTTTGTGCCCAGAATTCATAACATTTCCCTGGTTTGCTCAGCGACCTCCACAGATTGATGTTTGTTTGCAAACACGTGCCAGTAAGTGTGAGCTGTAAGGTGTGTGTGTGCAGGTGTGAGGGTGTGTGTGAGTCACACGTGTGTGTGGGTGTGATTTTGGCCACATGGGGGGCCAGGTGACCTCAGTGACGCTGGGACGGGGCGGGGGATGGATGGAAATAGCTCTGGGAAGTGGATCCGAGAGCCTGGAAGACAGGAAAGGGACAGACGTGGGCCGATCTGGGGCACGCTATGGGGACAAGGTGTCACAGGTGACCCAGGCTGACAACCCTTTGCGACGTGTCCTTGTCCCTGAGGACCTGTGATCACTTGTGCTTCCTTCCAGCATTTTTGTCCCACCTGTCCTCAGGAGACAAAGAAACCTTCCCCAGGGCTGGTTCTGTGCCCCAGGGGTCCTTGGGTGCTCAAGGTCATTTCAGGGAGGAAGTCCCCAGGGCAGGAAGAACAGAATGAGGTCAGGCCAGGCCTAGTAGACAACGTTGATTTATAGGCACATATTGCAAAATTTGATAATGGTGAGCAAGAACGCACAGATATAATTTGCTACAGCTCATGCATAATAATACTTAAGTATATAAATACTTAATTTACAGTAATTAATAGAAGTGAATTTACAGAGAAGACACCCGGCCTGCCCGACACGAGGTAGGTTTGAGCACCACGGCATCAGCTGCTCCTTGTAATGGAAATGTGCCGGGCGCCATGTGTGGTGGGAGAAAGCGTGCCCCCCACCTGCATAATTCATGTTTGCATCTCATTTGAGAGGTGCTGCGATGCTCTCCGTGCTCCATGTTGTCGAACTTGCGTGTCTGCCTCCCCACACATCCCTCGGCTTGGGAATTCATTGAGCCACGGCCCCGGAGCGTTGGGTGGAGAGGGTATCGGGAGAGGGTGTTTGTGAGTTATGTTTGCATACAGACCGCTTGCCACCGTATCCCTGGAGTGCATAACCACCTGCCTACAGTGCCCCAGGAAGGACAGAGGGCCTGCAGCTGGGAGCACGTCTCACCCAAGGATGGTCCTGCCTAGGGGGCAGAAGGTGGATCCTTAGTTTCCCCTCTGGGCCAAGCCCCTTGCCATTGCTGGGACGTGGGCAGCATCCCTGGGGTGGCCCTGAGTTCCAGCATATGAAGACATAGATGGCCCCATGGAGGAGCTCTCTGTAGGGGCAGGGTGGAGGATGGAGATGGGGGGTTTCATGGGTCCCCCAACTTTTCCTTTGCTTCCCACCATCCCTCTCCAACTGGCAAACACCCCTTAGCTCTCCCTGCCTCTGGCATGCCCATTATTCCCAGGGCCACACAAACTGTAGTGTGCCACCCAAACCACGTGGTTTCCAGCCTACATCCCCTCGGTCTCCAGCATCAGGCCCTGGCCTGGTGTGCGGACCTCTCCCAGCCCAGCCCCTGCTGCCCTCACCAGCTGTCTCCATCCTCACTCTCCATGCTCGGTGTCCACTACATCTCTCAGGGCCCCCTTGCCTCTCTCCACGGTGGTCCTGGCCAACTCTTGCTCACCCTCAAACTCTGAGCTGGCATTACCTCTGGAAAGCCTTCCTGAGTGCACCTGCCCGACCTGGCCACTGCAGGCTGGTTATGTGCCCCGTGCGCCCCGGCGGGCGCTGCGCCATCTGTCACTGTGAATCATGCAGTGCTGGTCCCCTCTGGACGGGAAGCCCCGGAGAGCGTCTGCCTCCCAGACCTCCTGCCAGATTTCTAGCCCAGCCTTCCAGAGGTCCCCCCACCTGGCACGGCTCCCTTCCCAGATGACAGCGGCCGTGAACGGTCCCTGTATTTGTGTGACACCCTCTGCATCCCTCCCACCACGCAGACCACGCACCGGCTCCTTGTTAGGACATGCTATTTGACTGTTAGAATGAATCACAGTAGCTGCTTTGGGAAGCCCCTCTGCTCTGTCTGCCCGCTGTCACCGTGGAAGGTGGCTGGAGAGAGCCCATGTCCGGGGCTCTGGGGAGGGTGCGAGGCTGCTGACTTGGCTGTGTCTGGGGCTCCTGCACACGGAGGGCCGGGCCTTCGTGCAGAGGGAGTGCGGGGTGCAGAAGGGCTGGCTGATGCACTTCACACATGAAACTACTGTTGGCGCCCTGGAAGCTAAAGCCCATGTCAACCTCTCACGGCGTCTTTAAAACTTACTATTTTAAGCGTATTAACAAGCCACGATGCTGGCTGTTATTTCCAAAAATAATTAATCATAGACAATCTGGAAGAATTCCAAAGAGGTGAACCTGGCAACTCTGCCTAATGGATTAAATGCTGTAATTAATACCCTCCCGCAGCCTCGGTTTGCTGGACGCTGTAATTATTTCCCTTCTTCCGGCGTGACGTGGGGCGCAGCGCCCCGCTCCATGTGCCATGGCCGGCGTGGCCAGTGTGCCAGGGAGACCCTTGGAGAGGGCACGGGTCCTGCTGGCCCCCCATCTCTGACGGGGAGGAGGTGGCCGGAGTCGGGCTCACCCTGCACAGCGTCCCTGGGACCTGGGCGTGCTTGGGCTGCTGCCACCGCTGCCCCTGCATGGGGCTTCTCTTCACCCCGTGCCCCCCGGGGCCCCTCCAGGACCTTCCTTCCTCAGTTGCCACAGCCCCTGCCGCTCCTGTGTTTTGCTGCCCCAAGGCCAGAGTGTCCTGGGCAGGAAGACACCTGGTCCCACCTGTGGTCGTGAGAAGGAAAGTGTGCCAGGTCTTCTGTGATTTCCCCTCTGCCCGGGGAACGGCGCTGAGAGTCTACACAGGGACTGAGCGGGGCTGGGGCCCCGGACCCTGCAGCCCATGGTGCTGCCGAAGCCACGTGGGCGACTTGTCCGGCGGGAAGGCACGTTCACACCGCGCCGTGACCTCAGGGGCCGGGAGCTGGGAAAGTCGTCCCACCGGTGGTCTTGAGCAGAGCCTATGGAAGACGTGCCCCCACATCCCTGAGGCTGAGTCCAGGCTGGGCTGGTAGGGAGCGCAACACTGTGCGCTAGCGGGCTGCCATCCACTCCAGAGCCTGAGTTAGCCGTCCCCCATCCCCCACGTAGTGAATCTTGGAGACACGACGCTTCCTCTGTCCCTCCACCCGCCACCCTTCAGATGACCTTTGCGGGCTGCCAAGAGTGCCCTCCCTCACGAGGCAGCCCCAGCCACCCCTCCCTTTGCATGGCTACCTCCCGGGGGGCTGCCCACCGGCCCCGGCCCCCCAGGGAGAGCACTTGCCTCTTACAGGATGGGGTGCATCTGGCATCTGTTTCCCATGGCTCTGATTTCAGACCTTCTCACATTTATTTTTATTCACACACCTGTGCTCCTGGGGACAGAAGACCTAGACCAAGAGTGAGGGTCTCCGGCCCCGGGGCCCTCACACCCCCACCCCAGAGGCGGCTTCTCTCAGTGGCTGCTACTTTGATTCTCTGTCTTGCATTTTTGTCAGTTAATTTTTCCACTGTAACTAGACTGTTCATGTCTTGATTCCTTGATTTGTCAATTTTAGACAATGTCTACTGACATCATACGACAGATGAAGATTGTCGCTTGTTATCTGTGGCTGTGTAATGGACAAGTTAGCTTCTGCTGACTAGCAAACTAGCCCAATGTGCAGTGGCTTCAAAGACTGACCCCTTATCTAACTCACCATGTTTTGGGTCGGCAGTTTGGGCTGGGTTCAGGCAGATGGTTCTTCCGCTGCTACAATACTCTTAAAAAGTGTGTGGGTTTCCTATATATTAGATTCAACAAAACATCTCTCTCTAAGAGTTACAGCAACTATAGGGTTATGCCTCTGCAGGATTATCCCTGCAAGGTGTCTTACAAGACTTTTTTTCTTCTTTTCTTTTCTTTTTTTAGAGAGAAAGCACGAGTGGGGGGAGGGCAGGGAGAGAGAATCCCAAGCAGGCTGCATGCTCAGCGCAGAGCTGGGCCTGGGCCTCGATCCTACGACCCTGAGATCACAACCTCAGCCGAAAGCAAGAGTCGGATGCTCGGCCGACTGAGGCACCCGGGCACCCCATCTTAGAGGCCTACCGTCTCGCTCCCAGACGGGCCCTGAGCCTCCCCGACATCGGGCAGTGGCTCACACAGGAACTCCCTTCTTTGCCTCTGGCTCAGGTTTCACTGAACATCGAGAATCACTTCCCGACGGGGGGCAGGAAATGAGCAGTGTCCTCCAGCTCGCAAGTCTCAGCCCCTCCCAGCGCTTCTCGCACACGTGTCTTCGGCTTCTTTGCTCCTCTGTGTCTCGTCACAAGCAGACCACAGGCCGACTGACACTTAGGGCCTTTTTCTCAGAAGTCCTCCCCTGAGGCCCACGGGTCACGTCCGTGTTCTACAGGCGGCGGCGTGGTGGGGTGTTAGTCCCACGTGACGGCACATGGGACTCATCCTTACACACGTGCTACACTTTTTAGGTTTCTGCTTTGGCAGCACTTTGAGTACCCGAGTGTGAGACGGTCACGTCCTGCTGTGTAATCAACTGCCTGAAACCTGGGGGCTTACACCAGCCGCTGTTTACTTAGCTCGTGACGCCACGGTCAGTGCTGGAGGCCGGGCTCCGCCGGCCAGTTCTTCCGTTGCTCCTGGCTGTGTCCCTCGGTGTCGGTCAGTAGTCACTCTGCCCTGAGGCCGGATGACCTAGGGTGGTGTGAATCACATGCCCGGGGCGCCTGGTGGCTCAGTCGTTAAGCGTCTGCCTTCGGCCCAGGTCATGATCCCAGGGTCCTGGGATCGAGCCCCGCATCGGGCTCCCTGCTCGGCGGGGAGTCTGCTTCTCCTTCTCCCTCTGCTGCTCCCCCTGCCTGTGCTCTCTCTCTCACACTCGCTCGCTCTCTATCTCAAATGAATAAATACAATCTTCTAAAAAATATCACATGCCAGTCAGTTGGCAGCCTTCTGCCCGGGAGAAAGGGGGACTGGCCCCCTGCCCCTCCTGAGCAAGACTATGTTTTCCACGGGCAGGTTGCAGTTCTGGGAGGAGGGAGAGGTGGTGAGGCTCAAGCCACGGGCAAGTGTCTGCGTCACGTGGCCTGCTGCCCCGCCAGGCAGTGCGGGGCTACGGTCAGTCCCGGGGCTGGTGAGGGTGGACATCCCAATGGGCACAGACGCCAAGGTGGGAGAAAGCTGGAGGCTCTTGCTGCCACAGCCTCCCTCCAGCATCCCCCGAAATGATTCTTACATCATTTCAGATAGTTCAAACCAAGGACTTTTTAAAATAAATCTTAACATAAATAGAATACTTAAACCTCTAATTCTTCTTCCATAAAAAGGTGAGTTTTCCCCTAAGATGGCAATTCTCCTTCTTTTTTTAGTAGCGTGAGGATATTGACATCCCTGTCTCCCCCTCAGCTCTCTGAGTCCTCAGCTCTGCTTTTCCATTGTCAAGGGTGTGAATACCTAGATCCTGCTCACGGGCTCCGCTGACATTTCCGGGCCTTGTTCAGAGCCTGGTTCCTCACGTTCATAATTAGGAAAACAATGAATACATTTTCAGGATTGTAATGAACTCGATGCTGTTCCCTAGAGAATGCCCACCGGGGAAGTTGCAGTCCAGCAGGTACCCTCTCGAGTTGCTTCGATCACACCTGGTCAGGGAGGCCTTTCCCATAGGGGTCTGCCTGGCTGTCCTGCCGTCCCTCAGGCCTTTGCTCTGCCCTGTCGCCAGCGATTTCTCCCGTCCCTCCCTGTGCCTTCTGTTCTCTTCCGCTCCTTCGCCAGAGCATCTGCTTTCTGATTCATCCGCTCGTGGCCGAGCCCCCACCCCCTGGCTGTGGGCTGCGCCCCTGCTCCCTGGCTCGGAGCCTCTGCCCCCCGAATCCGGCCTGGTCCCAGCCGCCCTCTCCCGGGGCGGGTCCGAGCATGCTGTACCAATGGCAATAGTCCTTGTTTCTTTGATGTTCACATTTCTCACGTGCCTTCGCACTGGACTGGTAGGTTGTCGGGTGATACAGTAGTTGCGTGAACCGATTTTCCCTCAGAATTTTAAAGAAATTGCTCTGTCATCCTTCTCAAGTCTGAAATCACAAAGGGACTCATTCCAGTTCATGTGGCTTCGTAGTGGCTTGTGTTGGTGGTTTTTCTGGAAAAATACTATGGTAATAATACCTCGTTTATCTTGGACGTGCAGTGATTTTCTAATGATATCTACGTGCTTTTAAATATTCTGTGGAACATTCTATGAGCGTTTCAATAGAAAGATTCCAGTTTTTCTTCTGGAAAATTCTCTTCTGTTTACACACACACAGACACACATTCACATATGTGCTCTTAGTATATATTACATACACATTTTTATATCACGCTCTACATCAAATTGCATATTATGTATCATATATTATATGTCATACTGTGTCTTAAATCTATAGCAATACATTATGTATGTTACAGTATGAAACACACGTTATCTACAGTGTGGTGGGAATCACAGGCTGTATATGACTCCCCGGCCCCCCGCCCCCTCCCCTCCTCCCTGCCCCCCTCCTCTCTCCCC
>NC_138374.1:1605318-1633684 GCF_054177405.1 Leptonychotes weddellii
CGCACAGGGTCCCTGGCAGTTTTGTCTAGCCCCCCGCAGGACTTTCTCTTGGATCATCTCCATCTCGCTTTCCTGCAGCCTCTTCGCCTCTGCCTCGTCTGCGCTGCTCGCTGTTCCTCCTGAGCTGAGGAGAAATCCTGGGCGGGCGGGTGGGTCTTGTCTGCATGGGGGCAGTGGGGCAGAGCCTCTCGGGGTTCAGCCAAGTGACCCGCCGCCCTGCACCCTCCGAGGGGACCCTGGCTTCTGCCCCAGTCCCTTCACTGCCGGCTCCTGTCTGCCTCTCCTTCCCGGAACCTGTGGAAATCTCTCGCCGGTGAGGGACCCCTGCCTTTGCCCGCCCCACCCGGTCCTGTCTCCCTTCTGGCTCCTTCATGTTTGCATCAGGAGGCCCCGGAGCACAGACACCGCCCCTCAGTCTTGAAGCTTCAGTCTGTGCATTGTTCTTTGAGACCATTTGGCTAATGTCCCTGTGCGGAGTCTAAACTCTGTCCAGGTGGGACTGTGCTGTCCTCTCTGTCACATCTCCACACCTCGGGCCAGGCCTCTGGGGTAGACGCTCACTCATGCGTCCATTCGCTCATCCATCCATCCATCCATCCATCCAAACATCCTTTCTTCAAACGTGTGCTGAGCCCTCCTGTATGCCGGACATTGGGCCAAGTGCTTGAGACTGTCCGTCTCTAGAAGAGGCGAGAGTCCCTGCTCCCCAGAGGCTTGCAGGTTGGCCAGAGGAGGCAGATGAGATGCACAGTGAATCAGCTCCGTGAATGTATTCCATAGGTGAATGGATGGGAAAAGTGCAGGAGGAGGAGGAAAATTTATCAGTTCCTGTGTGCCCCCTACCAGAGGCGGGCACAGATGGCTGCCACATCCCACGGACGCTGCTGGTGGTCTGAGGGACACCTGCTCCGTGCACAGTCCCCGCACTCAGAACTGGACGTAGCAAGGACTGCCTCAGGCTGGGGATGTGCTCCCAGAACAGGGCATGCTCTCCGCACAGAATTAAAGACAGGGTTGACGTGGTGTTGCTGGGCTCCCAGGACAGGCATTCTAAGGTCTAGGGTCCCTTCACAAGGACAGGGCAGCAAGGATGTCTGTGGGGGTACGCTTTCCCCCGACCCCAGGTACCCCATTCCTCACACCACCTGACCCGTGTTTGTCTAGATGGGGCTGCTGTCCTCCGTGTCCTGGGAAGTTTTACGAAGACCTGCCCTTCTAGGGGGCCATGAGGAGCCCTGAAAGGGTCCTGACTCTGACCCAGGTTGAGGCAGGGTCCCTGCAGATCAGGGCCTGGGCAGGAAAGCAAGCAATAAGGTTTCCATCGAGCTGAAAGCGGTTTCCTCCCAGTGTGCCTGGCACCAAGGTCTTCCAGGCCAGCCTGTAAGAAGTCCCTGCCTGCACTGCCACGCGGGCCTCCCGTTACTTTCCCCTCAGCGCATGGGGTTCGGAAACGCCCGAGCGTTTGGCAGCCCGGCAGATACAAATCACGGAGTGTGGCTTTAGGGAAAGATGTCTGTTTATTACCTAACTTGTTTCCATTATTTGACCACTGTCAAACCTGCAAAAAGCTTTCTTCGGAGGTAATAAATAAATAGGCAGATAACAAGGGAATGTATTTGTCTGACATGCCTTTATTTTTAGGAGATAAGATGTATGTTAACATTTAATTCTCATTTCTAATCTGGGCATTACATAAATGTCTTCTGTGGCGGGTCTCTTTCTATCTGCATATCTTTGGTTCCCATGTCAGAAAACAATTTTTGGACTGTTATTATTTTTTTTTTTATGTCTGATAAAGGGTGCATTCAAGTGAAGGCGTGGAATTAAACCTTCAAAAACGCAGCTGCAGACGGGACTTGTGTGTCTGGGTGGGAGTGAGGGGCTCAGCTCTGTGCTTCTTTATGTCCCAGCTTCCTGGCGGTTGGCCCAGGACGGCCCTTTGGGGAAAGTGCTCTGTTTGGTTTACAGCAGATGAAAAAGCACATGTGCTACTTTCATGTTCTCAGAGTTCAAGGATGCGGCCGGCAAGGAGATGCAGGGGCCAGCATGCAGAGGGGCCAGGCCTCCAGGCAGGGGGCTCCACGCACTGCCGGGCTGAGGCGAGGCTGCAGCTGGCCCCCCGCCCCCCGCCTTCCTGTCCAGCCTTCCTGACGAGGAGAGGGTGGCCCATGGCGGGGCAGCTCCCAGGGCCCCTTTCCAGCTCGCAGCCCCAGTACTTCCGGAGCAATCTCTGCAAGCCTCCCCCACGTGTGCTTCTAGTCAAGGTCCTTACTCTCCTTGCTGGAGCTAAGGCTGCAGGGTTGCCAACAGAAGCGTGATTTCTATTTCATAGAATCCTAGAGCACTCGGATGAACACCAGAGATAATGAATACCCAGAAAAGCTCCAACCAGGAGCCCATGTAACTTCCAGAAAGCCTCTCTCGGAGGAGACTTCTTCCCACGTTTCACGGTGGCCATATGAGAAAGCAAGCCCTCCTCACTGTCCGTGCCCGCGGCCACTGGGGCTGCTGAGAACCAACCATCGGGGGCAGGGGGCAGAGCAGACGTCCACATCGTGAAGTTTATAAGACCAGCGGCTCACGGATTCATATCAAACTAACGCGTCCGTTGGAGCTTCATTTGCACTAGGCTGTAGGGCTGTAGTTGGTCTCACTTACCTGCCTTAGCCCTTTCTCCCCAGAGCCTCAGCTCCTGGCAGACTCCTGTTAGAGACTCAGTGCTCTCTGTCCAGCGGCCTCCCCCTGGGGAGTCCACAGCTGTGATCCAGGGTGGGGAGACAGCTGATGAAAAGATTTAGCGCCCTTGGGGCACCTGGGTGGCTCAGTCATTGAGCGTCTGCCTTCGGCTCAGGTCATGGTCCCAGGGTCCTGGGATCGAGCCCCGCATCGGGCTCCCTGCTCTGTGGGAAGCCAGCTCCTCCCTCTCCCACTCCCCCTGCTTGTGTTCCCTCTTTCGCTGTGTCTCTCTCTCTGTCAAATAAATAAATAGAATCTTTAAAAAAAAAAAAAAAAAAAGATTTAGCGCCCTTTACCCAGTGGGGATGGTTGTGATTGAGTACTTGTCATGTTTAGCGACAAGCAAGCTGGAGCTGTGACGGGCTGTGACGGGTGCATGGTCAGTGGTGACCCCCGGGTGCTGTGACATCGTGTACTCTGTTCTCACTGTGGGGTCATGGGCTTTCATGGTCCATTACCAAATGGCTGTTTTAATTAAATTGTTTGAATAAGCAGCAGTAATGACTGATTTTCTGAGAACCTTTTTTTCACGGTCTCTATGGTTGAATCATAGATTGAGGTGTGTGACCTTGTACATGTCAACACTGAAGACCACGGACCACGGCAGGGGTAACAGGACCCAGAAGCTGGGGTTTGCACGTAAGCAAGATACAGGGTGTCTTGGGAGACAGAGAGTGGAAGAATTATCCTGGATTTGGGGCTGAGTTAGGCATTGCAGGGAGACTCGCTGCATGGCTTGAGCATCTGGGTGCACCTCCATGCAATGACATGTTCCCAGTGAGGGGCACTGTTCGCATTGTACCTTCTGGATAGTTCTTTAATTCAGAAATTATTTCCTTTTTTTTTTTAAAGATTTTATTTATTTGACAGAGACAGTGCACACAAGCAGAGGGAGCGTCAGGCAGAGGGAGAGGGAGAAGCAGGCTTCCCGCTGAGCAGGGACCCCGATGTGGGGCTCGATCCCAGGACTGCGGGATCCTGACCTGAGCCGAAGGCAGACGTTGAACCGACTGAGCCACCCAGGTGCCCCTCAGAAATTATTTCCTAAAGATGTATCTGTTGTTTCAAAGCAATAGACAAGTGCATCTTCCCGTTACAAGATTCGTACAGAGCGAAGGTATGGAGAGCAAGACATCACTGCTTTGGCCTCCTGTCTGCCTTTGGTGGTCCCCCCAGAACTTCCAGACCTCCTCTGTGCCACACACATGCACTGGCCTGCTCAGATGGTGCGCACAAGCAGGATATTATCAGTGTTGTTCTTTTTTTTTTTTTTTTTTTTAAAGATTTTATTTATTTATTTGAGAGAGAGAGTGAGAGAGAGAAAGAGCACAAGAGGGGGGAGCGGGAGAGGGAGAAGCAGGCTCTCCGCCGAGCAGGGAGCCCGACGCGGGACTCGATCCAGGGACTCCAGGATCATGACCTGAGCCGAAGGCAGTCGCTTAACCAACTGAGCCACCCAGGCGCCCCTATCAGTGTTGTTCTAAAAGTAGTTTTTTAAAAACATTTTGGTTAGAACATGTGCCATGAGATCTGCCCACGTACCATGTATGACGCAAAGTTCGTCCCGACATCACGTGTACAGCTGGGCTCTGGAGCTCATTCAGCCTCCGTAACTGAAACTTCAGATCTGTTGAGTGTCCCCCATGCCCCCGGACCCCGAGCCCCTGTAAACCACCCTTCTCTCCGCTTCTGTGATGCCGCCATCTTAGTTGGCTCCTGTAGGAGTCACGCGGCATTTGTCCTTCTGGGACTGGCTTCTCTCCTAACAGCCACAGGTTCATCCACGTCGTCACGGACGGCGGGACTCCCTTCGTCTTTGAGGCCGTAACATTCCGTTGTGTGTTTTTCTTAACCCGTTCATCTGGGAAAGCACATTCAGGTTGTTCCTGTGTCTCGGCTCCGTGAGCTGTGTTGGAAGGCAAGTAGGAGAGCACAGGTCTCTTCAAGATCCTGATTTCTACTCCTCGGGACACACACCTACCCCCAGCCAGGACTGCGGTAACTTCTATCCTACCATACTTTTTCCTGTAGTCACCGTATCATTTCACATTCCCGCCAACGGCGTGCAAGGGTTTCGATGTTTCCCCATCCTCACCTGCACTGACTGTCTCTGGTAACAGCTACCCTAACCGGGGCGAGATCCCGGCTCATGGTCTTGACTTCCCGGACAACAATGACGAGCCTACATTTTCACACACCTGTGGGCTGTGTGGGTGGCTTCTTTGGAGAAATGTCTGTTCAAGTCCTTCGCCCACTTTTTAATTAAGCCAATTGTTTGTTCAGCTATCGAGTTGTAGGACTTCCTTATGTATTTTGGATATTAATCTCTTATAACGTGTGGTTTGCAAATATTTTCTCACACTTCATGGATTGCCTTTTCAATTAATTCAATCAATTAATTGAAATTAACAAATTTAATACAATTCAGTCTCTCTTGTTAACTGTTTCCTTTGCAGAAGAGTTTTAGTCTCCTTATGCTTCCTTGATTGTGTTTTTGGTGTCACATCCAAGAAATCATTGCCAAGACTGATGTCAGGAAGCTCTTTCTCTGATTTCTTAACGTAATTTTATGGTTTGGGGTCTCACATTTCAATCTTTTTGTCCATTTCCAGTTGGCTTTTGTGTATGGTGTGAGATGAGCATCTGATTCATTCTCTCACGTGTGGGCAGTTTTCCCGACCCTGTTGAAGGGACCACACTGGAAACTATAAAAGCTGATGAAAGACATTAAAGACATAAATGAATGGAAGGACATCCATGTCCGTGGACTGGAAGACTTTTATTGTTGAAATGTCCATATACCCTAAGGAGTCTACAGATTCAGTGCTGTATTTTGTCAAAACCTCAATGATACCCCCTACAGAAATAGAAATAATTCCTAAAATGTAGATGAGCCACAAAAGGCCCTGAATAGCCAGAGCAGTCTGGAGAAAGAGCAAAGTTGGGGGCATCAACTTCCCGGCTTCAGAACACACTGAAAAGCAACAGTGATTCAAACAGCGTGGTCCTGGCATGAGGACAGACACAGAGGCAGACGGAGGAGGATGGAGAAGTAAATCCACATCAGCCAATCTGCATCCCGGTGCTGGGAAAACAGTGGGGAATGGATAGTGTCTTCACTGTAGTTCTGGGAAAACCCAATGGCTCCCACATTGGCCCACACCCGCCTCCCTCGTTCTGTTAAAGTTCATTGGAACACTCCCTCATTTGGACCTTCTGGGATTCACTGGCCTATCAGTATTGTTTTAGGTTTTGATCATTGCAAACAATGGGCACGCACCTCTGTGCTTACGTGTGCTGTCTTTAGGACAGACTCCCAGAGATGTGTTGGACCAAATGTTAAGAACTTTTTAATTTTTAATTTAAAAATAATGCTACCCAACGTCTGCCCAGAAGGCCCCACCTTCCTCTCTCCCTTCAGGAGGGTTGTCATCACTGAAATTCTCCTGGACAACAACTCTGCTTGGACTCGTGGTCCAGGAGCCACTCTAGGCGTGGGGGCCATCCTGGGTGCTGGTGGTAGGAACCGACCCTCATGCCCCTGTGGCCCCCCTGCAGGGGTGGGAGCCCTCCAGCAGCACCTCCCTGGAGCTCCTGCTGCTCACGGACCAGCCACCAGTGGCAAGCAGCCAGCTCACAGGGCAGCCTGCCCTCTCCTTCCAGAGCTGTCCTCGAGCTGGGGATGAGGGCTTTCAGCTGACCTGCAGGCGACTCTGTGGACCCCTGGAGTCATCCCAGGTTTCTCAGAACTTTCTCATAAGAGATTTTCATAATTTGCTCCATGGTCTTCATATTTCATCCACTCTTTTAACAATTTGGTGTTCCTAACAGCCAATGATAGACTGCAAAAAAATATTATTTGTCATAGCAACCATTCATGAAATGACATTTGTAAAATTAGCTTATCCTACGATGGAGTACTTTTCTGACAGTGTACTTGGAAGGTGCCTTGAGTCTCTTAGGAGCAACAGATCAGGGTTGATTGGAGCAGGATGTAATCAAAACAAAAGCACCTAATAGGCTGCCTTTAAGAATTTTTAAGGAATTAAGTACTTCCTTAAATGTTTAATGAAAATTAAAATGACAGATTCTCTTTCCACTGCAATATGCATTTCATAGTTTCAAACTGTATGTTTTCATGTAGCATTAAAAATTATAGGGGTGCCTGGGTGGCTCAGTCATTAAGCATCTGCCTTCCGCTCAGGTCATAATCCCCGCATCGGGCTCCCTGCTCCACAGGAAGCCTGCTTCTCCCTCTCCCACTCACCCTGTTTATGTTCCCTCTCTCCCTGTCTCTGTCAAATAAATAAAATCTTTAAAAGAAATGGATTGTACAGATGCATATAAAAACCAGGGCTGATCAGAGAAAACATGGACAAAAAAGGACTTAGTAAACTGTACAAATGAAAGAAAAAAAGTTACAAAAAGAAATGGGAAACGCCTACTTTCCTAAGCGTGTGTGTACAAATATGTATATACAGACATCATACACAGGTGTATTAACGTAAGCTCTTGTGTGTAAGAACATAGTGCTGTGGATAAGGGGGTCAAGACAGTAGAAATACCTGAGTTAATGAAAATGCAGAACCGGTGTAACTTTGTTAATAATAAAAAAATACAACTTGTAGCAGTGAGGGCTCAATGTTTTACTACCTAATTTCTCCCTCCTGCCCGCCCCCCGCCCCCCGCCCCCCGCCCCCCGGCTCCCTTCCACGAGGTCTGCAGAGGCTCAGACGCTGCTTTTCTTGGAGTAAAGGATCTTTTAGAAAACACTGTGGGGACTGGTGTCATTCGCCTTGTGCGTGCTGACAGCCTCTGACCGACAATTTTCCTTGGGGAATTCAGTCTCAGGAGACAGGAAATTGACTCCAGGCAGAGCTATTTGTGATATTCAAACTGGTCAGCAACTTCCATCTCTGGGAGAGCTATCTATAAATGCTTCTCCGAAGTAACTCATCTCTGGGCCTTTTCTAAGCTATTTATGAAGACTACAGGGTCACCTAAAATGCTGCTCACACATGGCGTTTCCAGATGCAGAGAAGAGCCTGGCGGGGATGTTTTCCCAAGCCAGCCGTGGTCTGGTGGGCTGCAGCGAGGACTGGGTCGGCGCCCGCCACGGCAACTCCCGGCAGAGCGTTTCCCAGCACCCAGTGCTTCACTCAGGACAATGTTTCTATACATTGTGATTTTAAAGAGAAAGAACAAAAACTATTTTTAGACTTATTTCAGGATTCATCAACCCGTCTAACTCAATTTTCTGTGAACGAAAACGGACTGTGGACAAAGCACCTGCAGTCATCGCCGTGTGGGGACTCCTCCGAGCCTCCCGGGAGGCACAGGTGTGCTCGAGCGTGAGCCAGGTGTGAGGGCATGTCGGTGACCTGTTCTCCCCGTGCTGCCGCAAGTAGACAGAACCTTGGTGGCCGGAGTGACAATGTCCACGGCCGTCCATCTCAGGACAGCTGGGCAGCGACTCACCTTGACGGGGCTTCTGCCAGGTTCCGGTCTTGGCGGGCGGTCGAAGGACTGGGATGGCCCCATGGGGAGTGACGGCTGATCCACCGGGGCTCTGTGCGCCCTCCTCCCTCGGCCGCGCACCAGCCATGTTGGTCCCACGGGGAGGGCAGAGGCGTGAGAGGGGCCGCCTCAGCCAGGAGCAGCGTAGCCACGGCGGCTTGGGGTCCAAGTTCTGCAGGCGGGGTCCGTGCAGATCCAGGTGTGGCCGAGGCTCCAGGGGCACAAGCTCTCCGAGCCCCAACTGCTAGCCTCCAAAGTGAGACCAGTGACACTGGCCTCCGGAGGGCACGGCTGGACAGGAATGCATGTGTGTCTGTCACACAGTAGGAGCTTAGAAAGCGATTAGTAGGCACCATTGACCGAATTCTCTTGACACAGCATGGATCACGGCATGGCAGCCTTCCCAGGGAGCACAGGATACGCTGGTGGCTCGCTCCTGTCAGAAGTGCCCGAGCGCTGGTCAGCAGATTCATATTGGCCTGGCAGCCCCCTCCCGGCCCGATGGTCACGCTGCCTGAGGTCCTCTGGGCCTGACCGTCGATTGACCACACCTGCTTCTGTGGTTTTGGGGCCCAGTCCCAATCTTCTATCCCTTCAGGGCTTCCCCCGACCATGGAGATGCTCTCTTCTGGCCCACACCCAGCTCCTGCTGGTGGCTGTCCCCCGCGCTGTCTCAGGGCCCACTGCTCCCCTCGTGAGTGGCTGCCATGCACCTGTCGGGAGCCGCCTTTCTGGACCCGCGGAGGCCTGTGTCTCCCCAGCAGCATGTGGAGCTCCGTCCTTTAGCTGCTCCCCGGCCCCCGGTTATGAACGGGACCTTGAGATGGTTGAGAGCCCCAGGAGTAGCCCAGGGGCAGGGTGTGGACAGAGCTCAGGCGGCCAGCGCTGCAGTGGGACCCTCCAGGCCTGAGAGGCCGCCCTGAGAACGGGGTGTAGGAACACACTGGCCGGAAGGTTGTACTAAGTATGTTCGATGCCCTGTTCTTTAATTGAGTGGGGGTGCAGCGGGAATATTTTCATCATTGTCATGATTGAAGGCACACTGCTGAACTCACCGTTGGTCCCACGTGGAGGTTCGTCCTTATGGCGTGAGCCATCCCGCTCGAGTGGAGAGCTGCCCCGTGGCCTCGGCTCAGAGGCAGGCAGGGGGGCAGGCGAGCTTAGGAAGAGACCTGAGAAGGGGGTAGGTAGAAGGGGGTGCTGGGGAGCAGGCTGGTCTACAGGCAGATTGGGAGCTGCCCTGGGGTGCAATGTTCAGGCCTGGATGGCTGCAGCCGGGAGCCTGAGGTGGGGGTGCAGGCAAGGAGGGGGGCTTCTGAAGCTGGGCGCATGGGGACAGTTTTCTCCCAGTCAGAGCGCGTTCTAGGTCCGTGCATCTCACACTTCCCTGCCCTTGGGGATCCCCTGGGGACCTCGTTAAAAGGTAGCTTCTGATTCAGCAGGTGTGCGTGTGGCCAAGGGTCTGTGTTCCTGACCCGCTGTCGGGAGGTGCAGGGACCACCCAGCCCCGGCGCCCCCCGTTCGCATCGGGTTTAGTGCGGCTGGAATCAGGGAGGATGGTCCATTCAGTGCCCCATAAGAATGGGTGAGGTTATCCTTCAACATATACGTTAATATTAACAGTTAGAATTTCAAAATTGTCTGTGAAAGTGAGGGTCCGTCTTTAAAGGTGTACAGATCATATGTACATATACATGCATGTGCACACACCACATACACACACGTACACATGCACACGCATCACCCAGGTCTGCATGGAGTATTCGGGGGATTCTCCGGGGAAACGGAACCCACAGGATATAGCGTCCATCTGTGGATTTCTGTAACTATACAGATATATCCTGAGCTTATAGGATCATCATGGGCTTTATTAGCAGGAACTGGCTCACAGGAGGCTGCAAGCTAAGACTCAGGAAGGCCAAGGGCCTGGTCTGAAGGCCTGAGAACCAGGAGCACAAAGGGTGGGAGATGGATTCCTAGCTCATTAGTCATACTTCTTCCATCTTTTTCTTCTATCCGGGCCCTCAACCAATTGGATAGCATCCGTCCCCACTGGGAGGGGACGTCTTCTTCACTCGGTCCATGGACGCAAAGGCTAACGGCATCCAGAACATCCTGGCAGACACACATGTACCTAGGCACCTGACGGCCCAGGCAAGTTGGCACAGAAAATTAACCATCACGTGTAGACATGAAAACTCGTAAAGTAGAACTTAATTATAGACAAAAGGTCTTATGCTCTTTCAGAATGTTTTATGCAAGTGTCTTCAAGTAACATAACTCCCAGGGGATTGTCACAGACTGTGTCTCTGAAGGTGCGTTCAGGACCGCGTGCTCTGACAGAGCTGGGGCCTGACCTGCGGGAGTTGTTGGCCCCTCTGGAGGCCTCTCCCAAACCTCAGTGCTGCCTTCAGCGCAGGCTTTGCCCACAGCCGGCACTGGTCCGGACGGGAGTGAGGACTGGGGCCCGTGGTGGTCCTCAGGGCATGCGCGCGTGTCTCACTCAGATGCACGGCAGGTGTCCGCTCCTCGGGCTGGGGCGTGTCTCCATTCACTCTGCTCTCCTGGGCTGCAGGACGGCCGGCTACAGTGGTGCGGGGGTGAGGGCTCCCCGGGATGGCGGTTGTCCACCTGCTGAACTGTGCTCCCCCAGGAATGTGTTGGCTATCAGATCACTGTGCTGAGCAGCTGAGGGCTGAGTTGGTGGGCTACCCAGGACTGTCCTCCCCTCCGCTTTAGAGACACTTCGGGGCTCAGGACCAGCTCTGTGGGGAGGCCAGAAGGCCACTGCCCTGTCCTCATAAAATGCAGTGGCAGGAGGGGTGGACGCTGCAGGAAGGTACAGTCACGACCTTCCAAAGCCCGGCTGCTGTGAGATTTAGGAGGTTTCTACCATTCCTTGATTCTTCGTCATCAGCTTTCCCGTGATAGAAGAGCCCTATATATCTTGGGTTATTTGGGGTTTCCTTCACCTCCGGAATCAGAAGCTGATGAATGTGCTAATGAGTAGCTGGCATTTGTACCCAACATTTCTTAACCTTTATTGTTACAGTGACCTTCACTCGTGAGTAGTGAGGTTGAACAGCCTTAGTGCTGTGGGATGAATGTTTGAGTGGGCAATTTGGCAATCAGCATCGAGGGTGGGGACCATAAAACACGTGTATGTCATTGGCCAGCAAGACTTGCTCTTCTTAGAGATCTTGATGTGATATGTGAAGGCACTTAACGCCCCTGTCTATCCATTCAGAAGGAAACCAAAACTGAAAAAGGGAATTCTGAGGGAAGCATTAGTCCCGCAGGCTCTGTGCTTCGGCATAGGTCATGCTAGAGGAGCGGGACCCCAGGTTGTCCCCGTGGTGATGGTAACCTGGAGGTGAAGCCAGGAATAGAGACCCACAAGGTAGTGAGAGTCTCTTTCCTGCGCTCCGAGGCACGTGGACACGGTCCAGGGATGTCCCGAGAAGGACGAGCGGGTCGGCTGGACAGGAGAGGTGGCAGCCGCCCCACAGAGGAGAAAGTGGGGGTCAGGGTGCGGGGACCCGGGAAGACTGGCGAGCAGGACGGTCTGCTGCCAGCCTACAGGACCGTCCATGAGCGAGAAGCGTCTCCAGCCCAGCCCGTCCCCATCTGACCTTAAAGACAGTGGGGCTCAAGTCAACATAAAATGCTACCCAGATGCCCAGGCTTAGCGAGGGCAGCCCTCCATGGGGACACGTGCTGGTTTGGGCTCAGACCGGCCATTGCGTCTCCATCCCTGATGGCGAGCTCCACAGGAAAGGAGAGCTCCCAGCAGCCACACCCACAGAAAGTTCTGGAGAGCAGGCCTCTGAATGGAGAGGTGCTGTGTCCGGGGGCCTGTGAGGGCAGAGGGCCAGGCCTGTTTTCAACATTGCTGTTTCGAGGAGGCCAGAGGCCGAGGACACACCCGGAGAGCAGGTGGGCACCTGGGGGAGAGGGGAAGGATGCGTTCTTCCTGCCTGGAGCCCACCCGGCCTGGAACAGTGACCTCCAGCTGCAGGGAGCGGAGCGACAGAGCCCGCAGGTGTAAGGACCCCCACATTCGGGTCTTTGTTTGGTTTCGGTGCTTTTACTTTGAAGCAGGAAAGCAGAGTCCCTCCAACTTCTACAGGAACTGTAAAATACAGCATTTTATCTGTCCATCTGCCCTTAGGCAAGAGCAGGATTCCTCTTTGTTCAAAATGAACCTAGTTTCTGTTGCCTGGGCTTTAAAACTTATAAACCATAATTATTTTTGATTACGTGTATTTACTATGTGGCTAATTTACCTTGAATGCCTTGAAATTGAATTTGTGGGATGTTTTTCTCTTTCTCACACCAGCTGTCCCATTGATTATTTCCCACTTCCTTTGCTTGTCTGCTTAATAAGACCATGCTTCAGTTCCCTGGCTGCCAAGCAGAAAACCTACTTCTGCTGAATGCTGATTTTCATGGGGATAATCCGGATTTTTATGGTTCTGAAGGAGATGTTGAAAGCCCAATCATTTTCTGGATTCCCCAAACTTCTGGAAAGGTAGTCACCTGTTTTGGGGACTGACTGGGGTTCTTTGGAGTGAGGAAATATCAGGCCAGTTAGATGTTTAAGGAAAATTAACATCCGAGGTCCAGAGTGTGTTCCTCTGGGGTGTGTATCTTCAAGTCATTTCATCTCGTGGGGTGATTTAGAAACGAAGTCATTGATGATGAGGCGGACTGCACTCCATTTCGGCCCAGTGCTAACCTCGGGGACTCTTACACGCAGAGATCAGGGCAGCAGTCCTGGGAGGGGCTGGTGGGCAGGGTCAGGGGTGTGCACTGATGTGGAAACGTTCTCCAGCTGCCTCTCAGGGAGTCCACACTCCCCGCCTCTGGGGGGACTCTTCCATACTCGCTGTGGGATTTGGGGTTTCCCTTCAGATGTGCTGCTTTGCTTGTCAGCATCAAAGTGTGTCCTGGTCTGAGAGGAACACACACTGGGTGCGTGAAGGCAGCTTGAAGGGCGGAGGGTAACGCTCCGAGCTGGCGTCCTGAGGTCATCACATAGAACCATGAGGAACGCCTGTTTTCCCCTTTCTGCCTGTGGGGAGAATACCGAGCTCTGCAAACAGAGGCAGTGCCTCCTCCGAGCCCGTCCTGGAAGGCCCTTCCTGATGATCCTGGTGGCAGCCCAGCGTTTACAGTCTGCCCGCCCGGCCCGGTTCTGCTCTCCGGGTGTTTGTGTCTGGGGCGCAGGGCCCATCCCAGAGGAAGCTGTCGGGCTGTGGCAGTTTTTCTCTCCTCAAAGCCCTTTTCCTCCGAGAAGCTAGCGGGGTGCATGACGTGGAAGGAAGAGCAAGCTCTAGCATCTGGGGGATCTTAGTGCTGTCAGCTGCCGTCCTGGCTTTCAGAGCCTCGCTGTGCCCATCTGTGAAATGGGATGATGCGAAGATTTCCCCAGGGTGACACGTTGATAGCACTCATGGGTCAGAGTGCTTGGTGCGTAACAGACGCACAACGCAGAGCGATGTTCATCACTCTCATGAACTGCGTTACTGACTCCGTTTATCTCCAGTGACGGGAGCCAGTGCTCCTTACTGCATTCAGAATGTCTAAAGTTAGATGCTCCAATTAGAGTAGAAACTGGGTTTTATCAAGGTTTGAACTTGCAGAAGCTCCTTCTGGGGATCTCCACACACTGCGGTGCTTCCCTCGGTCCCATCTGGGTGACTTGGGGGAGGGGACGCGGGGACAGAGAGACGCCACATGCTCTCTGCCGCGTCTGCACTCAGCCTCCTGCCGGGCCCCTGAGATTGGCACGACCTGTGTCTCAGAGAGAAGGCTGAGGTCGGAAGGCTCCCATAACCCAGCTGCAGGTGCTCAGCCGCGCCCAGGAGGGAGGGCGGAAGGGGCTTCCCTGGGGCTTGCACACCAGCTTCTGGGGAGCACTGGGGTGACATTCTCAGGAGCTGGGGTCGTTGCAGGCCCTGGCAGACAGTGGGAAGGACCTCCACATGTCCTCCGTAAGGCCCTGGCAGGCTTGGGCTGCCCTCACCATGGTGGGTGGCAGAGCGAGGAGGGAGAGGACCAGGACGACAGCCAGGACTTGGCCGGTGTGGTGCTCAGCATGTGGAGTGCGGGTCCTCAGGGAGCCGGTCACAGCGGGCCCCGAGGAGCGGTGGGCCAGGGGAGCAGGGGGCTCAGAGGTCGCCTGGGGGCTGCGAGGGGCCAACCCGGAGCTCAAAGCAGACCTGGGGGCCGATGGGTCCCAGAAGATGCTCCAAGGCAGGCTGGTCGCCAGCGTCCAAGCATGCAGATGGCCACATGGACAGAGCCCCGAGAGCTGGGCAGAGTGTCTGAAAAATCACTCAGGAGAGCAGAGTTTCTCTGTTAGCAGATTCCGGGAGCCAAAGGAGGCAGGACACAGACTCTGAACACAGAGACCTTACAGGAAAGTTCGCTGGAAAAAAACTTAATCGGGTGGTAACTAGACTCCACCTGGCTCAGAACCAAGTGTGTCAGTACACGTGTGTGTGTGTCCATGTGTGAGTGTGTGCACGCGAGTGTGTGAACACATACTTTGCTTTGTCTCATTTTTGTAGCTGTTGGTTTTTAAGGTAAAAAACACTGGGATATGTTTGTATTCTAAAAAAAAGAGCCAACAGATAGAAATTCAGTGCCTAGGAAAGAATGGACTTCAAAGAATATTTGAGTAAATCACGGTGGGCATTTTTCCAGGCTCCCCGGAGCAAAGTGCAGCCCAGCTGCCCTGCTGGTGGGGCCCTTCGTGGGGAGATGGTCCCAGCCCCTGGCAGGCCTCGCCTGGGTCTTCCCTGCACTGGGCACGGCTCAGCCTGCCTTCGGCCTCCATGAGCCCAGGGGCGTCCAGACTGCTGAGGCCAGTGGTTGACCAGGCACCTGCCCCGGGGGAGACGCACGGAGCATCTGCACTGCGACTCCCGTGACCTGCCCGGAGGCTCGGAGTCGGGAAGGGCCCTTGTCCAGCCTATAATCTCTGTGTAAGAGGGTGCGGGGTTGGGGGGGAGGGGAACCAGTCAGAAGTCCCACTGGATACGCCGTGTGCACCATGGCGTGAGCATCGCGCTCCCCACGGGACATCCTGCACAGCCAGGCCCCATCTGCCTCACGGAGCCCGACTTCAGGACTTGTGCAGGAAGCCCTCGCAGAGGTCCACTGCGCTGAATAAACCACCTGAACATCTAGAGCTTTCTCTTCTCTCATCAGGGGCGGGGGCTTCGGACTTCGGTGGGGAAATTATAGTGGGTTTCCTACCTGCCGGTCGAGCCGTGTGCCCCCCTCAGAATGCTGAATTCTGCATGAAGAAGCCAGCTCGTCATCCAGACTCACGGCCCATCAGAATGGCGCCAGTTCGAACATGGATAGTAAGCAGAGCGTGGTCCAGAAGGCAGCCACCGCTGTCCAAACAGGAATACCATTTGTGATCATTTTAAAGCATTTGTCAGGTTTGGACACTCAGGATGCCTGAATGTGCATCAATAATTCATTCTTTTGATAGATCGTCACATTTGCCATACTAACACTGGAAACAGCCGTCTTCATGGCCTGGAACCGTAAGGCCATTTCATATTTACTGCGTAATATGTTACACAGTTGTGGTCCGGACCGAGCGAGGCCGGCGTCTCACCGCCTGGGGTTTGGAGGAGTGAGGAACGAGGCGTTAGTCCTCCGCATGCCGTGGGACATGGACGAAAATCAGAACACCCCAACACAGGCGTCCTTGTCCATTAGCTGCGGGAGAGGAAGGCTCTTGCTGGGGTGGCCACACGCGGCCGGGATGGACCGATCAGTGTGCACAGATACGGACGGGCTGAGCGGTGTGCATGCCTCTTCTCTCTCCCGAGTGGCCTCAGGGCAGCAGGACAGTGAGTGCAGATGGCCCTCCTGTCTGCACATGACATGTTCTGGTGTCTGGCCTTGGTGACCCGGGTCACAGCACGGGGACCTGGCCAGCTGTAAAAACTGGTACCGATAATTCTGTTTTTAATGAGTAATCGCAACAGAGGTAACTTTCAACTCATGTCTGGCATATTTTTATAAATGTATTACTTGGGAATGCGCATCCCTGCTGTGGATCTCTGGGAAATTTCCCATTTGGAGACAGGTGCTGTGGTTAGGAGACCCTGCCTTTCTGGGGCTGCCGTCTCCCCGGAGCACTTCTCAGGGCTCCTCTTGGCCCTGGTCAGTGTGCTTATTGCTGTCACCCCCCAGAACGGGGGCTCTCTGGTCAGCTGTGCTGGGCATTACAGGCCCATTTCTCATCACTGGGTCCCTAAGCCCTAACGCAGGGTCTTGTTCAAGTTGGGCCCCTAATAACGGTGATTAGCCTGGGCATGATCCACCAGCGCAGGGCAGAGCATGTTTTGGCCACAGAGCTGGTGGGAGGAAGGGAGGCTGAGGGGCCCCGTCCTTCAGAAGAGGCCCCACTGGTTGGGACAGCTGTGTGTTGTAACCACGGGGGCCTTCCCTGCTAGCCTGCTCTTGTTCCTTGGCATCGCCCTTACTATCCGGAGACCCCCCTGCCCCATGGCAGGCCGGGAGGGGGCTACAGCTATCATCAGATCAGGTGGGAGATATTTCCCAGCTCCTCGGTGGGGGCTGGTGGGGATGCAGGGCCGCCCAGTGGCACAGTGCTCTGTAACCCTAGACTGTGCTGGCCCTGGTCCCAGGGCAGAGGCTAAGATGTTATGCACTCACATTGGTCCGGCAGAGCAGTTGGCAAAGCGTGGGGTCTGCCCCCAGGGCCCTGCCCCCCGACGCATTGCCCTTCCTTACTCTGACCTTTAAGTAGTGCCAAGGATTTGGACAGTTCAGGGTCAGAGGAGCCGGGGGTCAGGCAGGCCCCTTTCCTACAGCCCAGGGGTACAGGGCAGACTCCCCGTGCTCCCCCTTCCATCTCTGGAGCCTGTCCCCGGCCCACAGACGCCACGGGGATCAGAGAGCCAAGCCCATCCCTCCTTTTATTTCATGTCCAAACCAGAAACAGGAGCAGAACTCCAACTGGGCAGACTGGTCTGTTGCATTCCTTAATTACTCACCAGTCAGTGTGCAAGGGAGAGGAATGCCTGCTTGCTGCTGCGGGCATGCTGACCCCTCGGCCTGAGCCCCGGCCGCTCTCCGGGCTAGGGCGGCCGCGCTCACCACTCGCCCATGGCTCGCAGGTGTCCACGCTCGGTGCCGGGCTTCTCACCTGAGCTGTCCCCCAGCCAGCCGCCGGCTGCACGGATGTCCGACTGTGTCCACACTTGGCTGTCTCCCAGGTGATCCCTGTGCTTGGCTAGGAGCCTGGCGCATAGTAGGTGCTTTTTTTTTTTTTTTAAAGATTTTTATTTATTTGTTTAACACAGAGAGAGAGAGCACAAGTAGGCAGAGCAGCAGAGAGAGGGAGAGGGAGAAGCAGGCTCTCCGCCGAGCAGGGAGACTGGAGCCTGATGCGGGGCTCGATCCCAGGACCCCGGGACCACGACCTGAGCCGAAGGCAGCCGCTTAACAACTGAGCCACCCGGGCGCCCCCAGTAGATGCTTAATAAACATTTGTTGGTGGACTGAGTGACGCTTGGCCCTCTCTGTAGCCTGTGGCCTGGATCCTAAGCTCTGGGGCTGGGGGGAGGTATGTGCGCTCAGGCCCCTGGGCTGCCTTCCTCACTGGTCCCCTTGTCCCCACGGCCCCCAGGAAAGCTTTCCCAGCTGCCCCCCACCCCTCAGGAGTCTCCCACTGCATCTGGGGCACAAAGCCCGTGAAAATGTACACTGAAAACTTGTTTTGACCACACCTAAATAGTTTTCCATATTTATACAATTGTATTTTACTTCTTAGCACCAGACTGCTTTATCTGGTCACTCTGTTAATTTTCAATGTGACTGGAACCCATCAGGGCCACAGGGGACATGCTTCTGTCTTTGCAAAGGACAGCACAAGTGCATTTAAAAGTAATTTGGGTGAATCTGGAAGGAAGAACACACCAGTAAACTTGCCCGGCTTTGCCCCAGAGTCCCCCAATATGAGCGGTCTTGCCAACTCTGGGATGCCAAGGGGAGTTCCACATATTCCTGATGCCACTCTGTCCTCTCAGTGATAAACAGGGCAGTTAGAACGTCCGCGCCCGAGAGCCGGTGTGATGCGCATCTGCCCCGTGCTCCACACGTGGGCACGCGGGCTCATGCCAGACATTGCAGGTGGAGGTGCTAGGGGCAGAGAACTAGCGGACTCCAGGTTTTTTAGGATCCATATTTGAAAATTTTATAAAAGGAGAACCCCATAGAAATGTATATGATGATAAAAAGACACATATATTCTCAGGATCTACCCTGCAAAACTCACTGACATGTATAAATCGATGCATACCAACAGAATCGACTGTAGGGGAAGACAGGCCAATATTGATAACCAGATAGAATTCTATGCTTCTTTCCCTTGAATCAAAATTCATACAGATTGTCCTATGACTGTCCGATCTGGGCTGAGGGTGCTTCTCAAATCTTGTGCTTATGAAAAAATACAAGAGGGAGGAGCTTTCCTGTGAATGGGGGTCTTGTTTCTGGGCGGTGGGCCCTCCTGACGAAACCCTCCAGGGGCAGGTGCCGTGGCCGGTCTCCGACTCAGGTGCGTCTGCAGGGGCCGTCTGCACGGGGCTGGCACGCCCGTAGAATTGCTGCACAATCTCCACACCCTCCTCTGCCTCCCTGCTTGATGTTGGCGGGTCTTCCTCGGGCTTGGACGGCCGGCTGCTTGATGAGAAGAGAGTTCTAGACGATATGTTGCTTTGCGTAAACCACTGACGCCTTGACATCCTGCTCCCAGTGCCTGAAATCAACAGTTTGAGAAGGGGTGGTTTCTCCTGGAAAGCAGTTACAGAAGTGAATTAAAGTTTCTGTAGATCTGGGGGCGCCTGGGTGGCTCAGTCGTTAAGCGTCTGCCTTCGGCTCAGGTCATGGTCTCAGGGTCCTGGGATCGAGCCCCGCATCGGGCTCCCTGCTCCGCGGGAGGCCTGCTTCTCCCTCTGCTGCTCGCCTTGCTTGTGTTCCCTCTCTTGCTGTGTCTCTCTGTGTCAAATAAATAAATAGAATCTTTAAAAAAAAAATTCCCGGGCGCCTGCGTGGCTCAGTCATTAAGTGACTGCCTTCGGCTCAGGTCATGATCTCAGGGTGCTGGGATCGAGTCCCGCATCGGGCTCTCTGCTCCGCGGGAAGCCCGCTTCTCCCTCTCCCACTCCCCCTGCTTGTGTTCTCTCTCTCACTGTGTCTCTCTCTGTCAAATAAATAAATAAAATCTTTAAAAAAAAAAAAAGAAAGAAAGACTACTGAGGGTGCCTGGGTGGCTCAGTCGTTAAGCGTCTGCCTTCGGCTCAGGTCGTGATCCCAGGGTCCTGGGATCGAGCCCCTCATCAGGCTCCCTGCTCCGCGGGAAGCCTGCTTCTCCCTCTCCCACTCCCCCTGCTTGTGTTCCCTCTCTCACTGTCTCTCTCTGTCAAAAAATAAATAAAATCTTAAAAAAAAGGGGCGCCTGGGTGGCTCAGTCGTTAAGTGTCTGCCTTCAGCTCAGGTCATGATCCCAGGGTCCTGGGATCGAGCCCCATGTCAGGCTCCCTGCTCCGCGGGAAGCCTGCTTCTCCCTCTCCCGCTCCCCCTGCTTGTGTTCTCTCTCTCGCTGTGTCTCTCTCTGTCAAATAAATAAAATCTTTAAAAAAAAATAAAGTTTCTGTAGATCTGAACACATTCAGTTTCCCTACATGAGCTGTAGCTGGAGGTGCAATGACGTGGGTCTTGCAGGCTAGAGAGGACGCCGGGGTCTTTGCCGGGGAGGGAGCACTTGGGCTGGTCGCCCTCCAGGGTGAGGGTGGACAGCTAATAGGGTTATGGTGTTTCCATGGGACGTTGTATTGTTTATGTGTTTTTTAAAAAGAGGCTTTCTAGACATTTCGTGTATCTGCCAGATGTACCTGCACTTTGCAGGATAGCACTCGCAGAACTCCATGTAGAAATATGAACAGGACTCGTGTACTGGTAAAACAATGAAAATCGAGGCACTGGGGAGGGAGATGTTTGCAAGAAGGGATGGCAGTGTGTGGGGGGCAAGGCAGACCTCTGACCCAGCAAGCAGCATGGACCCTGCTCTGCCCGAGGCTTGTGCTTGGAGGGGCTTGCACTGTTTCTTCCTTTCATTAAAAAGGCAGCCGTCGCCAGATTGGAGCCATGCTTGGCTGGGGGTGCTTTTCCCACTTTTCACTTGGCTTTGCTAATGTGGCTACAGCCCTGGTCTCCAGACAGTGGGATTCTCTGCAAGGTTCCACCCCCATCCCCGTGTCTGGGAGCCAGACTGCGGCCGACTACAGCCCTGTCCTGTCTCCTTAGCCTGGGCAGCAGAGTCCTCCTCCGCAGCTGGGCCGGGGGGCACATCCCTCCCCGGGCATTGGGGAGTGGCTGGGAGAAGAGGCACAGGATGCACCCCCATGGCTGGCTGGTGTAAATGCCGTCAATGTCTATCCCCCGACCTTGGTCAGTGCGGGTGAAATCCCATGTCCTGGGCTGATCGTCAGGCTGTTTTCTGAGCTTCCTGTTCATCTTCCTGCGGTCCCTGTTCCAATAACATGGAAGAGAAAGTTGAGTGTTTGGAAAAATCGGTTCTTGGCCTGACTCTAGCTGGAGGAGACTCCGTTCCCTTCTTCGTAATCCAAGAGAACACATGATAAAACCTACTTTAGTTTCCAAAGTGGGTGAGTGCCCGTTTTATCCAAGATTCTCAAAACAACTCTTGGAAGAGGCAAAATCGTGTCCACACTGAAGGCCTCACTGTGGTGAAGAGTGGACGGCTGTCTGTGATGACAGATGGTGCAGATCCGGGGTCTTAGCGCTTCCGGAGCAGTGTCTGCAGCAATGCAAGCATCCTGGCCCCAGGCTCCACCCCTCCTTCCCAGGGTCACTGGACCCGCTTCTGAGGTCTGTTTGTTTGTTGGGACTGGTTTCCTAGTTCTCCATCTCAAACCGGGCCGAACCCCGCTCAGACCCAGCTCCTGCAGAGGCGGCCAGGCCCCGCCCTTTGCACTCCAGTGTGGTCACCTTTTCTTGGTCCTGCATTTTGCCTTTGAAGATATTGTTGTGTTTGTCTGCATGTACTTACTTTGTCCTTTTCTGTGCCGGGTTTCTGATCCAGGAGTGTAAACCCTTGGCCCAGGACCACGTTCTTCCCTGCTCTGCAGCAATTTTCTCTAACCCGGGGCCTCACTTCCCAGATCTTGTGTCTCTGCAGCCCTCCCTCTGACTGTCACCAGCTCTCCTGTGTGGGACCCGTGCTCCACGAGCCCGCATTCCCCACCGTGTTCCTTCCAGCAGCTCTCACCTCCACTGGGGCCCACTCCATCCTGCTGGGCACCGTTCGTGCCCAGTGTCCCCACTGGTTAGGCCCCGTGATCTCATCCACACACGGGCACCTCCACAGACCTGCAGGCATCTGCTTTCACTGATTACGTGTGTTCCATTTTAATCACACTGGATTGGGGCTACAATTTCCTTTTGTGTTTAAATATACATTTAAGGTCATTTTCTCTCAGCAGTTGATCTGTTCGTCTAGTGGTGAGCTCCGCATTTAGAACGCTACCATGGGGGCGCCTGGGTGGCTCAGTCGTTAAGCATCTGCTTTCGGCTCAGGTCATGACCCCAGGGTCCTGGGATTGAGTCCCGCGTCGGGCTCCCTGCTCTGCGGGAAGCCTGCTTCTCCCTCCCCCGCTCCCCCTGCTTGTGTTCCCTCTCTCGCTGTGTCTCTCTATCAAATAAATAAATAAAATCTTTAAAAACAAAAAAAAACACCCGCTACCATGACTTAGAACCAGTCTTCTGTGATTAGCAGGGCTTCTGGCTCTCTGCGGGGTGCCGTCCATTCACCAGGAGATCGCGGGCATGCAGGGCGGGGGGTGCATGGCCTGGAGGTTTCCACAGGAACAGAAATCGTCCGCGGGTCAGGACCACAATATTGTACATACAGTGGGACGACGGGGAAGTGCCTGTGTGGGGATGTGTCACACTTCTGAGCCTGAGTGCTGCTTCGAGCGCCTGGCTGAGCCCGTCCTCCACTTGCTCCGTGCGACCCCCGATCCCCTGCAGGCTGCTCAGCCCGGCCCTGAGCACCAGCTTCCCATCTGTGAGCGGGGACGCCCCCGGTGCCCACCACCAGGGCTGGTGTGAGGATTCACGAGGCTTGTGTCAGGGGCTGGGGACATGCAGGGCACCCACGCCCTCCTCCGACAGTCTCCAGAATCCTTCTTGGTCTGAACTGAAGCCTGCCCTACCCCCCATTAGATTTGGACCCAGAGCCAGGCAGCAGTGAGCTTTTCAGGAAACACTTCAGTGAGGGAGGCGGCTCCTTTCCCTCTTGCTATGCGCTGTTTAGTGAAGATAGAAGTGTCAAAGATGGTGAGTCCTTTATTAAATAGCAAACGTAAAGACAGATTTTCTAGAAGGAGGAGGAGACACTGCTCAAGCAAGGGCAGAGGCCAGGGGGGAGGGTCGAACCGTCTCTAGGACCAGCTGCCCCTGCGGGGACATTAGGAAGCCCGTAGGTTTCTCAAGGAACTGGGAATTCACTGGTGAGTGCCCAGATCTGCAGTCGACGGCGTTACTGTGTTTTGTTCTGCTCGTTTTACATTGAAAGTGTGTCCTCATCCCGCTACGGAGAGAACCTCTGCTGGGTTACCTGCGTTCACGTCCACTGTCCAGAGCCGTCCTCACCGCAGGGCAGACTGGTGCTGTGAGTGCTTCTGGGGACCTGGGACCGTGGTCCTCCCGTGGACAGTGCTCTGGTTTCCTCTGGTATCGTGCCCAGGGAGGGAGCAGAGCTCCCACATCAGTAGCCTTAAGCTCTTGCGGAATTGAATTCTCACACTTATGTGTAAATTGTTGTTTCAATTACGCTTTTGCTCAGCAAACAGAGCAAAGAGCAGGATACACAGAATCACATTTGTTCAGGGCTCACCTGGAGCCAGGTGCAGCGCTAAGTGCTTTGCATAAATTAGCTTGTTGAACCTTCTCGGCCAGTGGCTTTAGAGGTGGCTCCGCTTATTGTCCCCATTCCATAGATGGGGAGCTCCACAGGCGGAGCTGGACTCCAGGGCAGGCTGAGCTCCTAGCTGCTGTCTGATCGTCACTGGGCATTTGAAGAACAGAATCATGTTTAAATACCTATGGGAGTTTAAAAATACCTGGTTCCAGTGGAGAAATTGTATAATAGGAGCTGTTGTTCCAATTGTATCTATTTTGTGTGTTTGCATGTCTGTAGAAATGTTGAACAAGTGGGCCGCCTGGATATCAAGCCCTCGCAAGGTCATGGAGGATTGATGTGCAGATGTTGAGTCTGAAATGTGCCCTCTTCCTCGGGCCCGGGCCATGCTGACCCCAGGAGGGGGCCCTCCTAGTGTCCCAGGTTGCGGACAGTCCTCAGTCCTGCACACACCCCTCCCTGCCCATACAGCCTCTGATTGAGGCTGATTTGGGAACGGCTTTCTGGGCCGCCTGCCTCGCAGGGGCTGAAAGGGACATTTTCAGGCTGATTGGTAATTAAAGTCTTCAGCTCCAACATGCAACTGAAGGTCGAGTGGCTGAGAGGAATGTGGGAGCTCTAGGGGTGTGGCCCCATGTAGGGCACCTTCATCACCTGCCCCAGAACGTGTCACCAACCATCTGAACTCCCCATGCCTTCATTTCCTTCATCTTCTTGTAAAATGAGCTTTAATTTGCCTCTGTGGCTGCTTACAGCATTCACAAGTTAATTAGTTGTTTTATTAGCCACAGGTTCATAGACCTAATTTGGTAGTCCAGGTGTAATTAAAAATCTTGGAATAACAGATGTGTGTACCTGTAAACTAGTGGGTACCTGAGACCCTTCAAAGAATTGTCTATGTGTATTTGATGTATCATCTGGAACTTCACCTCTTTTATTTGCTATTCTACTTTGGAGGCCAAATTTAATTATAAGCTCATTAGGTGAGGTCTCATAATTTTGATCTTGCAGAAGCCAAGATGAGAGAGTAAAGTTTACCATCATGCATTTGAGGTACTCTTAACTTCGGGGCCATGGGTGTAGACACAGTGGAGAAGGAGAAAGTCTTCCTCTACCCTTCAAGGTCTTCCAGCTGGACGAAGAATTAAATTTATGTGAGAGAGATCAACAGGAGAAAAAAACCAAAGTTTTATCACGTGCACACAGAGGCCCAATAATGAAACTGAGACCCAGAGAAAAAACCAACGCAGAGGGATTTTATACCTTTTTAGACAAAGAGGTAGCAAATCTGTGGGGAATTGGCAAGACAAAGAACACTTCTTTCTTTATTTATTTTTTTAAAGATTTTATTTATTTATTTGACAGAGACAGCGAGAGCAGGAACACAAGCAGGGGGAGTGGGAGAGGGAGAAGCAGGCTTCCTGCTGAGCCGGGAGCCCGATGTGGGACTCAATCCCAGGACCCTGGGATCATGACCTGAGCCGAAGGCGGTTGCTTAACCAACTGAGCCACCCAGGCGCCCAACAAAGAACACTTCTGTTCTGGAGCTTCAGTTTGGGCTGGCTGGTAAATGAGGAAGGAGTAACAAGAAGTGTTTATACAGCCCTCCCAGCCCTGAATTTCCCACCTCTGGTGACAAGGAAGTCCCTTCACCTCCTGATACAGGGAGGCCACCTTCCCTGTGGGAGATTTGTTCCTTGCTTTAAGGGGGCAGAGGGAAGTCTGAGTTTCCATCTTCCACATGCTGTCTCCTCAGTAAACTTTCATTTAAAATAATCAATATGTGGGGCGCCTGGGTGGCTCAGTCGGTTGAGCATCTGCCTTCGGCTCAGGTCATGATCTCCGGGTCCTGGGATCGAGCCCCACGTTGGGCTCCTTGCTCAGCAGGAAGTCTGTTTCTCTCTCCCCCTCTGCCTCTCCCCACTGCTTGTTCTCTCTCAAATAAATAAATAAAATCTTTAAAATAAAATAAAATAAAATAATCAGTATGCCCAAGTGGCACATTTGGGAGCAACCTGTCCTGGGCCTTACAACACTGAGAAGGACCTTCAGGATCTTTTCATTAAGACCTTGCAAAATAGATAGTGCTGTGAGTGGGAGAGCACTGGGGGCGAGGGGATGGCCTTCTTGCCCAGCCCCCAAGTCTGTGTTAAGGTGGTGTCAGCAAGTGGAGAAAAAGGACAAGGAGGCAGACCCACAATTAACTGACCTGACCGCAGGTTCATGATCTCATAAGGGATGAGACAGTCTCTCATCCACCCAAGAAATTAGGGTGACGTGGTCCGGTGCACACTTGAGTCACAAGCTCTTGGTGCTTTGTGTCTATGAGCTTTGCTGGACTGAGAGAGACACCCAGATTTAAATTCGGCTGGGAGATTTTGGGGGTGAGAGCAGCTTTATCTTTCTAGTCTAGAAATAGAATTCTTCTCTCTAAGCCAGGTCAGCGCAATAGTGTTCCCCTAGGCTTCTTAATAATCCCGACGAAGCATAATAACTAAACAGCTGTCGCTGACGCCTACCTTGCAGCAGGCATGGTTCTAAAGACTCATCTTGTTCTCCTGCAGTTGCATGGAGAAGGTGCTGTTAGGTAGTATTATGACTCCCTCCCCAGATGAGGGAGTGGAGGCACAGAGACGTGCCTTTCTCCCTCGGCCACACAGCCAGAGGGGCAGAGTGCTTTCTCTCCGGAGGCCGCTCCCCATGCTTCAGCGGACAGCGTCAGCTCCCGCAGAGAGAATGCCGGTCCATGAACATAGGTGGGTGCTCATCTGCACAAAATCCTTAGAGTCACCATGTTTTATCATCTGTCATTGCTTCCTGATCTGGGGAAGAAATAAGAAGACCTACTGAGGGTCGAGTACATTCCCAGCAAAGGCAAAAAGACAATCTCACTTAGGACTAATGCTGTGGACATTTCTGCTAATTTGATTACTTTGCTATTTTACAGTCCTTGCATAATCCCTTTCAGCCAGAGTAATGGATGCTGCCGACTGCTGTGTGTTCAAGGGGCGATGGGGGCAAGTGGGGGGCGGTCAGCTCTCTGGTGCTTCTTGGGGTGCAGGCTGAGGCCACATCCTGGCATTGCCCTTTCTCTGGCTGTGCGATTCGAAGCTCTAAATGCTAATAGCGTCCATCGCATGCGTGAGAGAAGCCATTCATAATCTTCCTGGCAAAGGTCCTCCCGAGGCTTGAACGCAGGGTCTGGCTCTGTGCTCACCACCTGGGAGGCGAGTGAAGACGTCACCCTGCAGCGGGGCGTTCCTGCCGTGCCGTTTTCAGACGTGAGAGCTTCCAGCAGATCCAGCACAAGTTCTGGCCCCTCTGGCTTTTTACCACCCAAGGCGCCATCGTACTACACCTCCCACACCGTGGATCCTCCGTCTGAAGGTTTTGTGGCAGAATAAGCGGCATCCACGTCATAGTTCCCAGTTTGAACCAGGCGCCTGCCAGTCTGATGTGAACTGGAGCATCACCATCATCCCACCGAGCTCTTTCATGTCGGTGGAGAGCTGGCCCCCGGGCTCCTTGTGGGTAAGGGCTGGGCTCTGACACACGGGAGGCCGTCCGTGAACCTCTCCCTGCCCCATAGCCTGCGGGGCTTGGCTTCCTCCATTTGAGAGCCTCTGCTCTTTAGAATCTAAGTCCAGAGAGCTTGAGGGTTTCGCTGAGGCATTGATCAGGAAGGCAAAAGGACGCTCCCAGCGCACTGGGTAACACCGAGTTGGGGCCAATGGCATGTCAGAAGCTGGCCAGCTTTTCCCTGGGGATGGATTTTAATTTGTGCAAAAGCAAACAATTACTGTGGCTCTCTGTCACTTTGCACGTTAGTTACTGTTATTCTGAAAATGTCTCCTTTTGCTGACGGGTCATGGTGGGTTATGCTGGGAACCTGCCTCCCAGCCTTCTGCTCCTCTCCCCATGTATGATGTGAGCAGGTGGGGTGGGGAGACAGACACACAGACACACAGTGCAAGAAGAGAGAGGGGGGAGAGAGACAGAGAGAGGCACAGGGAGAGACACACAGAGAGATTCAAAGAGAGAGAGAGAGACAGAGAGAGAGGGAAGAGAGAGACACAGAGAGACACAGACAGAGAATGGGAGAGACACACAGAGAGACACAGAGACACAGGGGGAGGGAGAGGCCAGGTTGAGCACAGGGGATACTCCGTGGGAACCTATCCTTCATGTTGCCCATTTTTGTTCTCCTTCCTGGAGCATGGTCCCCTGAGAGCCTTGAGTGAGGAGGGTGGGCTCTTTCTCCTGTGGGTGCTCTGGGCCTCACCTGGCCTTGACTCCTAGACTGGGGGCCTGCCTGTGTCTGCTTCCAGTTACATTCACTTCCCTGGCTCTTGAACACTCCCTGACCCTGTGGCTCTGTGCTCAGTACTTGGTCTGAGGTTGCCCCCTGGGAACTGAATTTGAGTGTGACAGTCAAGTGTGCGTGGCCCAGCTCAGGGAGCCTTGGGGAAGCTCAGGGGAGAAGCCACGTGAGGTAGGGCAGGCATCTAGAACTGGCTGCATATTTGGCTTAGTCCCTGTAGGAAAGCCAGCTGCCACCCAGCAGACCATGATGCCCCCAGCTTGGTTAGATTGCAGCAAAATGGAGCAAGAGTTGGTGGGGGAGAAGAGGACCTGGGGTGGGAATCCAGGCTATAGGCTAAAGGGGGTTGGAGATGGCAGCCTCACCTTTCTGCAATCAGGTCTGGTGATAGAGAAGAGATGTCTGGCCCAGAGATGAGGAGGATGGCACTGGTCAGCCTAGGACCCTAACACGTGGCTTAGGGCTTGGAAGCCACGGTCTTAAAGTCCCATATCTGTGGTTCAAAACCTAGCTTTATCATCTAAGAGCTATCTAATCTTAGGGAAGCAGTTTCTTCACTATAAAATATAGATTGTGAAGGTAGATGGAAGAATTAAGTAAAACACCGTATCTAAGGATGCTTAATGTAGGGCCTTGCGCAGAGGAAGGCTCCCAAAGCATTAGTAGCTATAATGAGGATGGTAATGGTGGCTGCAGTGGTGGGGATGGTGATGATGATGATGATGGTGATGGTGGGGATGATGGTGGTGATGGTGGGGATGGTGGGGATGGTGGGGATGGTGGTGGTGGTG
>NC_138374.1:1634184-1656327 GCF_054177405.1 Leptonychotes weddellii
GTGGGGATGGTGGTGGGGATGGTGGGGATGGTGGTGGTGATGGTGGGGATGGTGGGGAGGGTGGTGATGGTGGGGATGGTGGGGATGGTGGGGATGGTGGTGGTGGTGATGGTGGGGATGGTGGGGATGGTGGTGGTGGTGATGGTGGTGATGGTGGGGATGGTGGTGGTGATGGTGGGGATGGTGGGGATGGTGGGGATGGTGGTGGTGGGGATGGTGGGGATGGTGGGGATGGTGGTGGTGATGGTGGGGATGGTGCAGTGGTAGGTGATATGTGTCAGTGGAGGTAGGAATATTGTGAAGAGCGGGGTCCCCAGCACAGCATGGACCCACAACACCAGGAGGAGAATTACAGTAGGAAGCCCGCCTCTACCAGCCATAAGGGTCAGTAAGATAGAGCTGTGGTTGGCTGCATGTTCAAGACCCAGTCATACTCTAGGCTCGTCAGACACTGTCCTGAATTGGGGCTTCTAGTCTAATTATAATTCTACCTATGTGGGGCTTGAGGGCCCAGGGTGGCCCCTGCCCTTCCAGGCTGGCCTGGTTCCTGCATTTGTGGGAAGGTGGCTGTGGTGCCTGCAGCAGGGTGGGCCTGCCTGGCCCACCACCCAGACAGCGTCCACCTGTCTCCCCATCCACGCACGACCCTCTGCAGCCATCCGCAGAACACAGGTGCATATGCTGCGGGCAGCATCTGAAAAACAAGCATTTAGAATGTCCCCGGGTGGGTCTGAGTCAGAAGGGCAGATTGAACAAAATGTCTCGAGGTGTTTTATTTTGATTAAAACATTAAAGTGCATGGCAGCTCCTCATGGTAATTGTAAATCTTCCTTCGAGGAAAATGAGCAAATGGGAAGGACATGAAATGATGACTTGAGGTTTCAGTGGTTTGCAATGCCTACTTGATTTTACATGGGAAACTGTGTACTGTAGCTCCCAAATTAATTTTTGGAAAATGAGTTATTGACTGCAGATATAATTTATTATTAATAAGCAAAATATGTTTGCAACCTGGGCTTGATGGGATAGTTAGCATAGCTGGAAGAAGGAATAATAAGAAGTGGGGCCCAGAGGGAGCCCGCAGGAGGGTGAGGAAGAGGAGGGTGCACCCCGAGACAGACCTGCTGGGATCCTCCTGATGTGCAATCTCATCCTGCCATGCTCTGCGTTAGTTTTCCTGCCATCTTCTGGGCAAAGCTACACTGCTCCTAAATGCAGAACTTGGCCACCCCCCACCCAGCGTTTTGTTTTCCCCAGATGATCAGATTTCTCCTGTCTTCCCCTTGATGTTGCCCAGGGAGTCCCAGTCATTAGGGAGTCTCCCTGCTAGAGGGGGGCTGTGGGTGGCTGTGGTCCCCGCAGGGACTAAGGCGAGAAGCTAGACAGGTTCTCAGCTCTGCCGTGGGTGATGGTGGGCTGAGGGTGCAA
Source organism: Leptonychotes weddellii (assembly GCF_054177405.1). NCBI lineage: Eukaryota > Metazoa > Chordata > Mammalia > Carnivora > Phocidae > Leptonychotes > Leptonychotes weddellii. The sequence goes on from NC_138374.1 coordinate 1,635,613, forward strand.
GGGACCCAGAGGTGCCACGGTCCGTGAGCCGACACCTGCTGCAGAGCTGGAGGCTGGGAGAGCCTCGTGCCTCCAGCCATCAATGTCCCCATCTGCAGAATGGGCTCCCGCAGCTCCCAGTGTTCCTGAAATTATGGCAGTGACAGCAAGGGGAGGAAGCAGAACGCTTGGAAATTGAGCCTTACACTGAGGTTCAGGTTAGGTCCTCGTTTTCCTCCAGCCAGTCATATCTCACGGACGTTCCTTGCTTAGCCGAAAACACCTGTTTGAAAATTAGGAAAAGGGAAACATCCTCTAGCTTTTTAATTCTCACTTGTGTTGGTCTGAGAGGCCTGGTGAGATGACACTAGCTTCCCGGTATGCCCCGATCATGAATGTTGGGTTTGCAGGCGCGAATCTGTTCGTGATCCTTCCACCTCGGTGCTGCAGGGTCCAGATTCTGATTTATTTATTTATTTTTAAAGATTTTATTTATTTGACAGAGAGAGACAGCGAGAGAGGGAACACAAGCAGGGGGAGTGGGAGAGGGAGAAGCAGGCTTCCCGCCGAGCAGGGAGCCCGACGCGGGGCTCGATCCCAGGACCCTGAGACCATGACCTGAGCCGAAGGCAGACGCTCAACGACTGAGCCACTCCGGTGCCCCCAGATTCTGATTTATTAAACAATAACATTTAGAAAGCATTTATCTTTGAAAATTAATATTAAAACCAGAAAGTCTTCTTTCGGCTTGAAGGTATCTACTTATATTTATTTAGATAATTATCAAAGGGCTTACTTAATAATTGATGGTGGTATTTAAATGATTATAAAACATAACCGTTGCGGGGCCACTGCCGGGGGTGTTGGTCAGGGTGGCCGGGAGACAGGCGGGTGCTGAGCTGCGGGAAGCTACAGAGCTGGAGCGAATTTTCCGTGCAAGCGGGGAGGAGGATACATTGTGTATTTATGAGTACATTTATCCAGAATGTCCACCTTTGTGATAATAGAATTATTGTACGAGTCATGCCATGTGCATATAAAAAGGTCTGTTCCTCAGAGTTCTAAGAATGATTCCCCAATGCTTTTGAAACAAATCTCTGTTTTTATCATAATTGTAGTACGCGAGGATCAGTTTCCCCTTCCTGTTCCGTTCACGTTCCTATTTAAATGGTTCGTGGTTTCCAGGTTTGTGAAGGCTGAGAGCCTTCCTGAAGGCAGACAGTGGCCTTTCCCTGCCCAGCACGGTCAGGCAGGGGATGATACCACAGTGCATGTGCGTCGGGGCTGTGTGCATTTTCCCTCCAACTGTGCAGGTCTGTCTGCTCTAACACCAGCAAGAAGATAGCGCTCAGGAAATGGAGGCCGTGTGGGAGACTGGGGACTCTCAGGGCCATGGGGCCCACGCCACTGCCACAGCCTGGGCTGGAGCACGTTCCTGTGGAGCTCGTGCTTCCAGACCTGGTTCTGGATTTGGGGATCCCTCAAAGGAGGGTTCTGGATTTGGGGGATCCCTCAGAGGGGCATCTGGATTTGGGGATCCCTCAGAGGGGTGTTCTGGATTTGGGGGATCCCTCAGAGGGGGTTCTGGATCTGGGGATCCCTCAGAGAGGGGTTCTGGATCTGGGGATCCCTCAGAGGGGGGTTCTGGATCTGAGGATCCCTCAGAGGAGAGTACTGGATTTGGGGGATCCCTCAGAGGAGGGATGCAGGATTTGGGGATCCCTCAGGGGAGGGTATAAGATTTGGGGATCCCTCAGAGGAGGGGTGCAGGATTGAGCCTCCAAGGAGATCAGAGGTGGCTTATGAAGGTCAGTCTGTTTTCTCTCAACCTCAGGGTCCTCTCCCCTGGAGTCCCTTGGGGGCTGGGTGGGGCTGGCCCCTCAGTGGTTGGGGCTGGTCCCTAGGGTTCCTGTATTAAAATTATACCCGGAATTTAATTTATGGACATGACTGTATGACCACAAGCAGAGGCCATGCACCTGCCCTTTCCCCCACCCCTGTGTTCCTAATCCTCTGTAACGTGAATGCGGGGTCCCCATATGCAGACATCCCAGCATGTGCAGGCCTCCTTCCAGCTCTGCCTGTGGACCCCTCCCCCCCCACCCCCATCCCCCGTCTCCACCAGCTCCGACACCAACGTGTGCTCACTCTGCGGCAGTCGGGTTCTCAGTCAGTGTTCTGGACACAGGACATGTTTACCTCTGCCGCCTTCCCCCCCCCAGCTGCTACAAGCAGTGAGCATGGCCCTCCAAATTCCCCAGTCTGGAGAACCCTTCTGCATGGACTTGCCACCCCCTGTCTGGGCTCACAATCAGCCTTCACAGATGATGGCTGCACGCACAGAAGGCCCACCACTCCACCTTCCCTGGTGGCCTCCCAGGCCTGGAGCTGTCCTTCTCTCTGATGGCTTATTCCTCCCCTTGTGTCCTGCCCCGAGTTCTGTCCTTCCTGGATGTCTGGGGGCCTCGGAGGCAGGGACGAGCCCCCCAGCATTTCCCTATCCCCCGTGCCCCATGCTTGAGCGCACTGCCTCAGTGTCTACCCGGAGGACCCTCGGCTGAACCCCACTGTGCAGTCCACTCCCAGGTTGACGGCTGTGGGACCGTCATTCCCATCACCAGACCTGGTCGTTCTGATGGGGGCCCCCCAGCTTTCCTTGTGAGGATTCTCTCTGCTGACCTTGACTGGACCCCCAGCAGGGCGGGTCCACTGATGCCCGATTTTTCTTTCAATGTTGGCTGTCTGTGTTATTCTAGAATGCAGAGCCACCTGCCAGTTCTCCAGACTGGGGAATTTGGAGGGCCCGCTCTGTAGACCTGGGGGTGGGTTGGCTGGGGTGGCAGCCATGGTCATCTTGGCCCCATGACATCGGCCACATCCTGGGCTCTGCGTCTTGAGCTCCCCTGCTTCCGGTGGCTTGAATACAGCATGTAGGGGACAGGTGTCTGCAGCGCAGGCCCGGGGCCTCATGAGGAGGCTCTGGGGGGCACTCTACCCTCCAGGATGTGTCCCTCATTTGGTCTACACAGGGAGGCTATGGAAAGCGGTGCCCACTGCAGCTGGGGCTACTTAGGATGTTTTTATTTTATTTTTTCCAAATTGAAGTTCAGGCCGTTGAAGATTGTCAGTGTGAGAGACAGGCCAGAACGAGGCCGCTCCACGGAGAAATCATCATGGGAATAATTCACTTCTACTGCGGGTTCCTGAGGGGTGTCGCTCCCAGAGCCTAGCTACCTTCACCTTTCTCTCACTTTTTGATTTTATTGCTATTCTTTTGACGTTAGGAGGAATTGAAAACCTGTTTAGGTTTTATAGCATCACATTTCAGAGGTAAGTGACGCGGCCGGTAGCCAGGATGTGTGTGATTCATGCGGCACAGCGAAGCCTGGCGTCCCTGTTTAATTATGCAGTGCTCCCCCGAAGAGGTCTGCCGGGATGAAAGGATAAAGTGCTAAGATGAACATTTTCTTTCCCTTTTTAAGGGAACCACTTATCAAGCACAAAAGGCAATGAAATCAGTTCTGATGAGATTGGATTGAGGGAGGATGGGTCTGGTTATGAAATGAACCATTGGATGTGACGCGGCTGGCTTCTCACGGTGGTCCCCGAGAGAACACCGGGCCAGCGCAGAGGCAGGACAGTTCCCGGGCCAGACCCCGGACACGGACCCACTGAGCCCTTGGCCCACCGGTGTGATGCTAGGCTTGGGGGCCAGGCTGTCTCCAGCCTGCCTGCAAACCTCTCCCTCCATTCACTGGTGAAGTCGGGAGGTGGGTGAGATTATTCCCCGGATTTCTTCTTGGTATAAAGGACCAAGTGACATTTAAGCCTTTGAATGTTTCAGGGTATCCATTTGTGATAGCTTATGCAAATCCCTTGCTGGTTTCAGTCTGTAACAACTTGGAAGCGGGAAGCATACTTTGTAGCATCTTCTAAAAAGAAATCTATTTCCGAAGTACACTGGGTTGAATTTACACTGGCCCTTAATTCATGATGGCAGAGGCAGAGATCGGGGTGGGGGGGATGCGGCCACCAGCCCAGGGACACCTCGAGCCCCCGGGGGGAGCAGGAAGAGCAGAAGTGATCCCCCCTGGAGCCTCCGGAGGGAGCACAGCCCGCTGCCAGCTGGACTTAGGATTTCTGAGATCTGGAGCATTCCTGCTGGTTGAGGGAATACATTCCTGCTGGTTGAAGCCACTTTGTGGTCATTTATCCGGGCAGCCCCAGGACATTAGAACAATGAGCAAAGTGAAATTCTGTGGAAATGTTGAGGGGATGTGTGGTGCACATGACACAGCCCAGGGCGTCCTGGCCCCCCAGACATGCAGATCCCCCTCCATCCTGCTGTGTCCCCTCCTCTGCGGGGCTTTTGTCTCCCCTCCCACTGGCACTCTTCGCTGTCCAGGCTGTCACAGGTCTGATCCAAGGTCAACCCACTGGCCCTGGGGGCTGGGCAGCAAAAGCACTGGTGGAAAAAGTCCCCCTCACAAGGGGGCTTCTCCCTTAAGGGAAGTCTGCTCTGAAGACAAATTTCCCCTTGTCACATTGTAGCTTCCTTGATTCATTTTAGCCTGCGGAGGAGGAAGGATAGACAATGCATTCCATTCAAGGACACATGCATTTGATTTCCTCCGCGCCCCACACTGCATGGGAGCTGGTGGCTGGTGAGCTGCTCGCCTAGCCAGAAGTGTGGGTCAGCTGGCATTCGAGAGACCTCCTCCCCTGGGAAAGAGCTTAACAGGTGCTTCCTGGCACCTGGGGGATCTAACCATGTTCACCCCCATTTCTCAGCCATGCATATGGAGGTTACGAGGACAAGTAACTTGCTAGTTTTTGGAGCCTGTCAACGGTGGGTCTGGGTCAAGATCCGTGCTTTCTCCTCAAACACCCCCGGCCCCCCGATGCCCCTTTACTTCCTTCCACCCAGACCACACCCAGTTTACACAAGCAACGGGAGAGAAGGAGCTTGTCATTGAATCCAAGGGAGCACAGGTGGGCTGATGCTGCGCCTCCCGGCCAGGGCCCCTCCAGGACCCTTCCCACTGCACAAAGGCCTGGTGCACACTCTGCAGCCCGAGTGTTTTTATTGCTGGAGGCTGGACGGCAGCATCGGCAGAGCGTGATGGCGCAGGGGTGGCCAGAATGGATGAAATCCAGTGGAGGAGCCCAGCTGGGCTAAACATCCTTAGCCACATGCCAAGGGCAGATTTCATCCAAACAGTCCCCTTTTCCACGTATCTCTGTGATGTCTTGGAGTCCCCTCGTGGTAGTGGCGGCACACCCAAGGCCAAATGACCCAATTAAAACGACTGTAATTAAGAGCAAACATCATAATTAATTCTCTCTTGTAAAAACATTCACTTTATCCCTGGACGAGCCGGCTTTACGGGGCAGTGAAATGTCCCTCTTCAAGCAACGGTGTGAGTAGAGAGGGCTCCAGGTTGGTGCCCAGGACTCTCCTCGGGGACTCTAGGAGACCCACACCAGGGCCCGGATGAGGGATCCCAAAGGCTGTTGGAGGAGCTGTGGCCACCTGGCAGGCGGAGCCGGTCACACCAGCCCCCTTGGTTTGTGGCTTAAGGTCCCGCCCCCCCATTTCAGCTGTGCTGTGCTGGAGACACCTGCTGCCCACTCAAGACTTGCCACCCCTTCTGAGCGGGGGGGTTGTAGCTGGAAAGTGGCTGCTGAGACCAGCCTGCCCTGCCTTGGACACCCTGAGCCAGGGCAGCCCACTCGGCCAGGCCGACCTTGAACGTAAGCAGAAGTGGTGGGTGTCAGCTCCCTGGCACGGTGTCGAGGGGTGGGGATGCGTGTTCTCCACCTTGCGTCCCCTGCTTTCCTTGTGATCCTGGCCACACAGAGGCCCTGGGGACGCGGCCCCGAAGAGGAAGGATGGCTTCCTGAATCATGGTCGCTGACGCTTATTGGCTCTGACGCCAAGTGATGAATCATCTCCAAACTATAGCAACTTGAGTGGCTTCGCGCGGCAGGGAGAACCTCTCCTTAGAGTAGACACAAGTGCATGTGCGGGGTCAATTTAGATATTCTACCAGAAGCGGCTTGTCTGACGACAGAAGAGCAGCCTGGCACTTCTCAGTCATCAGCCTCATTTAACACCCATCCTTCACCAGGCCGGCGGGTGTCGCGGGCCGCGCGGTGCGCCGCGGGGACACGGGGAGGCCGTGAAGGAGCACCCCCTCCCGCACAGGCACGGTCAGGGAGGCGCCGAGTCTGGGGGTGCTCATGCAGCCTGAGCACCGTTCGCACCCGCCGCGGCTCCTCGACGAGCCCTCTCCCAGCCGTTCCAGGCTCTTCTAGGGCCGTTGTCATGACGGTTCTTGAATTCAGAAGTGGCATTCCTGGCGGCTGCACCGTGAATCAAGCATATGCATGTCAGGCTGGCCTCCGGTCCTCTCCCATCGCGTGGCCCACAGGAGCCTCTTACCCCAAACCTCCACTTAGGATGGCAGCTGATTCACATGCACCGTCAGGCAGGCTCCAACGGAGGCGTGTGTCTCCTCGGAGACTTCATTAGTTAAATGGTTGCTTTCTCCTAATTAAACTATAAAATGTGAATATATTCCCTTTAAGAAATGGGAACAATTTAGAAGTATATAGAATTGGCCTGCTCTCAACCCTGTTCTTCTCACAAAGGAAACCTCTCTTAGCAGGGTCACGTGATCATCAGGATATTTCCCGTGCGTTAGGTGCGCACAAATATATTCATGTTTGTTTTAACGTGCATGGGGTTGTACAGTGCAGAATTTAGCAACATACCTTGAAGCCCAAAATGCAGTGACACAGAAAGAATGTCCAGTCTTAGCTGCTCCAGGAATAGTCCGTGGTATGGGCATAAACATACTTGTTTGTGGTTGGCGATAGTGTTGCTAACGTGGGGCATCAGAAGCAGTCCTTGATGAGTTTTTTCTACACGCTTCTTCAAGCAGGTGGGAAAGTATCACATGTAGCTGGTGATAATGTAACTTGGCACAATGTTTCTAGAAAGAAATGGATTAATATAAATCAAGGTGCTTAATTTTATATATTATTGAATCCAGCAGTTCCAATCATGGGACTCAATCCGAAGAAATCCCATCATCAGAAATCCCACATGGGGTTGCAGCCCACGCCCACGGGACTCGATTGAACCCGTCACTCCCCCCGTGGCCCCGGGGTGGGGGCATCTTCATAACTTCTATGACCCGTTTTTCCTCCCCTCACACGAGGGGCTGACAGGAGTTCTCCCAGCACAGGGCATGCCTGGATGTGGGGTGAGGTAGGGGTCAGGCTCTGTAGCAAAGTGACCAGTCGATCTCAAGCTTGAAATAGCAGCTGAAAGCTTAGAGCATGATTACAGGCCCACGGTGGGTGCAGGGCGAGCATAAGGACATGCCACAGAACATAGTTTAAAATAGGGCAATCAAAAATAATAAAAGTCTAAGTGCCCAACAGTAGGGACTGAGCAAATTGCAATCTAGAATTCTGTTGAGAAAGGAGACAGCTATTAAAATCGTGCTCGTGAAGAGCTTTGGAGGCACGGAGATGGTATATTGAAATATCGAGTAAGGCAAACAGTCCCGGGGCTTCAGCGATGGGCTTACAGACATGAGAGTGAAGCCAACGCTCCAGGAAGGAGCTGCTGACACCTACGTCTGCACGACAGTGTGTTCGTGCCAAGTCTGCCAAATTGCTGGACTGTGACCCATTACGACTGCCGCGTGCGGTCTCCCTGCCACCTGGTCGCGGCTCCTTCTGCGAGGTCGGGGTGGAGTGCTCATGGGCACTCAGGATGCTGCGTGGGGAAGGGAAGGGCGAGTTCTTTTAGTTGGGCAGGCGCAGCGGGGATACCTTTCCGTAGTTCACTGCTCCCATCCAGCAGGGCAGGGCCGGTCACGATAGGTGGACCCAGCTCCCAGGGCAGGTGCAGCTTCCCCCTCTGCTCTTGCCTCTGTCCTGTGCGGCTGGTACGGGGGAGCGTGTGGGGGCCCAGGCGCGTGGGACCAGGTTGCAAGCACGTGGATGAGAACTTCTTTCAGTCGTCAGATGTGTCCAGCTGTAAGAGGAGGATTCATCCTAACAACAACTAGTCCTATCTGAGCATCCTCCATAGGACAGCATATATGTGACACACACACCCCACACGTGGCCATGACTTCCCATGGTAACCCCACAGGACCACAACACAGAAGCTACTGAATGCCTTTGCCACTGGGCAGAGCCCCTCGGCAATGCTGCACCCAGCGAGCGCGTCTGCCTGTGTATAGCTCTGGGGACATGGGCGGGGCCACAGCCCCTGCTGATGGGTGCCCCATACCCAGGCAGGGGGTTCCCTCTTGGTCCTGTGCCCCCTCACCCCCCATGGAGGCTCTTGGAGGAGCAGAGCTGGGAAGACCGTTGGGAGAACGTCGCGAGAAATAAGCCGACATTCCCATGGCCCATTTCAGGGAAGGGTTCCCGACACAGCTCAAAATCAGGTTGAGTTTGATTTCATAAGCTGGGTTCTGGCTATCCTCACGGGGTTCTAAGCCTTTCGGATGATAGGACTTTCTGTTGGCATCCCAGTCTCTGGTTTCTGAGCAGAGATGCACCCCCACGTGAGGAAGACAGCCATACACACTTGCCAAGTGAGGACAATGGACAGGCTGTGATTCAGGCTTTCTGTTCATGGTTCCAGGCTCCTGGGAGGTTTGCTAATGTGGTAAAAGTATGCACCTGTTCCCCGTTTCCCCACTGTCCCTATGCTTGTCGGAGTGAGTCCCAAGTGTGCTTAAACCTGAAACATGGCCTGAACCAGTGGGACAGAGACAGGATCTGCAGACAGCAGAGGGGCCTGGCTCCGGGGGTCGTGCTGCTCTCAGGGACCTCAGCAAGAGGAGTGATGAAAATGTATGGGGGTTGGATTTAGTAACACACATACATCGTCTGCCCGAATCTACCATCAACTTCCTTTGCTCTTTGATCTTAAAATAGTGTGTGTGTGTGTGTGTGTTTGTGCAAAAATGTAACATCGGTATGTAAATAAGTGCATATGTGTCTGTGTCTGGGAACGGACTCCACTCCCTGCAGGGACTTGGTATGTGATGAAGGAGGCATCTCAAATCAAGGGCTGATGTGGATCATCAGGAAAATGGCGCCGAGAAGACAGAAGCCACCAGGTGGATTACGGATGTGCATCCGGGCCTCACACCTTCGTCGGATGAAGTTCAGATGCAGCCGACAATGATAGGCAAGAATTAATTACATGCTGTTGGTGAGGAGGCTCTTTCCCAGTGCAGCAAAAACCCGGAAGCTCTACATGAAAGACTTGCAAATCTGGTCCCTTAGAAATAAAACTGTGGGCCATAGAAACCACCATTACAATGAAAGTAAAAGGCGGACAGCATTTTCCCATTCCTTTCCCAGCCAAAAGGGCTCTGTGAATCTATAAGACAAAGATCCACAGTCCAGAGGGAAAATAAGCAGAAGTCACGGCCATATAGTTCACGGAAGAGAAGATACGCACAGAGACCTTTTTCAGCTGCAGGAAGGTGCTCCTCGCAGTCATAATGACACTGGGAGTCTGTCTTCATCAGAATGGACATTCCGGGGCACAGGAAATTTCACCTCTTGTGTTCCCCGTGTACTCCCCTGGGCCAAGAACAGTGCCTGGCACACAGTAGCCTCTCAGTAAGCATGTGTTTGATGGAGGAGCCCAAAGGAAAGTGATCTCTCTTAAGACAAGCACCACCTCTCAGGTTGGTCCTAGGCAACACTCGATGCCCATAGCGTGGCCAGGAGCCAGAAGCTGGGCACTCTCCCGGGGAGGGGGGGTAGGTGTGGTCACTAATTAAAATTAGAAATGGGATGGCCAGTTCAGCAACATCAAAACCAGAATCATGGAGACTGTAGCCTCCTACCCAGCCACTCTCCTACAGGGCTTCACCTTCACCTGAACTGCTGGGGGGGCAGGTGACAAGGACACAGGGCTGCTCGTGGCAGTAAGAGCTGTAAGAGCAAAAGACTAGAAAAATCTTCCTGTCCATACAATGGAACACAATAAAAATGAGCGTGCTCTGCTCATTCCCTGGCAGAACACCTAGAAAATGGGGAGGGGGTTTCTGCAGACTCTGGTCGTCCATACAGTGGGTATTCAGAGCTGTTAAAAAGGACAATGCAGACTTTCTTTACCTGGATCTCAAAGCTACATGATTAAATTTAAGAGAAAAGGCACAATGCAAATATATATTACGGTACATCTCTGTACAGAAAAGAAAGCGTGCGTCCTCATATTCGTGTAGATGCGCAGAATGTCTGAGAGGCTCACAGAGAGACTAACGTTCATTAATTCCAAAGAGGTTTCTGTGTGTGGGTTTAGGAGTGGAGGGAGATATTTCACGTTATATTCTTCTGTATTTTTTTGGAACCTGAATAATTATTCATTGGGCATATTATTTATTAACATTTAAGTTGATTTAAAAAGAAAGGTACGGAGTCCGGTCCCACGTATAACTGTCATAACTGTCACAGGCAAACACCCATAGTCAGATCTATTGAAACATTTGTGTGAAGCATCTTTTGAATTTTCTGTAATAATTATTCTGAATTAATGTTAATTATGTGCCCATTACTGAGTGTAGGAGTCATTGAAATATAGAAATTCAGATTTGTTTTTGCAATACTAAGATGTTGGGGCAGCCTACAAATAAAATTTGCCTTTTATTTCAGAAGCTCAGTGCCCTCTGACTGTGCTCTCTATATTTCCAGTGTGGATAAAGTAATTGAGCAAGCCAGAAGGATCTTTTATCTCCCGGTAAAAACTTTGAAACCCATTTTCTAGGTGTTCTGCATGGAAACTAGCCGAGCATGCTCATTTTTATTGTGTTCTATTGTATCAGGCGGTCCTTTGATTCCCGCTATTTCAACTCATAAACCTTGCCATCAATGAAACTAATTGCATCAGAAACAGCCAGGGAACTCAATGAGCATTCAACACTCATAAATAACACCGCCAATTAACCGCCAGGATGGCGAAGCCCTCCATCTTCTTGTCAAAAGCCGGGTGCTCATGGCTTTAATTGCACTAGGGTTGGGCGGTGGCGGCACGTGCTGGGGACAGAGCGGAGGAGAGACTATCCTTTGGGAGGAGAGGAGCACCTCAGGATACAGACTGTGCGTTTACTCACTTCCAGATTGATCCCCTTCCGCCATGCCGGAGACTAGCCAGGGAAGGAGCAGTGGTTGTGCAGGACACGGGGACTCACCTCTGCCGGAGACCTTGGGGGTCTCTTTCTTCTTCTGACTGCTCACCCTACGTGCCCCAAAGCGGCGGGACCAAGCGCTCGGTAGGGGTGCCGCCTGGGCCCGCCAGGGAGCTCCTCCCCAGAAGCGAGTGGCCCAAACATCCCACGCAGAGCTGTTTCGTCCTTGGCAGGTAGTGAAGGGGCCTGCAGGAGGCTGAGAAACTCCAGGCTGAAGAGAGAACCAGGGAGGCTCTGCTGCCCGCAAGGGGCAGATGATCTTAGCCTTGGTTTTCTCGCACTGGAGTGGACAAAGGGCAGGGGAGATGCCCCCCTTGCAAACATCCCTCACAGGGCAGGAGTACTGTGGGGTGGGGATGGGGCCAGTCCTTAATGAGGCCATCGGGTTGAATCTCTGCAGAGCGGAACACCAGACCAAATGCTCCCGCTGGGCCACCTGGACTGCCATTGTGTGTCCCAGATAATGGGAGTGTCCGGGACAGCTCTGGATGAGCTCTCCTTGACTCTGAGGTCACACGGCCCCCTCACAGATATCTGCTGCTCATTTCATTACGCCCCTGCCCATTCCTCAGAGCCTCCGGCACAGGGAGCTGGGGTGGGGCTGGTGGCGTCCTTGACTGGCATGACCCACCATCACTGAGGTCACGGTATCGAGAGACTCCTGTGTGCTCCATCCAAGGTGCTTTGGCCTGCGCTTCCCAGACCCTTGGAGCCAAGGGGTGTGTCTCTGGTGGCCTTCCCCAGTAGCATGTTGGAATGGAGGGAGGGAGCGGGCCGCCAGGGGAAGGACCCTTGTGGGGCACTCAGTGCAGAGTGGCAGGCGGGTCTAGAGCCTTCTGAGAAAATCATGTTTTAATTGGGTTGTTTGTCTTCTTATTAAGTTGTTACAGTTCTTTGTGTATTCTGAATGCTAACCCCTTTTCAGATAAATGATTTGGAAATATTTTCTGCCATTTTGTGGGTCTTTTCACTTTCTTAATGTTGTCCTTTGATGCAGAAAAGTTTTTCATTTTAGAAAAGGTACAATTTATCTATTTTTTTCTTTTGCTGCTTGTGTTTTTGGTGTCATAGCCAAGAATCCACTGCCAAACCCGAGGTCACATCTCTATGTTTTGAAAATTTTTATCACATTCTTCTCTATTTTGAGATATTTGATGATGTCTTTCTCTTCTTCTTTTTTTTTCCTTAGGGAGAGAGAGAGAGAGTGTGTGTGAGTGGGGGTGGGGAGGGGCAGAGGGAGGGGGAGAGGGAGAATTTCAAGCTGACTCCACGCCCAGCAGGGAGCCTGATGTGGGGTTCGATCTCACGACCCTGAAATCATGACCTGAGCCAAAACCAGGAGTTGGACCCTTAACTGACTGAGCCACCCAGGTGCCCCGATGTTGTCTTTCAAATGTATATATACATATATTAATATAAATGCATATGTATTTTATGTATAAGCTAGAGAGTAAGACAGAGCTCTGGGAAATATGAGTATATGTAAATATACTAGGGAATATATATATATATATATAATATAATTTAATGTGTATTATATATTTTAAGTATTTTTTCCTAGAAATTAGCTATGCTTCTGATTGTTTTACACGTTCCTCTCCGTTACGGGAGGTCCACTGCCATTCACCGCCCCATGTCTACAGTCGGCCCTGTTCTTTTGTGCTGTAGATGCGCTCAGGTGTCTGGCAGCCCTGAGCTGCCCCTACACACTTCAGGATCAGCCAGTAGAAAGCTGACTGTGACTTCTGTATCCAAGTAGAGCCTCCAGGGACAGGTCTGCCTCGAGGTCGGGTGTGCTGGGTGCTGGCCGTTTGCTGGCGCTCCCTCTCAATGATTGGGCTGGAGGGTTTTGCTCCGGAATGGAAAATCCCCACACTAGCTGCCTCAGCTTCTGCCAGACAGGGTGTCCAGCTTCTCGTTTATTTGCTGATTTGTTTCTCTTTTGTCTGACTGCTCTGCACATGGAAGGGCGCAGATTGATAAGCCCACTTATCTCTTCCAGAGGATGCTTGTTCGTTCATTTGAGCAAATATACATTTAATCAGCCATCCAACATTCATTAAGCATCTATTTTGTGTCGATCACATAGTTGATTTACAATAGATTTAAAGATTAAAAGACACGGCTTCTGTTTTCCGGGAGCTCACAGACATGAGATGAGTCATTTGAATGTGATATGCTAGAACAGAAATATATATAGTGGGGAACACAGGACAATAAGGTCTTTACCCCGAGCAAGAGCCGGCATGAAGGCTTTGCTGAGGATCGCATTCTCTAATGCACTGGGGAGGACTGTCAGGCGGGAAGGCAGACAAATTCCAGGAAATAGTAGCATCCGGGACAGACCCAGTGCGGTGAGCTGGAGAAGCCCACGGCTCGGCCTGCCCAGAGGCAGAGAGGAGGAATCATCACCGAGGTGGAAAAGTGACTTTGGCTAAAGGGGTTGGGGGATCCCCACTGAACCCAGGCCTGTGCAGGTGCATGGTGGACAGAAATGCTGGAGGCATGGTTTCCACCTCGAAGGAGTTTATCTTCCAAGGAGGGATTCATCAGCCAACAATTGAGTATGATCTGTAAAGACACGAGAAATGGACGGAGCGGAGGGCAGAGCAAGGATGTTGTGCTCACGTGGGGAGTCACGGACGGTCGCAGGGAGGATGAGCCCTGAGCTGTGTGCGGGAGGGGTGGAGAAGGTATTCCAGATCGAGCAGTTGTCTAAAGCGGCATTGTTCTGGGGAGGGGGTTCAGGCAGTGGGGTGCTCCTGGGGAATAACATACCGATGGGAAAGGAATGGGATTCGAGGTGCCACTGAAGGGCATTGGATCAGATCTGCAGTAGATGTGTGGTTGATGCAGAGACTCTGATTCTAGGTGACACAGAGCTGACGCAGGTGGTAACCAGCTCAATAGACCAGGCGAAAGGTAAACTCAAGACAAGAACCTTCACTGGAATATTTCTGAAACAAAGGGTTTCTTTTTACTAGGTGTTTCATGGTTAGTGTAGGATTAACTGTTTCTAATTTTTAATACCTTTACAAGAAGTAGTCATTAAAAATGCACGCTCCTTAGAACGCGTCTGCCATCCTCCAAGCCAGCCCAAGCCTGCATCTTGGGCAGTATACCAAACACAGTACACAGCACATGGACGTGCTGGGTCTCCTGCTCCCTGGCGTTCCACAAAACGCACCTGCCCTTGTTGTAAGGATGCGTCTGTGTACGTGGGGATGGGCTGGCTTCTTGATGGCCTCAGCAGGGGGATTGTTCTTTCGGGTGATGGGTGGTTTACTTTGAAGCCAAACCAAATCAGATTGTGCAGGCTGACGTTACAAATCAATGTGTGAAAACAGCACTGTTTCGTATCCCTTAGCACACAGACTAAGGATCCCAAGCCTGTATTCATTAAAGGTTATGTTTGCCTTAAACTAATTAAAGCCATTTGTATCAAATGACTGGAATAACTTCCCTTTTGAAAATAAAGAAAATAACTGAAGGAAGTTGGATTGTTTTTTAAAGTCTGAGTTAATTTCATCAACTGAAATGAGAACTGCCCTATTAATTTTATTACATCTAAATGTGAAAATAAATCAGCTAGCTGAGGACTGCATTTTCATATAGATTGGTCTGCAAAAAGTCAGAGCTGACTCAATTTCGGCTCTTCAGAGAGCAAGCAGACGACACGTGCCAGGATGCAGGTGTAGGAATCAAAGGGCCACCGCAGTCCGATGTGTGGCTGCAGAGGATGGTTCTGTTAGCATCACCTTTCGTTTTAATCACATAGAGTTACAGGAAACACAAGTACACTTTTGGGCACTGGGCATATACCCTTGTAAGTATCTATTCATTTAAATAACACAAATGAGTTGGGGTAGGATGAATTTATCACAAATCATGATTCGTAGCTAAGAGAACTTTTATAATAGATGCTGTTCCTTTCAACTTAGGTAGGTAATGAGGTCCAGCTGGTGCCAAGCCCCCGGGGGTGCAGGGGCCGGAAAGACGCTGGGCGAGGCGGGCAGCCCCTACACCATCTTTATGATGTGATAGACCCTCGATATATGTTTCATCTCTGCCATTAGAGGACAGTGCCAGATGCATTTCTTAGGACACAGGAGAAAATTCTTCAGAATTTTGTCTCTTACGTCTGCTCACAGGGGACCTGGGACCAGTGGAAGGGTCTAGAACATTCAGCAGGTGGCTTGATTGAAAGCCTGGAAGTGCGGGCACCTGGGCTCAGATGCACTTGGACCCTCTGCTGCAGCCGAGCTGTGCCAAATTCTGCATCCCGATTCACAGCTACGCTTTAGTACAGTGAGGGTGCTTCAGGAGGAATGAATCGTCTTTCCCAATATATTGGGAAACAGTGTTTCCCTTAAACTTGTCACGCTAGAATCATTGCTAGCACAATGTTCTGGAAGCCCCATCTAGACGACGAGGCTGCACCTGTCAAAGAAGGTGACTGGACCCGGGGGGACTGAGTTTGCACTTGGGGAGAGTAGGGAACCAGAGAGCCCTCTGCTCCTGACCCACAGCGGTCCTGTGCACTTCCTCGCCCCCAGGCAGAGTCTGCCCGGTGGATGAAGCTGGTTTCGGATGATTTTGCCCCGGGAACTGCTAGAACCCCATTCCGTGCGCACCTGCTGTGGTAGATACTCTGCACAGCACCGCCCATAGCCAGAATCTTCCGTGTAGTCTCGTTATGGACCGAATGCCCGTGTTCCCCAAAGTCATGTGTTGAAGCCCTAGCCGGCAATGTGACGGCACTTGGAGGTGGAGCCGTGGGGAGGTCACGATGTTTAGATGTGGTCATGAGAGGGGGCCCTCATGGGGGGATCGGAGCCCCTGTAAGAAGAGAACCAAGCATGCTCTTGCTGTCTGTGTGAGGGTGCAGGGAGACAGCATCCGCAGGCCAGGCCGAGGCTCTCGCCGGATCCCACGAGGCCGGCACCCTGGCCGGGGACTCCGAGCCCCGGGACCTGTGAGGAAGACGTGCCACCCCACCTACAGTGTGAGCTACAGGCGTCATTTGTCCCATTCTGTTGGGACACCTGAAACTCAGAGAAGGAAGCGATTGTCCCTGTAGGGGACGAAGACTCGTCCCTTCTTCCCTTCCACGTTCTTTGGCTGAAATGATAATTTGATTTGCATAAAATATATTAACAGGAGGAAAACAAATTTAATTACGTTCATGCTGGGGTCCCACAAAGAAATAAGGGGCTCCTGGACTGTCAGGCAGGGAGGCTTACCTGCCCTCCTGAGCTAAGGAGAAAGGGTTAGGGGTCCGGCTCCCAAGGTCGGGAGACGATTCACAGGAGGTGGGAGCAGCAGATGTTCTAGAAGTCTTTCTTACGGAAAAAATTGTTATCTTCGGTGAGCGCTCTCTTCCCCGTACAGGCCTCTTATGTAAACTCTGAGGAAGGCTAAGGTGGTAAGGGGGGCGTAGAACGCTCTTCTTATCGGCTGGGCCCTAATGGTCTTGAGCTAGAAATAATCCACATTCTGCGGTGGCCTGCCCCAGACCCATCATCCCCATACTTTGGGGGTAGGAAGCGGCCCAGATGCACTTGGATTACCGGCCCCCCTCGCTGCTGAGCCCCTCTCCAGTCTGGTCCCCGAGGGGCAGTGACTGCCCCAGACCAGGTGAAGGGAGTGGGGGACCCTCCCTGAGCACCCCCGCAGCCCCTTCCTCCCAGGCCGGGGCTCCGTGGTGGGAGCTGGAGGACTGGAGGGTATGTCTCAACTGGGCAGACCCGGAGCAGCATCGGGGAGCCCCCAGACTGGCTCAGTTCCATGGGGCAGTGGGGCGCTGTGCCCTTCTTGGCCTGATCCCTAAAGTTGCCCTCACGAGAATGCAGCCAGCGGGGTGATCTTGGGGTGCTCTTGAACCCAGAGACCCAGCTACACAACTCCCCTTGAAGCCAACAGACTCAGGGGTCATAATTCCTGCTCCAGAAATATGGGTTTCACAACCTCCCTGTTAGATTACAATTGCTTTAATACTGAATCCCATTCTTTTACAAAAGTATTCCTATTTGATAAAATTTAATGATGTAATTTAAAATGTGAATATATTTAATCATGCATTTCTCTTCCATATGCAACGAAAGCTTATGAAAAGGTACTTTGGAGATGTTTTAAAGTCTGAAGCCGTGAATACTCACGCTAACGTAACCAAACTGCTAAGATAATATTTGAACTGTGAGGCTACAAGACTGAATTTCAGCTTTGTCAGAACACACCTAAGGTATTATAGGCCCCTCCTGAGATTTCTTTCTCTGTGAAATCTTAGTGATAGTAATTAGGGGCCTTGAAAAAATTTTCAGTGTGAAAATAAAGTTTAGTCCCTTTTATCACGTTACAACATTGAGACACTGTGTGTAATGCATCATGACTAGCATTAATACTGGCAAGGCCCCACGTCACTGGCTGCACATTTTCCATCCTGGCTGCTCCCTGAACGTCCAAATGCAGGGATGGGGGCTGCTGCTTGGCTCCCCGCTGGCCCCAGCCTCCCTCCCTGGCCCCTGGTCCCCGGCCCCGGCCCCCCTGGCCCTGGGCTTGGAGCTGGGTCAGGGCTCTCTGAGCTCTGGGACTTTGCACCTGCTCATCCTCATCTCCATATGACATTTCCGGCCCCTTGCACCCGTCCCTGCCCGTCTTTGGGGTCTCAGTGTCATGTCTTGGAGACTCTCTTCTTGCTCCTTATGTGAGCAAGTCGCCCGCCCCACTGCAGAGGGGCCTGGCCTGGCCTCATGCAGGGGCCCCATGCTGCAGTGTGGCTGCTCGTCGGCTCGCTGCTAGCTGTCGAAGCTCACACCGGCCTCACACTTCACCTTTCTCTCTCTCTCGAGCCCCTCACGTCTCACGCCGAGTGACAGCAGGGCAGTGCTCGGCACATACTTCTGGGCAAAAAAGGAAGAAACAGCTGTAAACCCTTTGTCTTTGGGGAGGACTACTGTCCCGGGGCTCAGAGATGGAAATGCTCACCTGTCTGCAGCAGGGCCAGAAGGGGTGCGTGGGCCCTGACCTCAGGGCAAGACCATCCCATAGTCATCCATATGACAAAACTATCACCTGTTGTTTAAGGTTCTGCCCACTTGCTGTAGATTCTAGATTAGCACAGTTGTTACCAACCTCAAAACCAAAATCAAATAAAATCTGTGGTCCTCGCTCAGTAACCTAGGACTGGATGAAACTGCTGGGAACCCCCACCCCTAGCTGTCCCTGGTGGTCCCACTGGTGGGTGGGGCTTTGTCTGAACTTTCCAGGGTCAAGAGGTTGGAGGCGTCACCACAGGGTGGACCCCAGGCTGCCGGGAGCCTCTGAGGGAGGGAGGACCATGCTCTCCAGGTCACACTGCGCCCCGCTCGGAGGGGCAGCTTCTTCATGCCTCTGTTTAGCGCATTCTCGAATTAAAAGAAAAGTTTAAAAACCGACTTAAATGATACGCATTTTGATGTTTCCATGTTTATCACTCAATCCAAGCCTGCCTGTAAGCATGGCTTGGTCTTTCACTGTACCCTGGAGGAGGAAACAGCGTCCTCACCCCTCGGGTGCTGCTCAGCGGCCAGGTGGCCACGGGGCGTGGCAGCCAGCCTGCTGTGCCAGGGGCCCAGCTCACCTCCCGCCCCGCACAGACCTGTGTGGTTTCCCTGGAGCCAGGGGGAGTGCGTTCACGGGAGCCCCAGTGACATCCACCTGCTGGAGGTTGGGCTGTGAGGCCGGGCCGTGGCCCCCGAGGGGGAGCGTGTCGCTGTGGGGTGTGAACGTGCGCTCAGGAGCACATATGAGCTCTGGAATCCTGGAGTCTGATGCGGTGTTTGCGCGCCTCTATCAGAATTGCTTTGTTGTCTCATTAAACAATTAATTTGTGGCTCTTTAGAGTGTGCAGTGGAGTACCATCTGTTGATTCTGTTATTTAACTTGATGAAAGAGAGCCATCGAGTGTGGAAAACCAGTCACCCTGGGAGCGTTTATGCTGAGGCGGTGCCTGGCAGGGGGTGTGGGGGCCCCAGGGGAGGCCGACCCTGGGCTGCGGGGCGGGGGGTGCTCCGCCAGGGGGCTTCTGCACAGAGCGACCAGGGTCTCCTAGGCCCAGGGAGGGTGGAGGTCTCCACGGCCTGATTCCAAATCAAGATGAGAAGCCTTTAGGGCAGGGTGTCCTGCCCTGAGGTTAAGGAGCCCCACTGTCTCGCGAGGCCTGGGAAGCATGCTCAGCATCGGTAGCTCTTTCCAGCCTTTCAAGGACCACCCCAGAGCCCCGAGAGGCTCCCCATCCCATTCATCGGGGCCCAGCTGATGGGAAAGAGAGACGTGCAGACTATAGGCCCAGTCTGTCCTTTTCCAAAACCACTTCGAGGCCCTCCCACCAGTGAGTTTTCCCATTCTTACGTTGGCCCCCGAAAACCTCCACTGAGCTCCTGGGACATCACTCATGCCGTCGACATGTTTTAGATTCATCATCCTGTTAAAGGACACACTGAGCTCAGGGTGCAGAGGCTCCAAACAGCTTCCCAAAGAGGCTCCCCTGAGAGAGGTCAGCTCCGAGGTGGAGTCCCAGGGGCCCAGTGGGTCCCTGCCTGTGCATGGGTGTGGGTCGCGGGGCCTCGAACTGCTGTCACCATGTAAGAACCGGCTCCCCTCTGACCCCAGGTCCTGTAAGCAGCTGTTTTGTTAAGGCTCCAAGGAGACCTTGAGGATTTGTGGAAACGGCTCAGGATGAAGGAGAGGGCGGGGAGGGGTGGCTGTCCACGATGGACTGGCCGGTCAGATGAGAGGTGGCCATAGGCCCGGTCTGTTCCCAGAGGAAACAAGTGAAAGTAACTTGACCCAAGGGGCCTGAGGGGTTGGATGGCTACTGTTTGGGGTGGAAGTGTCATGGAAGACTGAAAGAAACAGGTGTGGGTCCCAAGCGGTCAGCCTTCAGTGCAGAAGGGGAGGCGTCGGCCAGCACCCTAGTGGAAGTGTGTCCCGGGGCCCTTCACCTGTTCACCTGTTCACCTGTTCGGCGTCCCAAAAGCAGGCGTTCGCGGGGACCTTGGGGGCGTGCAGCTCCGAGCGGGCCCCGCCTCCCCTCCCGTGCCCCAGCCGGCAAGCGGGAGCAGCCCAGCCGGAGGAGATGATAAAGTGCCCTTGGACTCAGGACAGGGGCTTCCACTGCGGGAGGGGGAACGATAACGCTTTCGGGCAGTTTCCAGAGGTGGTGTCTGTGTTTCGGAGGTGGTGCGTAGCATTTATCGTTTTTACAGCAGAGAACTTACTTTTGGTGGCCCCTTCAGAAAAAGTCACCGCTGCCGTTTTGTTTGTTCGTCTGTAGTGACCCCCGTCAGGTTTTCTTCCTCTCCTCTCTGGCGCACGTACACCTGAGACTAACCTAGCTAAGCGGCGGATCCTGGCCTACGTGCTCATCTTCTGCGATGGCTAGCAACCCGTCGCAGTACTATTACTAGTCTTTTCTGTCCGCGCTCGTGTGTGCGTGCGTGTGTGTGTGTGGCGGGGGGGG
>NC_138374.1:1656827-1682230 GCF_054177405.1 Leptonychotes weddellii
ACCCCAGCCTGCTGAGGCCGGGCAGGCCTCTTCATGGTGGTGTGATTGCATTCATCCATCCCTTTCTGTGCACACGGTTGTGGTCACTTATGACCCAGGGCCCATGACCTCCTACCACACCGATGGCCTTGCCGGCAAGGGCCTTTGGAGGGACAGAAGGGTGTTCCAACTGCAGCTTTATTTGTCAGCTCAAGGGCCACCCCTGTGTCCAAAGGCCATGATTCCTTCCATTCCACCTGCTAAAAGGTGTTTGTTCCTAATGGCAGATGGCCTTCCTCTCGGTGGCACTGAGTTCAGATTCTGAGTCTCCAAACACTGGTCAGTTTTGTTGGCCAAAGGGCAGGTCCTGACCCTGTACCCGCTTTATGACACAGCTCTGTAGGTACCAGGCCATCCTGTCTGGGGGCTTGTCTTGGCTAAATCCGAAGGAGTTCCCAGCAGTGAGGGGTCCTCAAGCACCGTGGGGGACCCTGTGCTGTCTCCTCATCTGGGAATGCATGTGGTCTCAGAGCCCAGGATGTGTTCTCACACGACGGCAGCACAAGGGACCCAGGCCCGTCCCACGGCACCGGGGTCTCACTGTTCCTTGAGCAGGAGGTGCCTCCTTTTGTTCTCCATGTCGCCCCACACTCAGTGCTGAGCACACGCGGGCTTCAGGAGCCGGCCCAGGGCGCATCTTCGGCTTAGAGGACGTGGGGTGCAGCTCACAGAGGCTGCTGGGTCCCTCGCGTTGCAACAGCAACAATCAAAGGCCCGAGATGGCCCCAGTTTGAGAGGCAGCCCCGGGCCGTGGCTTTGGACAGAGGGGGTGGCTGCGGACGCTGGAGGGGCCTTCCGGGCTCCAACCTCAGAGGAACCGACGTGGCCCGGAGCTTGGAAAGGCGAGATGGCCGGGGCTGGGAACTGAGGGTCCCTTCAGGATAAAACTTGGGAAAAATGCAAAGAGAAACTGGCGTGAGCATATGGGAATTACAGAGACACACCAAGGAAGGGAAGGGAAGGCGCGGGCAAAAGTGAGGGGCACCGCGGACAGGCTCCAAACGCAGGGCACACTCTGGCTTTGAGACAAGGAGAAGGAGTTCCAGAGCCTAGTGACCAGGAACGCCGTCTCGGACCAGCTCATCTAAGCTTGAGCTGCAGGAAAAGATCATTGTCCAATCCCATACAAATGAGCAGAGAACAGTAATGCAGAGAATAAATGCCCCCACAGGCAAGCAGCAAGACCAAAGGGCAGCCAGGACTCTGACGAAAATGCTACCCGGCTACCGGAACATGAGCTAATTTTTCAAAGGACACGGTAGAGGTTATAAAATCACAGCGTGTATCAGGATAGACAATTCAGTGGAAAAAGAGCATGTTGGGCCAAGTACAGATCTGAAAAGACATCTGAATGATGCAAGAAATTAGAAACAAAAGGGGAAAAACTTTAGAAATGAAGAATACACCTGAAGGTACACAAACGTGAATAGAATAAACACCATGGATAATGCCTACAGGGGAACAGCTAAGAAGGAGAGGAAAAACCAAAAGAAACTGGGAAAGAGACAAAAAGGATGTGGAAGCAAGTGGGGCAGAAAGAAAAAGCCCACGATGTACCTGGAGCGGCCAGTGAGGAGGCTCAAAGCGTGAAAGGGAGCAGATACTACAAAGTAACTCAAGGGAAGTCTCCTCGTAGAAACAAGATGTTCACCCACATCTTGAAAAGCACGTGTCAGACCCGGGACGGTCCAAGAATCACCACAACAGAGACACAAACTCTGACTTCTGAAGGACAGAAGCAGTGACTGAAACAGACCGACGCACATCAACTCTGTTTACATCTGGGAACTCACCGTGCGTTCAGCATCTGTGCAGGATGCTGGCAAATCAACACGATGCTGTGAAAATGAGATTTAACAGGTAGGAATCCAGCAGCCGTCCTGTGTTTTCTGTCTGAACTGCAACTCCAGTGAACCAGAAAGTTGATGAGGACGTTGCTCTTTGTAAAGTGCTCAAGCTCACGGGTGCAAATAACATGGTAGGACTGACCTACCTGAATTTACCAATCCCGAAGGGAATGATGGTCCCAGGCCAATCACCTGCTCACATCACAGGAAGACAGGTGGCCAGAGCTGTGAGGCTGCCTGATGGAAGGAGCTCAGCCTGCTGCGAGGTTCTCTTGCCCAACGCTGACCAAACCCGGGCGGATGCAGCCCCTCCGCGTGGCTGAGCGCACAGAAGCTAGAGGGCAAGGAGCTCGCGGACGCACTCGGGGGGGGCGAGGACACAGACTGGGGGGGGACTTCAGTGAGGGGAAAGATGCTGATTTCTTTCAAAACAAATGAAGAAAAACAAACTGGGCCAGGAGAGGAGGAAAGTGCAGGTTAACAGACTCAGGAACGTGACCAGCAGGGTGTGGAGCACAAACCTGATGCGGATCCGGGTCTGAAAAGTAAAACTGCAAGAGAAAATAAAACAGTGGAGGGAACACAGACAATGTCGGGAGGCGAAGGGGTCACGTCAGGGAATTGCTGTTTGCTGCTTGTTCTCAGGTGGGATTACAATTATCTTTTAAAAATCTTCTATGTTAGTCATGCATCCTGAAATATGGACACACGAAATTTATATGAGATCTGGGGTTTGTTTCAAAACAGTCGGAGCAGGGTGGTGGGACCAAGCATGGGAGGTGCCGGTGGGAGGCAGTGGCTGAGCCGGAAGGTGACCGAGGGGTGACGCCCTGCTCCATCATCTGTACTGGACTTGGCCACATTAAAAAGCTGAAAATCGGCACGCTGACAGTGACACCGTGAGTGGGGGACGATGGTCATTCTCACAGTACTGGGCCTTCTCCAGTGACTGTGCTGGAGCTGGATGAACCGGGGGCTGCCTGGGCGGTCCCCCACCCCTCACACTCCGACCTCTCGGCTTCGCCAGAAATCACCACGCCTGGGCCCTCTGAGTTTTCCTCCCCTGCGTTTCCCCGCACACAACCCTCGTCTTCGGCTTCGCCCTGTCCTGGCGCTCGCCCTTCACCGTGGACCAGCGTCTTCAGGACAGCACGCGCTCCGCGTCCCCTCCTCCCCCATCACCATCACTGCAGCTGCCCCTCCCTGTGTCCTCCAGCTGAGCGCTCCCTGCAGAAGTCAGCATCCAGGGGAGCGGGCTAACCGGTTCATCATCCCAAGTGCATGGCAAAGACGTGCTTTCTCACAGACGGCGAGAAAAACCTGCCTCGACTGTCACACATTTATACTCCAAGGGGTGACAGAAGGAGCCAAAATTCTTGATAACCAGGCTTGTGCAGAGGGAGGTGAGGTCGCCATGGGATGGAGTCTGCGTCTCCCCGCGTCCCCGCAGCAACAGCATCAGAACTCCGGCAAACCGTAACCACGCCGTGGGTAACGGTTAACGTGACCAGATGGGGAGGCTGCAGAAGGAGGGCCACGTTCTGGAAAGAAGGCAGGTGGCGCACGCTGGTGAGTGTCCGTGTGCCTGCCACCATGCGCCACTCACCTCACTTGCCCTTGGGCACGCCCCCACAAAAATATCTGGCGACTCAGAAAATGCGTTTCCACTTGAAAAGGTGCAGGGATTTCAGAAATCTGAACTGGGATTGCCACCGTTAGCCGGTTTCTGATGATCAGTGGCTCACTCCTGAGGGACAAAGAGCAGCCGAAACACTTCTCAGCCATGACCAGCCAGATGGAGATGGGTCTGAGGCGAGGAAATTCCCTGGCTTCCATTAAAAGGGAGAGTTCTTAAGGCGGAAATTTGAAGAAGAGGTGGAAATTGAAACTGTCTTCTCAAATCAAAGAGCATCGCCAGGGACAGTTCAGTCCTCCGCTCCCTGCAGAGCAGGTGGCCAACAGCCCTCCGCGCAGAGGGCAGCACCCCGGGGCCCCGGGTAGGACAGGCCCCTGCCTTCTCTTGGCCTGTCCTGGCCTGGGGGCTCATAGTGGTGGAGGGAGAGAAGGACACGTCTCCTCCAGCCCCCTCTTTGTGGCTTCGTCTTCCACTCCCTGGGGAAGCCTGTCAAGAGAATCTTGTTTAAGGGGCGTCTGGGTGGCTCAGTCGGTGAAGTGTCTGCCTTCTGGTCAGGTCATGATCCCGGGGTCCTGGGATGGAGCCCCATGTCGGGATCCCTGTTCAGCGGGGAGCCTGCTTCCCCCCACCCCCGTTCTTGCTCTCTCCCGGTCTCAAATAAATGTTTTTAAAAAATCCTCTTGTTTAAAACTCAACATACACTTCGCCTCCCTAATGGCCTGATGCCCACGTGGCCTCATAGGGAATCCCCGCACTGCTTTCTCACGAAGGCGACACAGACGGGCCTCAGCTCTGGTGTGGATGGGGCTGTGTGACACCCGATGTCGGGTCCTCCCCTCCAGGGCAGGAACTCAGATCAAACAACACAGAGAGCCCAGGAGCGGCCAGATGCCCACGGAGGGCCCAGAACCAGTTACGGTGCCCGTTCCCGTGCCAAGGGGAGGGGCTGCAGCTCAGTCATGGTTCATCGTCGGCCCGGGGGCTTCAGCACAGAAACCAGGACTGCATGTGCAGGGCTCAAAGGCGGGGGACAGTGGTGACACAGGGACAATGGACAGGGATGGAGACATTCCTCCCCAGCAAGCTGCCCCTGGGTGCCCCAAGGCAAGGAGAAACTGCAGTCTGTCCAGCCATGCTGCATCGCAGGTCCAGGATGCTGGGACCGTCTGACGTGGGGTCAACACTCCCTTCTCCAGGGCTAGAGCCACCAGAGACAGGAAAGGACATGCGACCAGCTATGTGTCCCCGGTGCCCCACACAGTGGGTGGCAGTTGATGTTTGCTCAACGTGTGCCCAAAAGAGAGGGTGATCCATGGAGGAGAGCCAGGGATGGGTTATAATCTGGGGCCATGGCCCCCTGTTTGTCCCTCCATCTGCTCTGTCTGCCTTCCCAGGGCCATGGCCTTTCACAGAAGGCCCAAGGCTTCCTCTGCACGATCACTTGGCGGGAGATGTGGGACTCACACTGTCCCAGAAAGTTTCCATCCCATCAGAGAGACGGGGCCATGGGAAGCTCCCAGAAGTGGATGGCCTGGACCACACTGCAGGGTCTGGGCACACAGTGCACTGCATACAGCAAGTGCTTAGTATTTGATGGATGAGTGGGCCAGAACTTAGCTTATCTTTCCACTTGGGTGTGTGGCCTCCTGGCCTGCCTATGGGTGGGCACCACATTGGACTTCATCGCAGGAGGCTGGGAAGGCCCCAGGGTCCCCCGCACATACTGCATTTGGGCCGGCTCTTGAGGGTATGAATGGACCCCTTGTGGAAGAAGAGTCTGTGGCAGGTTCCTCCCCCACGCGAGGGAAGACAGACCATCACGGACACCATGGCTGGACACCACAGTTTCATCCCAGAGTTCCCGAGCCTGCTGCCAGGATACGTGGTCCCCAGGGACCCCCCGACCCCTGCCAGCCCTCCTGCACCCCTGCTGCATGACAGTAAGTGATGACGCCTGGGTGCCAAGCACCTTCTAGGGGCAGAGTCCCATGAAGGAAGGGTAGGCTGAGAGGTCCGACGAAGAACCGGCAAGGGAACTTTGGGGGGTGAGGGCTCTGGAACCGACTTGGACTGGCCCCCTGCAGGCCGGATTTCAGATGCATCTCCATGTGAGTGCTGGCCGTGTGGATGCTGCCCAGAGGACTCTGCTTGCCCACCCAAAGGCCAAGGGCAGTGTCCACGGCGTCGGTGGGCTGCCCGGCTTGCTGCACGGGGCCCCTTGCGAATGCTGGCATCTGGTCTCCCCTTTCAGAAATACATGCATGTATAAATCTTTTTGAACAGCAAATAAATGGCAGGAATATCTGTGTTTTTGTTAAAAAAGACAAACTGGAATCCCGTCACAATTGAGGCTTGCACGCTCAATCCCAAAGGCAGCTGTCACCCGGGAAAGCGGTGTAGGATGTCCTCAGGACATGGGCACAGACTCAGTACTGTTTACAAAACCACAGGTTTCTATACAGAACCCACTGATCAACCCAAATCATGAGTTATGTAAAAAGAATAACGTAGAAGGCAAGTGGGTGTTAATGACTTGTTTGCCACGCACGTCCAAGAGACCATGCGCCGTCCTCTGTTACGAAGGCCCCTGGAGAATGTGAGACTCCCACGCTGATAGCGGAACGTTATCATTCTATAGGGTCAAATTAAAGATATAATTTTATAGCAAGTTTATTTTAAAGTCCACCTGTTTTCTAGCATTATTTTCTAGCATTTCAAAGAAGCAATGCTCTTACCTTCTCGACAGCTAATTTTTCTGGGATTCTAGAAACCCTGCGTATAGAAGTGAACGGAGCTCGCTCCCGCTTGTCTCCATGGCATGTTGCCCTCCCCGCTGCCCACACTCACTGACCATCACTTGCCTTTGCGCCTGAGATCAGCAGCTTCCTGGCTGCAGAAAGAGTGTTTCCCTCCACCTTCCATAGCTGGATCTCTCTATGTGGGCTCAACTTGGGGACAGTCCCTGGGTAGTGTCCTCAAAACCTCCAGACTTTAAATCAGGCTTTTTTTTTTTTTTTTTTGTCTTCTGGATGGTAATGTTGTTTTTATTCTAGATGGATTCTCCCAGCCCTAGGTGGCCCCCAGGTGAAGTACAGAACCGCAGGTGGACAGATCACAACCCCATGACCCAGCCTTGTCCAGAGGACCTGCCCAGAGTGTGCCTTGGCCTCCATGGTTTGTCAAGAGAATATTCAGGCCATATTTGGGGTAAGCAGAATAATCACAAGGTACTTCCTGCTGATTCTATGCTCTCATAGGACTCCAGCCCAAACTGCATCCGACCCCAAGAAAACACTCTACTTGACATGACGATTTTATGGTATAAGGTCAACTTCATCACTTACATCCAAAGCTATCGACCGGGCATCCCCCAAACTCACAAACTACAAAATCTACAAACTTAGAAATAACCAATATTCCAAGCCAAGACATTCTTTTGGTGGCCCACAGGACAAGAAGTCGATGCCAACCCCGTGGGGCCAGTCATCACGGAAGGAGCAAGGCCACCCTCTCGTGCTCCAGGGTGCCATTATGTAGGAGGAATCTCCCATCCTATCCACTGGCCAAGACTGGCGCCTCGTGGAAGGCCTAGAGGCCACACGCATCGCGGGCAATTTCTTCTCTGATGTGTTTTGCAGATAATTTCATTCTGAGTTTTAAAGTAAATGCCTCACTTTTGCTGAATCCCTAAAATAGTTCAGTTCAATTATTTGAAATAAATCCTAAGTTCTTAAAATAGACTGCACATTTGAAAAGCAGGTCTGAAATAAGAAAAGACTACATGTCAGAAACTGGCAGAACCTCTGGGCACCGCACAAACACGGGGAGAAGCAATCAATTTTCTGGTCCCAGGGAAAATGTAGGATTGTGTATCAGGAATGCATTCCATTAGATAGTAAATAACAAGCTACTTGACACGGCACTCACCGGGTCGCTTAAAATTAGTAATTTGAAAGCTTGCCATTGTGACATATTTCTCTTCCCAGGGAATTCCAGGAAAAGTATCATTCAGACCTGAGTTATTTGATCAATTGATTTAATTCCATCTGTGAAAGAGCGTGCACAATGTATATGAATTGTGCGAGGGTTCGAGAGAGATGCAGGAGTAGGAAGTGACGTCCAAAGTGAGCATGTGGCTTATTCCTTCTTCTCCAACATGGCTGCTAGTGAGTTGCACATTGTAGGAAGATTTCACAGGCTTCTTGATGAGGAAAAATTCTATTATTTATACAAAAAAGGTGGATCAAAAGGGACTGATTACAGCCCATCCTTTGGAGGCCTGTTCTCTTACTATATATGCCAGAACCCACTAATTAAAAACACACAAAAGCAGTTAGGAGTTTGAGAAGAGCCTGAACTTATTGACAATAACCTTCTGGAAGACAGACAATGCAGAGCTGATGCTGGTGGGCTGACCGCCAGGGGCGATCTGCTCTGAGCAAGGGACACGCCGATCCAGCTGTGGGGGGCATTTGCAAAAACAGCACGGGGGTGAGGCTTCCAAAGAGAACAGGTGGTTTATGTGCACAGCTCAGAGATGAATGAGCAGGACGGGTGGAACATTCTAGATCCCCAGTCCAGCTACATCACTAAGCAGAGGGAGCATTTCCTCCAAGGGCTCCGTGGGAGAACAGAGCCTCCCGGACAGCGGGGCCCGCAGCTCGGGACGGATTGGGCAGGCGGAAAGCAGGGCGGCTCTGCCCAAATCCTGTGTCTGCTCCAAAGCTGCTGTTTAATCACGGAAATCCCTCAGATGATTAACAGCGAAATTAACGTTCTGACATTTCTTAAAGGCCAACTGATCAGAATTCAAGGCCAGTCCCTCGGGAAAATGAGTGAAATCAGGTTGTGCAGGCAGATGGCCCAGCTACTCTGGATCCTATCCAGCCTCCCCTCCAACACGAGTTCAACATCATCCCATAGTGGCTGGATTTCCGCACTTCTGGTGTCTCGGGAAGGGCGTCTTGATTTCAAGATTCTATATGCATTTAGCCAAAGACTGACAGAGACCTGCTTGGCCAAGACCCGTGCTCTGAACATAAAGACACGACTCTTTACTCCCTTTCCTGGAGCCCATGGGCCCATCGAAGGCACTCGGCATCCATCCTCTGGGTGCATGCAAGTGTCCTTTGATGCCCAAAAGTGACTTTCTAAAGAGAAGGCGGGAGACTGGCGGGGGGGGGGGCTCCTCACTCCAGCACCACAGGGACCCTCATGCCAACTGCAGCCTGGGTCCCCATTGCCCCAGGAAGGAGACCCCCCCTCCCAGCACCGGGACAGCTCCCTGTCTTGGGGAGGACAGTGCTCACCCTTCCCGGAACTGTTTCTGGAAAGTTCTGTGGTGTCTGTTTGTTATCAGTTAAAATTACAATATACCCGGGCCGTGGTCAACGGAATGATTTTTTGAGGGGGTGCATGGTAGGGAAAGGCCCAGCGGCATCGAAATGAAGGGACCTGAAGCCACTCAGGGAGAACGCTGCAGGTTTGGGCCTCCAACCTCATCCGTCTGTCACAGAGAAGAGTCCCATCCCAACTGGGGGTCAGGGGTCAGGTCCCACGGCCCAGTGTCTGCTCTCTCCCTCACTCCCCTCTGCTGCCAGGAAGCCCCCGTAAGGGCGGAGGACACCAGGATGGACAGGCTCTGAGGCAAGGTGGCATTTTTCTCCCTTCCTGCAGACAGGTGCCACTTCTTCTAAGAAACGATTTTTTTTTTGGTAGAAATAATATTGAAACTGTATTTTTCAGGCTTCATACAACATAAGCTTAAAGAATAATTGGGTGACATAGGGACGCCTGCCTGGCTCAGTCGGTGGAGTGTGCCACTCTTGATCTCGGGGTCATGAGCCCCACATTGGACACAGAGATGACTTAAAAATAAAATCCTTAAAAACATATAAAAATAAAAAAACAAAGAATAATCAGGGGGCGTAAAAATGGTGACTGGGTGATGGTTTTAACCAGAAACCATCATAAATCAATGATGTGAAGTCTGTTTTTCTCAGATATACAGAGCATGATTTTTCTTTACGATGCTCACACTTTCCATTTGTGATGCTATTTATACAAACACCAGTTTTTAGAAGTTGGCACTGGAATCTGAGCCACCGCTGTCCCCCTGGTCTCGCACGCCCTCACAGCCTGCCGACCGACCATCGGCCTTCCGTGTGCCGCGTCTGCCCTCACAGGGTCCCGTGAAACTCCTAACTTCCAGAATGACTTGCAGTGCGAGGCTCTGTTCGACCTGAGCAGAGCAGGGGGCGGGCTCCAGCGGCACTGCCTGCCTCCTGAATGTGCTCCGGGCTCTAGGGCACATTTTTTTACAAGATTTATTTATTTAGCTGAGAGAGAGCGCACACGCGCGGGCAGGGGCAGGGCCAGAGGGAGAATCTCAAGCAGACTCCCCGCTCAGTGTGGGGCCTGAACCGTGCTCGATCCCAGGACCCGGAGATCACGGCCTGAGCCGAAACCAAGAGTCGGACGCTTCACTGACTGCGCCACCCAGGTGCCCACATACCCACAGCGCTGACCCCTGACATGGGCAGCTGGCTCCCCGCTGCAGGCCTAGGCCATCCCGTGTGCGGGCGGCAGGTCACGGCTGGGTGTGCCCGCGGGGCCACATTGAGCACCAGGCTCTGGCCGGACGTCCGGCACCACCTGAGCTCAGGAAGTGGCCCCTGACTCTCTCTTCATGGGTGGCCTTTTAGATCCCCCGCCTTCTCTGCCAAAGACGGCGGCCCACCAACCCCGCCATGCCTTCTGCCCGCCTTCCAGGGAGCTCAGACATACAGACCCTGAATTACAGCCCTTTGTGTGGGACTCAGAAGGAAAGGAGCCACAGACCGGGGCCGGCAGGAGGGGCTCACGGCGGGGGCGACGAGCATGGAGAGCTGTGCACACACGGAGTGTGACCGCAGTCACGCAGCGCCCCCCCGCCCCGTCACTTGTCACCTCAAGCTGCCATTGGGAGCTCCCGCAGTCTCGTGCAGACGGGAAATCTGAGGCCAGGGCGAATTACTTTGCCCAACACCACAAAGCAAGCAGGGGGCACCCAACTCCAAGCCAAGAGCTGCCGGCCACGCACACCCATGCCCTCGCCCAACACCCGGCACCCTGGTGGCTCCGTGCATGCCTTCAGGGCTCTGGAGCCCAGGCTGGGCGGAGCACATGGGCCCCGGGGAGGGCCAGACGCTGTCCAGTGTCCATGGTGCCTGGAGCCACTGAGACACCTGCCCACTGAGGCATGGGGCGCCCAGAGCAGTCACTGAGACGGGACCTGAGACCTCCCACCCTCTGCTTACTGGTTGCATCTGCTCTTTACTCAGTCACTAGAGTCAAAACAATCCTTTTTCTTTCTACACCGCCTAATTGTCTGCGAAGGAAAGACGCGAGAGCAAAAGGCCTTGTCACCTACCTGTTCCTCTTGGTCCTCAGGTTCCGGTCTCCCCTGCCATCCTCAGACTGTGACCCATCACTGTGGTCGGCTGGAAGAAAATCAGGTTAATAAGGTTGGAATGTCAGCTCCCATCACTCTGGCAAACCACTGAGATGCACTCACTTTCAAGCAGAGTCATCTGGGAATTGGGAACACAGAAATCAACCCCTGGAACCAGCTTTCTCTTAGGACTCCTTGTAAGTTCCAGCGGAAGAGAAATCTGATTTTCTTCTGTGCAGAGCAGGCATTTAGAGGCTGCTAGATCATCCAGCAAAGCCAGAGGATGGAGAATCAACAGATGGCATCTCCCAACCCCTCCCCGGGCACGTGGGGATGCAGGCCCTGGATGAGCCCTTCTTTGTCACATGTGCCCTCACGTTCTTGCAAGTGGACCAAGAGACCGTGGTTCCCTCCTTTGTCTGCCTCCAGGAAGCATCACCCCTCCCCTGCATGCGGCATGCACTTCATTCCTGACTACATGTCTACTTCAAAAACCCAAATTGATTTTGAAGACAGGTCCCCTATTTCCATCCTGAGGAGGCTGGCCTTATAAATATTTGATGAGCTTTTGAAATGAAAAAGTAAAAAGGTGCTTCAGTGTTTCATATTTGTCTCCAAAAGGGAGAGAGGAAAAATGAGGATCAACATGGTTCTAGAGCATTATTATTTCAGTCCTGACACATGAATGATTTCCAGACGTTCCCTGGCATCACAATGCTTTCTTGCCTTGCTTCTCACTCTGTATCCATCATGTCCCAGAGACCCCCTCTCGTGCTCCTGTCCCAGGCGGGCAGAGGTGCAGGGGGCTGGGCTCTGTGGCGCATCCCCAGGTCCCCGTGTCCCCTGCCCACCCAGCTGCCTAAGCCCCGCCCTTCCTGAGGAGGCTCTGCCAGGAGAACACGGCCCACCGCCTCAAAGATGCACTGTTTGGAACCCAGCGAAGCCTCCAATCCAGTCAATTCCTAGTTTGCTTCAGTGTTCAGTGTGGGGCTGGCAGCAAGATGGGAGAGTCAGGTTCTGGAAGCTCCCGGCTGCCCCAGCCCACCCGCAGCCACCCACGCCACGCCGTGTGCACTCCACCATCCCGGGACCCAGGGGGACCTGAACGGGACCAAGAACGGGCCACAGGCCTGTCCACGCCACACGCCCTCGGCCCGGCTGGCAGGACAGCACCCCCTGGAAGACACTTGCCCAGAAAGGCGGCCCCACAGACATGGACCCTGTCCAAATGAGCGTGGAGCGGAATGGGCTCCTTGTGGGACAGGGTGTGTGTGTTTGGGGGAGGGGGCGGGCATTCAGGACCTCAGCTCAGGGAAGGCTGAGCATTGGTGGCCTCATGCCCCAGTGACACTCGGGCCGTCCTGTGCGCTGGAGGGAGGCTGCTCAGCAGGTGCTAGAAGCAGCAGGGACAGGTCCCAGGTCCAGAAACTGCCAAACACCCCCTAGGGGAAGAAGCCCCCCTCCTCATTGAGAAGCAGAGGAAAGAACGTTTGTGAGAAATGAGCTCATGTGGGGCAAAGCTCACCTTCTTCCCGCTCCACACGCTCTTCCCACACGGCCGCTCCGGGACGCCGGCCATCGGTCCCTTCTAGGCCGCTGACCCCTGCAGCCCAAGAGGCATGCTCACCCCCCGCTCCGCCCAGCTCTCCCCTCCTGGCCTCTCTGCCTCAGTGACCCCACAGGCACCCCAGCCCTGCACGTTCAGCCTGGGTCCACCCTCACGCCCCCCGTTCCCTGTCCCAGTCTCCACGCCCACCGGCATCGCGGGACATGACACCCAGGCCTGGATCCTGGCCCCTCTGCCCCCACGTGCACACTGGGCTCTCACATGGACTCCGCCTCCGCCTCTGACCTGACTTCTCTCCCCCTCACCCTGCAGACAGCTCTCTTGGAACTTTCTAAACTCCATGACATTTGCAACAGACAAGGCCTTCAGGTAAAGTTGTCTGTCCTGTCGCTCTTTAACACTGGTGTTTGTGAGACAATGGGAAGGAGAGGCGCCTTGGTTCCTTCTGAGACACAGAAGAGAGAAAAACCCCCAACACTGGGGCTGCCCTTGGCAAACAGAGGGGCAAGGCGAGGGTGTTCTCCTGCCTGGACAAGAGCCCCCAGGAGCCTCTCCTCCCCTAGGCTGGGTCAGAACCGGCCCAAGGTGGGAGAGCTGGGGCGGCAGAGCCGGGGGCATGGTCATGGGCGTTGGGATGGGATGCCAAGCAGCAGGGCTCCCTCATTTTTCGGGGCAGCTTTCCTGCACCAACAACTGTGTCTCCAATTCTCTGGACACCGACTGGGACTGGATGTGCAACAATTCAATTAGACTCTGGCACTAGCTGCCTGGAGACCGCGTGGGGACCCCAGGACGCAGGTACCCCTGCTTCTGACTGACCGGCTGGAAATCGTGATGCTTGATGTGTGTTAGAACAGTCCACAGAATACAGGGAAACGCCTTGTTCCCTGGCTCAGAACTCACTGTTCCTGGGCAGCAGGTGTCCTGCCACGTGGCCCTCCTCCCTCCTCCCTGCTCCCTCCTCTGCAGGCCCAGGGCAGGTGGCAGAGATGGGTGGGGGTGTCAGCCTGCACTGGGGGACATGAGGGAATTAGAACAGGTAGATCTGGACCCTGCACTGTGGCCCCATCGACCCCCACTAGCTGGGGACCTCCTGACACCAAAATCAGTCTCTGTGTTCTTTGCTCCTCGGCAGGTCATATTCAATCTATGAAAGAAGTGCAGAATGACAGAGTCAGGCAGAGACAGAGCCTGAGCGGAGCTGGGCAGTGTTGCACGCGGCCCCAGAAAGAGAGTAGAAGCCTCGGGAGAGGTTGCTGGGCCAGAGAGTCCGGCAGGAACCAGGGGTCAGTCACCCTGAGGGACGAGCCTCCTGGTCACTTGGAAAGGCTGCACTCATGGTGCTCCCCCACCCCTGAGGTTCACCGTGAGCTTGCCCAGGCTCCTCCCCACTCCCCGAGCCCCCCACAGGAGATGGGGGCCCCCAGGTGGGCCCCCCTCCCTGCTTCCTTTGGTGCAGTGTGAGTGGATCCTCCTCAGGAAGCTCCCCGGCCACTGGTCTGGGGACTCACGTTGCACCGTCCACACACAGCCTCTCCTCCTGCCCCACGACATGGCTGTCACTGCCCATCACTGCCTGTGGGCCGTCTGCTCACTGCTGGGGCCGGGGTCCAGCCCAGGGCTAGTCAGTCCAGCCCCCAAGTACACAGTGATTGGTTTGGAAGGGAACTGCTGTCCTCTTCCCTCCCCCTCCTCCTTCATTCCTGGGTCCACAGAGGGGGTGACAGCTTGAAGCATTAGGTTCTGGGGGAAACCACTTTGGAAAATGCTCTCCCAGCCTCCCCTGTCCACAGCTGCATGCGGCCCCAAGGCACAGACGTGACACAGCCCCGGGATCAGTGCTCATTCAGTGGCGTATCTGAAACCCAGAGGGGCCTCCGCCCTGCCGTCCAGGCCGCCGGGCTGCAGCAGGGGAGGGCTGAGGGTCACAGAGCATCGTGAAGAACCCGCGGTGCCTAGGAGCCTGGCCTGTTCCTTCCAACCCGGCCGCCTGGCAACTTCCACTGGAGTTCATCAGGCTCCCCGCAGGCGACTTTCTAAGCGGATGGCCTGTCTCCACTCATCTGCCGGGTCTAGGGTCCTGGATCAGTCAGTGTGCAAACAGGGGGCACAGGCTGGGGGCCACCGGGTGAGGGATGCGGGTCCCGTGTGAGGGTCAGGGTCCCTCCCAAACAGCAGGGACGGGGGAATTCTGCATGGGGGGCCTCTCCTCCACCTGATCCTTGGGACCGGTGATGCCCATCCTCGGGCGGCGGAGGCCAAGTCACCAGGGACGTTGTCAGCTGAGCCCAGACACCTGGTCCCACTGCGGCTCCGAGACCCGTGTACCCTCCCCGGGCAAACACAGCTTGGCAAAGCCAGGCTCTCACAAGTCACAGCTGTGTTTACTTACAGGGATGCTTTTATATCCCACTTGCAAATGAACATTATTACCAATGTACATTTGTCTTGAATATAAATGACTAAAATGTTTACAGAGGAACTGAAGCCAAGTGACGTCCGTGCCCTCTATGGCAGGTGGGGGACAAAGTGGCTGAAAGGACAGGCTGCCTGCACCTGACCGTGGGTGTGGGAGGCACAGGGAGCAAAACGTTTTCCAAAAGAGCGTTCTTATCACAGGCTCGCAGCTCATAAGAAGCCTGGTAAAGCTGTCCCTCCTCGGATGTGGAGTCCGACCTACCTGGGTGTAAATCCCGCCCCTGCCCCCTCCCCACCCCCCGCTTGATAGAAATGTGACCTTGGGCGAGTTAATTAATCAATCTCCTTTAATTCCCTCTTCTCTAAAATGGGCAGAGAGCCGGCGGGCTGTAGAATGATAGTCCCCGAAGATGGGCACGCCGGCTGCCTGCGCCTGTGAAGATATTAGGTTCTAGAGCACAGGGCGATCGAGGCGGCCAAGCAGCTGACCTTGGGGTGGGAGAGCGTCCCGGGTCACCCAGGTGAGCCCAGTGTAATCATAAGGACCCTTCCAAGGGGAGGAGGAAGGCAGGAGAGTCCCAGAAAGATTTGAGGACGTGGTCCCGCTGCCTCTGCAGGGGGAGCAAGGGGCCTAGAGCCGCAGAAGCCAGGCAGCCAGGAAACACGGGTCCGCCAGCCCCATTGGGACTCACGCAACGTGACAAACTGGGCTTGCGTTCAGCCACTGAGCCCGCGCTCATGGGTTACTGCAGCCCCGGGCCGTTCACAGGCAGCCCCCACCTGGTAAGCTGAGCGTAAGCGACCAGGCTCCGTACCCCCATTTTCCCCTGCAGAGTCTCTCCCCCTCCCACCTCTGTGGCTCTCAGCCCACGGGGCTCCCCCTGCCTGGAGCTGGGGACGGAGGGCGGCGTTGCTGCAGAGAAATGCAGGCCAAGAGCGCAGCGTCCGACAGGCTGGAGGACCGCATGAGGACAAGCAGGTGGACCCACGTCCTCTCAGCTGAGGAGCCCGCCAAGGCCCCCAAACGTCGGGCCAGGGATTGAACGCCGGCCCAGGCCCCTGCTTCCTGGTTCCCTTCAGCTCGGTGGGTGTTTACTCCAGACTAACAGCAGAGGTCCTAGAGCCGTAAAAAATCTGGAGGCACCGCAAGATAATTAGGAAATAATTCAGGCCTTTGTCTGAGTCTCTCAGCAACGCTAACAGAATGAAAGAGGGGACTTTTCCCTTAGCTGCTGAGTGATGAGTGGCTCAGCACTTCTGGCAGTTCTGTATCCCATACCACGAAGCTGCCTAACAGCATTAGCTCCCCCCCGAGCCGTGTGTCC
Organism: Leptonychotes weddellii; assembly: GCF_054177405.1. NCBI lineage: Eukaryota > Metazoa > Chordata > Mammalia > Carnivora > Phocidae > Leptonychotes > Leptonychotes weddellii. The sequence goes on from NC_138374.1 coordinate 1,673,092, forward strand.
CTAGCACGCAAACACAGCTAGAACCGAGAGCCCGACATGCAGCAGCTGTTTTATAAAATTCATTTATTTCATTTGCCTCTTGAAAAATAACTGGTATCAATTGGAATGCCTAATTGTTCTATTTCAGACTAGAAACAGGTATTAATATATTCACATCCATAATGACTCATAGTTGAACAAAATGTGAAAAACAAAATTCTCCACCAAGAACACTCTCCCCTGGAGCCAGTTCTCATAATAATTAGGGTCAAATCGTTTGATGAGTCATGACGGATGAAACAGCCAAGCAAAAATGTCACTTGCCGATGGCTGGAGGTCATCAACTCTACCCACTAATTGCTAATTAATCCTCCAGGAACACCTTCTGCCCTAATTGTTTTGCTGCAAACAAAACAATTTGGGTGGGTGGATCTTAGAAAATTAGAAATTATTCACTGAAATGTCAATTCTACCCTGCAACAAGAAGTTGAGAATTAAAGTCATTTGCATATCTTTAAGATTCTGGTTAAAAAAAAAACCCACGTTTTAAGAAAATCTCTTCCTCTTTTTACAAGAAGAAGCAAGTTAAAACTTGTTTTGTAACTACATGTAATGTTATTAATAATATCTATCTAGGTAGAGTAGTTAGGGCCGTTGTAGTAAGTTAATGGAAAACAAGTATCTTGATATATCAAATCTAAATTAATCAGGTATTTCTGGTTGTGTTTGTGTTTGTTAGACTTCAGGCTCAATTCTCTACTGTTTTTTAGTATAAAGTGAGTGAAATAGAATGCTGATCTGTGGCCCAGGTAATTCAGATCCTGCCGTAAATTAAACAAGGAGGCCATTAGGCCAACAGGGCTCTGATGCCTTGGAGGGCTACTTAAGCAAACCGAAACCTAAGTCCATAAATGTCTCACATTGCAGAATCAATCAAAAAGCTGAGGACGGTCAATCACAGAGCCAAGTAGTCTCCAAGCTACAGCCAGCCCCACCTTCTCTGCGTCTCTCTCCTGGGCTCCCACCAGCCACCTCGAACTGCATCAGATATGGGGCTGCCCCCTTGGAACCTGGTTTCTGTGCAAATAAACTTCAAATGTTTCATATACCTCAGTTTACCCTCCACCCTGTCCTCCACCTGCAGTCCTCACAAGCGCTGACATGGCAGGTGACTCAGTGGGGAGTTCTGCGGACGCCTCTCTGTCTCTCCTAGACCTGGCTTCATTAGGTCCAAAGGAGAGAAGCCACAGGGCAGCCAGGCACTGACTGTTAATGAGTTCCTTTCTCGTGCCTGTCAAGCTTTGGGGAAAAAAGAGGGAAGGAAGGGAGGAAGGAAGGGAGGAAGGAAGGAAGGAAGGAAGGGAGGGAGGGAGGAAGGAAGGAAGGGAGGAAAGGAAGGAAGGGAGGGAGAGAGGGAGAAACAGCTCCCAATTATCTACGATGCAAGCTAAGGAAACTGCCTCCATTATTTGTCTTTTATCAATCAAATCAAATCACAGCTATGACAACTGCACCTTGACCTGTCTCATGAGATTGGGGGTCTCCTGATGCCCCAATATGTGCACTGTTCTGCTGTCTGTGAGTCAGGACCTTGGGAGATTGTTTTCTATGAGGATTTGTTTTCAAACCCTTCAACAAAACATCCCATTTTGAGGAAACAAAATCACAAACCCAATGCTTATTGTCCCTGCATGCAGCTAAGTTTTTACAGATTCAATTAAATATGCACCTAAAACATTTCTCATCCCAACATGGGTTGACTCAGGCTCTCTGGAGAAGGTCTCGTCATCCTAGGTGAAATAAGCACATTAAATCTGCCTCTCTCAATCTCAACAGACTGCCACCATCTTTAGAACAGCAGCGTTTTCCAGTCTCTCGGCACTGTTAAAAATGTTAAGAACACTTTTATAGCACCGTTTTCTAAAGTCCCAGTTAAATGCCTCTGCATTTGGCTAAAAATGTGGGTGGATGTTGTCATGCGTTGGCCCTCTATGATGGGAATAAAAAACATCATTGCAAACTCAATAAAACACCCCATAAAAATAAAACAAAGCCCCCTTTTAAGGGGTCAAGATCCAGTTTCCTGGCCTCTCAGCCACTGTGTGCATCTCAGGCTGGGAGGGAGCTCCTGACTCTTAAGTTTCTGTGCCAGAGCCAACGCTCTTTTTACCCACGTGCTCAGGGAATGGGGCTTTCCCAACACTGCAGCTAATATAAAATATATTACATCTAATCGGAAAGGATCCTTGCTGGAAATGCTAACTGTTCTTCTCTGACTCCGGGGAAATGGGATTTCCACGGGTGTGTTCAGACACAGCTACCTCTCCGCCAAGTGCCCGTCCCTCCGGCAGCAGCGCGTCCTTCGGCCCACATGGCCTTCCCCTTAAATTCAAGCACCCTTCGAATAAACAATGGATGATGGGTCCCGTTCAAAGCTTCGACACAAACGTGTGAGGTAGAAGGAAATATGCTACTGTTTGCATGCATGTGGTCTCTCAAGTGGAGTTCATGAAACATTTGGAATAAAAATTAAATGTTGGCTAATGACCACGCAGGAAGCTTCAAGAAGCTGAGGGAACGAAAAAGCCTTCTCTGAGTTAACAACTTCCCGAAATGCGAAAAGAAAGCCCTAGCCAGCCCCCTGGAAGAAAGTGTCTTCGGCAGAAAGTGCCATAAAACCTTAACTACTAAATTCTCAAATAGCGAACACAATTCTTTGAAAATCAATTTCCAGCATAACCAGGAAAAACATGCTTTCCCTTCCCGTTCATTAGGAATACACAGTTTAAACACTTATGAAAGTGGATGCAAACAGCCCGGTTGTTAATTACCTGTTGGCGCCTCCAGCTTGCGCTTGTGGGGCGGGTCCTCGATGATCCTGTTGAGGTCCCCGCGGTTTTTCAGGTCCATGGGCTTCTCCCACACGGACAGCTGCATCGTCGGGTTGAAGAAGAAAACCCGGTCATCGCCTGTCCAGACCACACACCTGTTTGAGTGGAAAACTCACCTCAGTTCCCCTTGAAGACATTCAGTTAAGAAATCACTGGCCTAACCCAAGAAACACTTGGTGCCTGAAATCCACACGTTTGCAAAGGTGACTTATGTAACTCATAAATCATAATGACCCTGTCTGGCTTTTTAAGGGACTTTACAGAGCTCCTATTTTCCCATTTGATTAACAGGTAGATACTCTCCTGATGTCCTTTTACCAGGTAGGGACAGTGGAGGTGAGCAAAGCAAGCAGCTCGACAAGGGCCCTGGAGAGGGCCCTCCAAGGGCCAAGCTCCTCCTGGCACGAGTCCACCTCTGCTTGAATGCGGCTCCAACTCAGACCCTGGACTCTGGGGACCTCTGGCCGCCCACCCGGGGACCACGTCATTTGGAGGGGGCTTCCCGGTAAACATTCCAGATTCACGGGACTTGGAGGCATGTGGGAATCCATACCCTCCCGCATCCGAGATATTAAACGGGCCACTGTGATTAGCAACTCTGGCACTCATTCTCCAGTTTGTTTGTAGAAGAACAAAGAATTAAGCTTTGTGTTGTCATAAATAGGAATCTAAAATCTCCAAACAGAATAATATGCCATTTTAAGACGCTGTCTCTGTGGAAGGTCATCAGAGAGGAGAAAAGATTAAAAAGAAGTGAAGAAAAACAAAAGAAAGGCCATGATCTGTTCCTAAGGAGTGTGAGTGGGTCTATAAGGGCCTGCGCCCTGGAACCTGGATCCAGTTGCACAGTGTCCCGAAGAACAAGGCCACTCAAGGCCACCGGCCTGGCCTCCGGCTCTGTCCCAACGGTGGGTCCGGGATGGCGCAGAGAAGTAGCCCTGGGCTGGCACCAAGGCCCGCTTCTGGTCTGGGCTCCCGGAAGTTTCCCCTTGGGCAAGTCCTGCCTGTCTCTGGGCCCCAGCTTCCCACAGTGGCCTCCCAGAGCCCTGCAGCCCCAGGGTTCCCAGACTCCAGACGTTGTGGGACTGAGCGGGAAAGCCCACATGTGCTGAGACCCTCTGGCTATCGATTTTCCTCTAAGGGAGGACCTCTGACGGACGGAGAGCTGCCTGCCGGGCCCTGCCTTGGGCCCTGATGACCAGCTGCTCCAGCCGTGCGTGGGTACCCACCGTCAGGACAGAGCCGACCAGCCATAGCCACTCTGCTCTGCACACAGGACATCCCTCTAACCTGAATCTGCATACTCACCCAGCTAGACACTTCCCATGGGCCATGCAGAGGGCTCGGGGATTGAACCCCACGTTCTAGGACTCTGAACAGACCAGGCTCTTTCCTGGAAGTGATGCTGAGATGGACTGTCGGACTCAGTATGCCGGCCGGGCCAGGTTCGTGGGTGTGGTAGGCAGAATGAAGGCCTCTAACATGTCCACATCTTAATCCTTGGAAGCTGGGAATGTGTGACCTCACATAGCAAGGGAGGCTTTGCTGATGTGACTGAGTTAATATCTTGAGATGGCAAATGATCCTGGATTGTCTGGGGGGAAGAGGGAGGCAGGAGGGTCCGAGTGATGGAGGAAACATCATGGAAAGAGATGGTCAGACATGCACAGGGGTGGGAGAGGGAGGCGGGAGGACCCCACAGTGCCGGTCTTGGGGATGGAGGAAGGGCTAAGGAAGACAAGAGGCTCCAGAAGCTGCAAAGGCAAGGAACAGATCTCCCCTGGAGCCTCCAGGAGGAACATGGCCCACCCACACCTGGATCTGAGTCCCATGAGACCCAGGTGGGACTTCTGACCTCCAGAATTATGAGATGCTAAATTTGTGCAGTTGAAGCCTCTGGGTTTGTGGCAGACTGGTCAACAGGGCTCACCTGTGGCCCTTCTCTGTCCTGGGCAGCAGCATCAGGACCCGCCTCCAGCCAGCTGTGACCCAAACCCCAAGCACTGGGCCCACGCACATTGGCCACCACTGGCCTAGCCATTGAAGGTGGAAGAAGACAGCGACCTGCCCCCTGGCTGACATCTCCTTCAGCTCTAGGCCTGTCCTTGACCTTAAGGTGACCTTGGGAGCTTCCCGTGGCCCAGGCGGCCTCAGTTCCATCCTGTGCGTAGGAAGGGGTTGGAATGGAAATGTGCATTATTCTTACCCCCACCCCCCCATGGGGACCAGGGCCCCTGTCTTTATTAGAGGTGGGGGGCTCTTGGGCCCACAGGGGTGCTGTCCAGGTCCGTGCTGGGGCTGGAAGTCGAGGGGAGGGCTGGCAACCAGGATGTTCGGATCCTGTCCCTGCCCCAGGGTGCCCGGGTGGGTCATGCTTCACCTCTGCGGGCGGGAGGGGGACTTTGCAGTGTGCAACTCGTCCAGCATGGGAAGTTGTTATCGAGTATCAGGCTGAAGGTAAACATGCCGTGCTGTAATTATGCACAGTTCAGCCGCTGCTGGGGCTCTCCAGACAGGGTCCTGGGCCTGCGGGGACCATAAACCCTGTCAGAGCAACGCGGCTCCTTCCCGCTCAAACGCGGCTCCGGGGACGGAGGGCGCCTGACCTGCCTGGGGGCTGCGCTCCTGGCAACATGCAGCCCTCGTCTGGGCACCCCACTGGCCGGCCTGCACTCTGGGGCCTGGGGGGTGGTAGTCCGGTCACGAGGGCAGGCTCGCGCCCAGCTGCACCTGGTTTCCCAGGACGGTGGTTCCTGCCGTGTCAGAGGCAAGCAGGCCAGCAGCGTGCAGGAGGGGACCGCAGGTCCCACGCCTCTTCCTATGTGCCGCCGCGGGCAGTCAGGCTCGTGGTGCCCACGGCAGCCAACTGCGGCCCCACACGTCAGCTTCAGGAGCCTCCTCTGGCTGCCAGTCCGAAGCTCCAGGCAGCAGTCTTGTTCTCTTGTTCATGGTGTCTGATGGCACTTGGCCTGAGCGGAATACTCCAAAGCATCCCGGGCTCCCTGCATTCCCATCAGCCCCCTCAACATAGCGTCTCCTCGGAGCCCCAACCTCACCTGGTGGAGCGGAGAACAACTTCTGCCAGGCCTGCTACAGCTAACAGACCTCACGGCACTGCGGCCCCTGGCAGCCGGGCCTCCTGTCCCCACCGCCCCCCCAAGCAGCCCAGAGCCCGCCCCCAGTGCTGACTGACCTGTGCCCTCCTCTAGAGCCCTCGAGGGAGAGAGCACTCAGCTGGGAGCACTACCCCAGCCTGTGGATTCACGGCCTCAGTGTCCTCATTTTTAAAAGGCTGATGGACAAGGGTCTACTCCCAGATGGTTTCCTATATCCCTCCCAGCTTCTATTCCACTTTCTATTCTTTTCTCTTCATTTTCCAGTTTGGTGCCAGGACCCCAGTCATGGTCATGTTGGTGTCCCTCCCCTCAGACCCACCTTACCAGCAGGTGCACCCATGCCCAGCTCCTGAGCTCAGCAGCCTTGGGCTCATAGCGGCATGTTGTTAGATAATTGTGCTCAGCCCATCCTGACCTCACCTGGAGGCTATGCCTCCCCCGGGGCTGCCTGACTTGGGGTGAAGTGGTGGGTGTGGTCCATGGTCCAGGGCCCCCAGGCTCGGCCGCAGCTGCCCCGCCCACTTTCCTGCTCCCCTCTGCCCAGAAATCACCCCTTCAGGACACACAGGCATCCACTCCTTCTGGGACCCCGATCAGGACAAACCCCAAAGGGGAGGAAGGACTAAGTGTTCCAGGAGACTTTCCAGCAGGTGAGACAGCAGTTGGTGCCAGGGACACCTGCCCCCACCTGCCCCCACCTGCCCCCACTGCCTCCCTCTTCCCTAGAAGACCTGCACTTTGGGTTTTCAAAACCAAGACCTGATCCCACCAAACACGGCCCTGCCATCGCTACGGTAGCTCGAGGACCCAGGCAACAACGTGAGATGTTCATTGAGAAGGGGGTGGTTAACCAGGCTTTGCGGATGTGACACAGACCTGGGGCACGTCAGCTCATCCCACAAGCAGCTGGGCCATTTCAGGGGAGAATTACTAAGGAGCTGGCAGCTTTGGAAATGCAGGTGCCTGGTGGCTTGGAGAGGTGTCTGTCTGGCTGTGGGCACAGGGAGAGGGCAGAGTTGGCCCCAGGCCAAAGTCCATAAGGGGGAGCAGCCTCAGATCACCCCCAGGCCCTCCCACCTGGCTCTGGGAGGCTGTCCTACCCACAGAGCAACTGGCCTCCTAGGTAGTCCACTGTAAGTCACTGGTTTTCCTAAGACCCAGGCAGGGTGCTGGGTCCTGAGAAAGTTCTGGTTAGCAGCGGGGAGGGGACTTGAGAATAAGAAGCTGAAAACGAGTGAAGATATCCACTGCTCCTGGGTTGGGGAAACCCATGTCCTGTCATGCAGTGTCATGGGGCCTAAGAGAGATGGGGTTTCAACTCTGGGCCCTAGGCTGCCACTTACCGATCTTGTGCTGACCTGACACTATGCTGAGGGGAGGCCAGTGGGTCTCGGCAGGTGGGCCTGGGCGGGTGGGGCCCTCAGGTGAGTTTGGGCAGTAAGTCTGGACAGGTGGCTTATGGTCAGGTGGGTCTAGGCAGATGGGCTTGGGCACCTGAGTCTGGACTAGAAGGTCCAGGCAGCTGGGTACAAGCAAGGGTCTGGACAGGAGGCCTGGACAGAAAGGTCTGGCAGGTGGGTCTGGGCAGCTTTGCAGCAGGGAATTAGGGACTCCGCTGAAGCGGCCCCCAGTGCTGGGCTGACCGGTGTGAGAGGGACCCCTGGCTTCCTGGCCTCCTCTACTGGAAAGCATAAGGCGGGGGCTGCCCAGGGGGGACCGACCCCCAGCACAGCCTGTGGGACCCACTTGAATTCCTCCCAGTGTCCTGGTTTCCAAAGAAAACCAGGTATCTCGTCAGCACAGACCAGAGCAGTCAGGGGAAGTCGGCTCGCTCGAGCGCCAAGCGCCGCAGCTAAGGGCTGCTCCCCGCGGCCGTCTGTCCTATCCCTGGTGAAACCCGTGTCCTCGACACTCGAAAACATGTCGCCCCACGGCAAGGCTCCAGATCTTCTCCCTCGGGCGGGCACGGTTCATTCTCTCACTAACTTCCCGAGGGACATTCCTCCTGGCCCCAGGCACTGCTGTTAACTCAAGCAAGAGACTTCACATCTGGGGACATATTCGGCACAGTTCTCCCCAGATCCTGGGTCAGTCTCCTGTTTCGGGGACACACTAACTCTGTAAGCTCCCGGAGCTGAGTCCAGAGACACCCCTCTAGCACCTGAATCACCAGAAGAGCCAGCACCCAAAACCACCCTGTAGTGTGGGCAGCAATCACTGCTCCCTGACTCCATCACTGAGCTTCCAGAGAAGGGAAGAGAGGAGTTAATTAGGCACTTAATAGGGGATTATTACCAGGGAGAGAGCCAAGCGAAAACAATTAACATGGCACACATTTCATCCAGGTTACAAAGAACCCTGTTCCGGTGCCACGGGGACACTTGTGGATTTGAACCAAAGAGCTGGTGGCAGGGAAAATAAACGTGATCCCCCCACGAGAAATCTGCCCATCCACTTGTTACGGCTGGTTTCAACTAGATGGAGCCAGCTGTAACATGCAAAATTAATTTTACGTATTATTTTATGCACATTTTAAGTAATATGTATACGTTCGCCTTCTCTAATCACGCTGCATAATATCTGGATAACTGCCATATTCCCTCTTCTCTTAACTGCCCCCGTATCCCAGAGGATGTAATTAGCACATCAGAGTTATTTAAGTCTGGGACAGAACATCCACACTTAGCAGCCCTCATAGATGAAGATCTGGATCCCGTCGAGTGAGGCTGCCCTGGCCACTATGGGGTCCCAGGGGCACCCGCGGACACAGGGCTACATTGTAGCTCCAGGAGCAGAGGATGCAAAGACTCGTGCTGGGTGTCCCCCACCTCTCCACCTGATTTGTTCCCTCCGCGTGCCCAAGGGGACAGAGCCCGACATCCCCTGGGTCTGCCCCCAGGTCTGGGTGCCCTTTGCTCTTCCCTCCCTGTCCTCACCCCTCCTCCATCTCAGGCAGGGCTGGCCCAGCAGCACCCAGGGGCTCTGGCTGGTGCACAGGGCAGGCTGGGTGAGGGGGCACAGATTCATGGAGGAGAGGGTAAAAACCTCCCTCCCACCTCCCCTCCTGGGATAGTGCGATTTGCAGTAAGAAGTACGTATTTGGTCTTGTCACTGTTTCTGGCACAGAGCTCCTAAAATCCTTGGGATTTCCTA